>NC_056744.1:1778299568-1778367068 GCF_019279795.1 Protopterus annectens | reverse complement strand
TAGGGGAATTTACCAGCTGATCCAGGGCATTTGAGTTGATGAATTCTAGGAAGCGCTGGGCCTGGGAGTTTGTACTCCAGTAGTTTTCCCAGTTAATGGTAGAGTAATTGAAATCACCCAATATCAGGGTGTTCAGTAGGACCTTCATGTTTTCCAGTATCTCCAGAAAGGTGAAGTGGTGGTCCTGGGTCATGGAGGGTGACCTGTAGCAGGCCACAATTTGCAATGCAGATTTGCCTGATGTTAATTGCACATGGATGATTTCAGAGGTATTATGCTGCGCCACTAACCTGGAGGTGTAGGTATCCTTGATGAATATGGATACACCCCCCTCCTTTTGTGTTTCGGTCCGTGTTTTGTGGCCAAAACGTGTAGTATGAGTTGTAGCCCAGTAGTGCTGGGGTGTTCTCTGGAGCCTTGAACCAGGTTTCAGTTACTGCACAGATGTTGATTCTCCATACTGAGGAGTGCTTCGAGTGCATGCATTTTGAGATTTGAACTCCTGGCATTGAGTAGCATAACCCTCAGTTTTTTGTTAATTGTGCTGTTTATGGAGGTGGTTTTGACTTTTGAGCCTTGCCTAAAAAAGGCACTATGGGGGCAGCAAGAGCCTTGGCCAGTATTCGAAAGCCTAGGGGTGATAGGTGCAAGCCATCTCTTGCGAAGCAACGCAGCTTGTTGAGCATGTCATCCCAGGTTGATAGACATTGGATCCCCTTTGAATGACACCAGAAGCTTAGCCAATTGTTGAAACTGATAATTTTTTCTTTATACTGTGGTATAATTCTTGGTGAGGGCAGGATGCTACTCAGGGTCAGGGTCATACCAGCCTGGACTACATGATCAGAGAGCTCTTCTATGTCTCTTTTCATGTAGTCCAGGGAGGTACGTCTCAGGTCATTCACACCAACATGAACAATGACAAAGTCATATTTGTACTTGTTCTGGAATGACCTGAGTGCTTGTGTTATGTGGCAGATTCTGGCTCCCAACAGGCAGCTAACAGTAACCTTCTGCTTGTCCAGCCTAGTAAGTGGTACGTCAGTGTGACTGACTATAGAGTCACCTATCACTAGTGTGTTAGGTATGTTATCATCACACATATAGTATTGTATAGACACACACACACACACACACACACACACACACACACACACACACACACACACACACACACACACACACACACACACATATAGTATTGTATACACACACATTTACACATTACACATACAGTATTATACACACCCACACCACTCATATAGTACTGTGTGCATTCACACACACACACACATACACACACACACACACACACACACACACACACACACACACACACACACACACACACACACACACCACATATACAGTATTGTACACACACACAGACACACACAGCCATACACATATTTATAGCCTTACTAACCTATAAAGCCTTATGTCTAAAAATATTAATTAGTCCACAATAGTTGTTTAAATAAATAGTTTTTATTTAGTTTATGAATATTGTACAAAATGAAAACCATAATCTGGTATTTGACTTTACATGTATGATTAAGTGCAAATCATTAAAAGTTATAATAATTATTAGGTATATCACTTTAACAGATATTTGCATCAGAAAAAGCATATTACATTAAACAGTTTTTGAGTGAGTCTATGAATGAATGTGGAAATGTGCAAACACAAAGAAACATTTTAAAAACTTTTTAAATAACACCAGTGCAGTCTCTCTTCACAGTTGTTTGAATTCTGTGCATAACAGAATATTTAAGTATACATAACAAGCACATATATCTGCATGTTAACAGTTCTGAAAGTCCTGCAAATTGCAATATGTACATTTATTTACTGATTTCTTGACCAACAATTATAGAGGTTTGCTTTACCGGTCTTTACGGGTAAGAAGATGATCACAATAGTTGCAGGCAGTAGGGTTCATTGATTTGAACTGGCATGATAATTTAGTGTAGTTCAGGTACAAGGTTGGTACCCATCTAATTTAAGCAGTACAAGCCTTCTTCCAGCATATGATTCAGAATGGAAAAGGAACAGAGCAGATCATCTAAAGCGTATATGGATACCAAAACTGGGGAGGTCAAAATAATTCAGAACATTTCAGTACTGTTCACTTAGGTTGTAAACCTTTTGGCGCATTACAAGAAAGGAGGATGAAATGCGACCCCTCCCCACGCTCAAATACCTTCAGCCCACCATCTCTAGTATTTTAAGGTTCATGGACCCAGAATACTTTCTTTTTACCATGTATCAAACTAAACACACAAACAATTATGAAGCACTAACATGTCAGGGCGTTTGCACCCCAAGGAGTGAGGACACTAACATGTCAGGGCCTTTGCACCCCAAGGAGTGAGGACACTAACATGTCAGGGCCTTTGCACCCCAAGGAGTGAGGAGAAAACATCATTAACTTCTGGTCTGCCATGTTCTTAATACCAATTGCACTCAATCTTTCTTTGTTTACAGTCTTTAGAATCATTATTCTGAACCCAATGCCCCTTCTTTTATTTTAAACACAAGAAGAGAGGTAGGAAGTGTTTTTCCCATATGAAATAAAGTTTATAAAATTAGCACAACCCTAATAAAGTGTAGCGTCTTGCTTAAAAAGAGGGCCTTCTGTGGTGGTGTTTAATAGCTAGATAGATGCAACGTTGTTGGCAGATATGTGCATGAGATCACATTCTATGTATCCAGCTAGAAAGGAAAATTTAAGACAGTGCCAGATCAGAATTCAGCAGCTGACTTTAAACTGCCTACCAGATGAATAATATTACATCCTTTTCCAAAAATGACACTAGAATGTTTAATCCTGAGTATAATTTACAGTTTCAAAACATGATGAATAACTTTTACCAGGTCTAATACTGCTGCAAAATAAGGAATCAAAGTCATTACTTCTCAGATGTTCAAAGGATTGTTGAAGTGAAAAATGTCCCCAGTTCTTCTTTTTACTGGTGTCAGTGGCAGGAGTCAGGTTATACACATTTTGGTTCAGGCTGATTGTTGGCATTGTATCTTGCTGAGAAACCAACTTTGTTCTTTGGGCAGTTACAACACAGCAGTGCCCCACCAATCAGAAGCAGAACTGCACCAGTCCAACCAATGTACAGAGAAGCTCCCAGTTCTTTCTTATTGGATTTGGATACCTGTGCGTCATGGAAATCACTGACAATGTTACTGGCAGTCCAGGAAACTGGGATAAGCAGAAGTATACCAGAGATAAGAAAGATGATCCCTGATGCTATACAAATCTTGGCCTTGACATCTGCATCCTGTAAACAGTTTGTGCATTTTCCACCAACAAGAGCAGTAAGGATTCCCAAGATCCCTAATATGATGACAATGATTAACAAGGCTCTTGCGACTTGGATATCTTTTGGCGTTGCCAACACTGAATCATTAATCTTGCATTGCATCTGTCCTGTGCTCTGCACCACACAACTCATCCACAGACCATCCCAGGTGTTCTGAGCTGTTACTATGCTTCCTTCAGTGTGGGCATTGACCTTCCATATGGGTAATACACAGCACACAATTGATCCGATCCAGCCAATCACTGCCAGCGACACACCAAGAATCTGTAGTCCTGTTGATGCCATTCTGTCACCGAATAAAAACTTCTACAGTAGCTGTAAATGGACAAAACAGATACACTTTGTAAAATAGTTTCACTTTGTTAACTGCATTTTTATGGTTTTATTCAAACACAATGTTTTTTCCCTTTCATTATAATTGATAATATGCTGGCATTGTAATGGTATCATAAAAATAAAATATTAACCAAATTTCATGTCTCTGCATAAAGTAACTGAACTAATAATCATTTATTTCATATTTAAAAAGTGACCCTCATACTTATTTCTTCTCTGGCCTCTGTATCAAGGAATTTGTAGAGCCTATCACTTTGTACAGCCATATCGATTTTAAATTAGTTTCTGATGCAGTTCACACTGCATTGTTCAGAGTTGGTAAACAAGCTTAAGAATAACATAAACAATCACAACAGGCTCTCTGTAAGGTACAGCTATGACAGTATTAAACTGCTGATAAGCTGCATGTACTAGATCTGTGTTTGAGTCTCACAACTTTCTATTGTAAACTGTATTGCTCTGAATAAGTCATTATACCAAACCATGAGTACAAAATTCTCAGATCATCACTGAACAAGAAGAATTTAAGCTTTTTGAGTCTTACCTGTTCACAGATCAAACATGAATTTATATATTTAAAGTTGCATTAATAATTATGGGTGGAATTCATGACAACTCCCTTGATACAATGCTGGACTTAGGCAAGTATTAGAATATGTTATGTATTTGTAGCACTTAATGCTGCATTAATATTAAAAAGAAAATACTTACAACTTAAAGAAAGTGTGGAACATGGCAAACCGCTTACACCACAATAAATCCAATGAAGTACAATGCTAAAATGTTGAATTATGGGATGATATTCTTGAATCAGCTATATTACATAGCTAGTTTGTATAAAAGTAGGTTTTCATGGAAATATGCACCTTAGGTAATGTGGATTAACAGTGAGATGCACAAAGCCAGATGTAAAATGCAGATGCAGGAGGCAGAAGCAGGGTGAGGCAGATCCAAAGAGTACAGCCAGTTCCTTCACTGCAAACATAAAGGAAAATCAAAGCAGTGAATGAACAAGCAGCAGGAATAGTGTTTTGTTAACTGCTGCCATGACACCTAGTTGTGAGCCATAACACTATGGGTAATAAAAGCAGTGAATGTACAAGCAGCAGAAATGGTGTTTGTTAACTGGTGCCATGACACCTAGTTGTGAGCCATAACACTATGGGTAATATTTGGTCACAACACTCTGTAGTCCCTTTTCTGAAGACACAGGAGGACACTGGTAAAATGTACCAGGAAGCACATTTGCTATATCTGACCAAATAGCACAAAGCAATGTAAGTCATTTGTGCTGATTCACACTATGTAATACTGCTGGTAAAGCAACGGCTTTGAATCCCATGGTCACTCACCAGCAGTAAAGTGCAGATCCTAACAATGGATTTAGTACAGTTTATTCTATGCAGTGCAGTTGTAGAAATACTACTCGATGTGTTATATTACTGTTTCTTGATCTGTTTATATCAGCAGTTAAGCAATATCAGTAGAGGGGTTATAAAGAAAGTAGCTGATCTCAGCAAATGGTAGAAAGCATCAGAAAACCATTAGGAGACAGGTTAGAAAGAGAGGCTGAAGTCCTATTGGCTGTAAAATTCAAAACTGTCATTGCAGAGATAAAAAAAACATTGTATAATGCAAACCAGGAAATAAAAATGATATGAAATCCACTGTGCCTCTCAAAAGTGGCTGCACAGAAGGTTAAAGACAAAATGTAAACATAAAGAGGTACTAGAAATGCAGGGGGAGCAGAAGAGAGCAATAAGAAATCAGAAAGAACTAAACAAATCAGTGAAAGCAAAAAGTAAAACTCTGGAAGACAGTAAGAGACATACTGTCAGGAATGGAGATAAGGTTTTATAGGTGCATTAGGTATCATGGGAAAATGAACACACATGTCAATACATAATGGGGGATCTGGGCAGAGAGGGAAAGAAAATAGGCAAAAATAAGTGCTATGAAAAAGGACAGAGAGGTAGCTAATCTGCACCAAAACTACTTTTGACTCTGGGGTGGAGGGGCATGTATCCATTTACACAAGAAGGACTTCAAAACATCCTCTAAGCCTGAAGGTCGATAAGATTGTGAAGTTCTAAGAGAGAAATCCAGGATTTGGAAAAAACTGGTGTGTAGTTAGTCTGGCACAGATGTACAGCTCACAGAGTTAAGACAACCCGTATCTAACAAGCTTCATGACAGAGTCCTGGTTGATTTATCCAGTCTTGATTAAGCACTTTAGTCAGAACAGTGTTTCTTGGTCACTCCATTTGTGCCTCATGAACCTACCCACCTAATTAATGAATAAAAAAATACATCTGACCACTTTAATAAATCATAGGAGGACGCAGGTTTATACTCAAAGAACAGCAGAAGGAAAACATGATTCCTCTTCAGAGAAGTAGGTGCATAGAATATGGAGAAAACTACAAACAGTTTTAGCTGATCTCTGTTATCTGAAGAAAGTTATAAAATCTCTTATTTATAATAAGAATTATTGGGTTCTTAGAGTGATACAGGCTTCAAAGCATAAGGCATTCATAGCAAAAAGTTTAAGCCAGACACATATAGTAGAATTCTTTGATTTAGTCAATAAAGTAGGAAACGGTGGGGGTGTGGGGGGGGGGGGGCAGTGAGCACAATCTGACTAGACTTTAGCAAGACATTTGTTTTAATACCATACAAAGGTTACTCTGCAAATTAATTAGCCTTTATTTTTTATTTATTTGTTGATAGGATGCACACACTAGGCTTGAGTACCTCCATTTCAGAGATTACCGAGCACTGCTGTCAGATTAATGAATTTGTTCAGAAATATTCAGAAGGTAAATGGAGATTGATGGTACCAAACCCTAGACTGTAGAATGAAGTTTGCTATTGGTTCATAGCCTTAGCTCACCAGACTAAACTGCCATATATAACATTCCTTCCAAGTTGGGGTTCTTCAATTAAAAAGTTATTAAGCAATGGGATATAATGGGTTAAAAAACGATATCAATTCCACAGTGAAGAAAGGGAGCTAAAAATGACCCACCATAGGATTCAGCTGCTAGTCCAGTCATCTTTAACATCTGTATCACTAACATTGCAATGAGGTTGAAGGGAAAGAACATCTGTTTGCATGTCAAAGAAAGATGTGTAATGGAGTCAAAGTAAAAGGTGGGGTGAATAAGCTGAGGAAAGTCTCAGAAGCTTTGATTAAAATGTCAAATGTGTGGCAACTTAGCTTCAGTGCAAAAAAGTGAAATTTAATATATGTGAGTAGAAAAATTTTAGTGGGAGACTACATATTGTGTAGTCACCTACTAGTACTAACCGAAAGGGAAAGGGTTGTCATTTAAGTGCACCAGATAAACTAAAAGTATGCAGTCGACATGATAAAGCAGGAAGGGAAGCTCAAGAGATTCTGGGATGTATTATGAGAGATATCGCAGGTGGAAAAAAGGAAGCTATTTTTCCATTGTACAGACATCTGGAGTGGCCATACCCAGGCTAGTGCAAACAGTCGAGCAGCTACAGAAGCCACACCCAGATTAAGGCAAACAGACAGAGACTTGGTGAGGTCACACTCAGATTAAGACAAATAGACAACTGCTGAGGTCACAACTAGACTAATGCAATTAGACAGCTGGCAGGCCACACACATACTAATGCAAACATCAGCTCTTCAAGCCACACCATACTAAAGTAAATAGACAGATATTTGGTGAGGCCACACCCAGATTAACGCAAATAGACAACTGGTGAGGCCACACCTAGACTAATGCAGTTAGACAGCTGGGGAGGCCACACCCAGATTAATGCAACCAGACAACTGCGCAGGCTACACCTAGACTAATGCAGTTAGACAGCTGGAGAGGCCACACCCAGATTAATGCAACCAGACAACTGCTGAGGCCACAATTAGACTAATGCAGTTAGACAGTTGGTGAGGCCAAGCCCAGATTAATGCACTCAAACAGCTGGTGTGATCTCAGATTAATGCAAATACTCAGAAAGCAGGTGAAACCAGACCCAGCTTAACCCTACAGACATCTGAAGAGACCATTTCCAGATTAAGGAAAACAGTTGTGGATATTCTACAGCATTGAGGATGTTGACTTAATAGAATAACTGTAGCAAACTGCAACAAAAAAGGTGGAGATTCTGTACCAGCAATCTTACAAAGCCAGACAAAAGAACTCAAAATATATATGAAACAGAAGAAAGCGTAGTAAATATCTAACGGAAATTAACAAAGTCAGAGGGAGCATCATATACAGAAGACAATATTCAAGGACAGACAGACACAAGTGGAAGACTGGGAGAATGTTGGTCGAACAGAATGTTAGGGCATTTTGCATCCCAGCAGATCTACAACAGAATATTTCCAACAAGTATGTTGAATGGCAGCCACCACCCCCACCCCACCTCATGCACATTGAGGGGTTTCACTCATTGCCCTCCTGATTTAAATTGAATCAACTCTAAGGTCAATGCACTTTTCAAGTAAGGAACCAATCCCCCACTGCAGTGACTCCAGAAGTGGGAGACATTTGATGACTCAGCCAAAACGTAATATTTGCACACGCAGTGCATTTTATTACTTTACTGCTGATATTTGCACACACAGTGCATTTTATTACTTTACTGCTGATATTTGCACACGCAGTGCATTTTATTACTTTACTGCCGATATTGGCACATGCAGTGTATTTTATTACTTTACTGCCGATATTTGCACATGCAGTGTATTTTATTACTTTACTGCCGATATTTGCACATGCAGTGTATTTTATTACTTTACTGCCAAAAGACATACACTCAAAACAAATGGAATCATGATGTGGAAAAAAGTGATAGTCAAAGACCCTGAAACCCCTATGGTGACAACAAACCTCCTGGCAAAGTCGCTAGGTAGAAGAGGGGGGGACTATAAGAACCAGTGGTAAAGTTCTGTAACTTGTAGTGTGTAGATTGTAGGGTAAGTGATTTTCCCCAAATCTAAAAAGGTGTTACACCACAGAATTTTCCTTTCAGTAAACCTAGGAGCTCCACACAGACACACAGACACACACACACACACACACACACACACACACACACACACACACACACACACACACACACACACACAATCGAGCATGTGCACACACACACACCTACTTACTCACGCCGTTTCAGCCTTGCCAGCATACTCACTTTGCGTAGCGAAAAGATAATCCTCAGTCACCTGAGAGCAGATTTGGTTCCCTGGGCTTGCCTAGTTTTGCTTTCTGCCTTGGAAGCCATTTTGAGCTCAGGTTGTGTTCCCTTCCCAAACACCTACTCACATATTCTTTTAGCCTGAATTATGTCTCTTCTCACATCTGATTGTTCTTCATTTGCAGCCCCTGTTTTGACCCAGTAAAATGAGTGACATATTTTCCTGTAGAGTGTTTGTTTCCATGCATGAAACACTTCTTTAATTCAGTTTACTTTCCTTTTTGGAGTTCCCTCCAGTGTGTCTGTCCCTTTCCATGTATCTACTCTGTTTTCTTGTTTTTCAGTTAAGGCCTTTTTCAATAACTGTGAAATATAAGATTCCAAATATGTAATTTACCAGCATGCAATTCTCCTCTCCCTCGTTGCTCTCCCTCATTGTCTCTTATTACCACTTTCTAGAGTGTGTATATCTGTCTATGTGAATGTACATATGTGTATGCTTATGTGTATACTTTAGTTTTGTGAGCATGGATCTGTGTGTGTGTGTGTCCACATGTGGGACAATGCATTGTGAATTTGTGTGAGAGTGTTTTGCCCAAGTAAGTGTTTTTTATAACACTCCTTCTTGCAAGCAATTGTTTGTGCAGGTATGTCTGCAGATAGCAGATGTCCACCGAAGTGTGGAACAGGAAATACAGATATCTACACAGGCTACTTCCATCAGTGCCATACATGGGACTAAAATGAATTCCTGCAAAATATTCATCTCCTTTCTTTTGTCCATTAAACATTTTCCCTTAGCCATGAACCAACCCAATTTTAAAAGCACAGTTTAGCTGTTCACAGTTACGTTCATAGCAAATTTCTACTTGACAGGAGGAGAATAACAAAATACCCGGTTTTGATTCAGAGTGGAAAACCTGGGACCAGAAGTGTATATATATATATATATATATATATATATATATATATATATATATATATATATATATATCTACATATATAGATGGTTTACCTTCATGTGTGCGTATTGCACAAGAGCGAACAACAATTGTCCGAAAGGCAGTTTGCAAAGTTTGCAAGTGCCGAACAGAAAAAGGTTCGAATGTGCAATGAGCCAATGCACAGTGACATTCGCTCATTGCACATTCGACATTTTGGGGCGGATTGTACTATAGTGGGGATCGGAAAATGGTCCCTTTCCCCACTGTAGTGAGATCTCTGAGTTAGAATATTAAAGTGTGGGTGTGGGGGGTGCAGACCCCACATGGGGGGGGTGCAGGGGGGCTTGCCCCCCTGCATTACACTTCATTAGATTTTTCTTTCGATATTTATGTTCGAAAATGAGCAAATCTGCTTTTTGATTTGCTGATTTTCGAACATTTTAAATTGTCGCTGTTGTGACTTTCGTGGTCACGATTCGCTCATATGAGCAATTGCACCACTGTGATTCAGTTTTGTAAAGGTAAACCTATATATATATATATATATATATATATATATATATATATATATATATATATATATATATAGATATATATAGATATATATATATATATATATATATATATATATGTATATAGATGTAGATATAGATATCGATATAGATATATAGATAGATAGATAGAGGTATAGATATAGATATATAAAAAACATGACAGCTCTGAGATCACACTACAGTGTGGAAAGGGGCAAATTCCCAGTACACCATAGGTTCATAGGTTCATACTAGGCTATCTGCCCTGGGGCATTTATAAGCCTAGCCCGATTTTGTTTGGCTTATGCCACCCCTTGATTTGAGTATACTGTGTCCTTTTTAAAGTTTAGTTTACTGTGCCTCTGTCTAATAGTGACACGGAAGTAATCCCCGGGACAAAACCTGATCTTGCACATGAAAAGACCAATAATTTGCAGTCTTTACAGATTCGATTACTTTCACCAGCCTTTTCCTCATTTGAAACGTCAGTGGTCTGCCGTATTAATTAATTCTGTAAATCAACACACACACACACACACACACACACACACACACACACACACACACACACACACACACACACATATACTGTATATATATCTATATCTTTGTCAGATGATTGAGTTTCCAAAAACTTGAACATCCAAAAAAAAACCACAAAATCTACCTTTTTTTACACCCCCTGCAAATTATATATACCAAATCCAAGATCACACTACACTGAGAAAAAGGATAAATCTCCCAGTCCGCACTGTCCCACCTTAATCTCCATTCAAAAGCTTCAGGGTTTCAAAAACGTAATCATATGGTATTAACCATATGCAGTTCGAGTTTCTGAAAACTCGATCAACTGAGAGAGACCTATATATATATATATATATATATATATATATATATATATATATATATATATATATATAGTTTGTAGATAGTTATTTGTATATGTACATCTATTTATCTATCTATCTATCTATCTGCATCAATCAAAGGTAAGTCCCCAACTTGGTAAGCTATTGTCAACAAAACTGTAGGCTATACAGACAATTGTATTGAAATTCATTTATAGTATTGAAAGTTCATAGCACAACCAGTGAAAATTTTAACAAAGCAGAATAAAAAAAAAAATCAGACCACAAGATTTGCTGTGCCATCTTATGACTGCAGATAAATCATATTACTAAAGAAATAAAAAGCAACCTCTGAAAAACAAATCCTTCTGCAAGCTAACAGAACTAGTTACATTACCTTGATAGTTGTAACAAGAAATCAGAATAGCAGCTGAACAGCAATTGCTCTGTAGTTCCTTGGTTAAAGTATTTCAGTTCTCTTTCACTGTGCTCCCGTTTATCTCACATAAATGTATTTGTTGCTGTCTTTCCACCTGCATCTTTTATACCGTTAGCCAACTCCTTTCCTGTCTTGGTTGATGTCACCATACTGATTCAGGGAGTTATTTGGTAACAGAGTCACGCACACAAATGAACACTGCATCTCTTTCCCTCATTATGACTTTACTTCCTTACTACCACTGAAAAGCATGATAGGGGGACATGCAAAAGCTCGATTTTGCAAGTTACCGTAGGACATTACCACCATGACAACAGTTTTCTGATACGATTCTCCTTTAAAGGGAAAAACATGCAATTCTCATTTTAACATAACCATGTTTTTGAACATGGTTCGGGCACTCTACTATTTAGTTTTGTAGCTGTGTGCCACAATTTTCTCTATGTTTGACGCTCAGTATATGCAACTATTCTCTTTCCCAGTATAAATATTTTTCATTTATTTTTACTTCATATCTTAGCAGTTAATAACCTTTGATATTACATTAACAAAGCTGAGACTGGCAATAAGGCAGAACCTGTGTGACGGTCACTCGTAGGTCATTTCCACCATGACTCCAGTGTCACCAATCACATCCCTTGGCTTCCATTATATCCACCAAGATTCCATCTCATGGCTGAAGAATTCCTATGGATTTATAATATCTACACCAGGATCTGGAGACAGGCTTGATGTGGAAGTTATATAGAAGACCACTTTTGTTACTGATTCAGCAACCCTTCCATACATCTCAACTGTCCAGATTTTTGCCTCAGATTTTTGGTTTGTTCTTCATAAAATTTGGAGTTTTCTGGCAAATCACTGAGGACTGAAATCACTAAATAATGACATACATTTCAGTTTCACACTTTATATCTTACAGAAAATGTATGTCAACACACATCCTGTTATTTTAGCAATTTTCTAAGTATGTACAAGCAATATTTAAAATCTGTTCAGGTCTCCCTGTTATTTTACACTTTGTCCAGATTTCTTGTGCTAAGAGGTTGAGCAGTATGCCATGTATGTTTACTCACTGCTGAGAAAGCTTGGATTTCAGGTATGTACCCTCCAAGCTCCTTCAAAAATATTTTCTTTCTCCAATCACAAGTATTGTAAATATGAATCATAAAACTCTAATGTTCAGACCTTCGTTTTTCTTGTTGCATTACTGTCTTTTATTCTATAAACTGGTAATACAAAAATAGAATTACTCTGGACAAACGTACTTTTTTGCTTTTTCATTTCTTGATTAATATGTGCCTCCTTTTGCTGAAGAGATAATGTGTTTAGGATTCTAAAATTATATACCATATTGCTATGTTCAGCAATGTAAAAAAATGAGTCATGATTGTACCTACAGCTCATGAGTAAATCTTTACTAATATCTGGAGGATCACAACTTTTTATGTTATGAAATATCACCCCCACCCCCCCAAAACTGCATGATGTGTACCTTTCCTATCCATATTATGCAAAAATGTTTTCTGCCACTGTTGTCTAGCAGTTGGCTTACAGAATCAAGGAGCTGTTTCCTGTCATCCAAAGTGCAAGGTCTGATTCTCTCAACGTTCACTTCCTAACTGTGTGACTTTGAGAAAAGTCTGAAAAAGGTACATCAGGATTAGCGCTCTACCCTAGAAAATGAATGCAAATAAATAAATTGTTAAGGCCTGAAACATCACAATGGACTTTATATGCATACCTCTCAAATGTCCTAATTTGTCATTCATATGTCACACAACAGCTATAAACCTATTCCAAGATGAAAGAATAGATTCCCTTTACATGACATGAGGACTGCCTTTCATGTGCCCATAACATGAAAGAACTTCATATCTTTGTTTTACTAACCAAAATGACACTCACAGTTCAGTAAATTTATAAGTCAGGTATCCCCTTCCTACCTGACAGCCTAAGCCACACAGACCAGCTCTACACCCACCCGTAAGGCCCTGTGACTACAGGGACAGACACACAGACCAGCTCTACACCCACCCGTAAGGCTCTGTGCCTACAGGGACAGACACACAGACCAGCTCTACACCCACCCGTAAGGCTCTGTGCCTACAGGGACAGACACACAGACCAGCTCTACACCCACCCGTAAGGCTCTGTGCCTACAGGGACAGACACACAGACCAGCTCTACACCCACCTGTAAGGCTCTGTGACTACAGGGACAGACACACAGACCAGCTCTACACCCACCCGTAAGGCTCTGTGACTACAGGGACAGACACACAGACCAGCTCTACACCCACCCGTAAGGCTCTGTGACTACAGGGACAGACACACAGACCAGCTCTACACCCACCCTTAAGGCTCTGTGACTACAGGGACAGACACACAGACCAGCTCTACACCCACCCGTAAGGCTCTGTGACTACAGGGACAGACACACAGACCAGCTCTACACCCACCCGTAAGGCTCTGTGCCTACAGGGACAGACACACAGACCAGCTCTACACCCACCCGTAAGGCTCTGTGACTACAGAGACAGACACACAGACCAGCTCTACACCCACCCGTAAGGCTCTGTGACTACAGGGACAGACACACAGACCAACTCTACACCCACCCGTAAGGCTCTGTGACTACAGGGACAGACACACAGACCAGCTCTACACCCACCCGTAAGGCTCTGTGCCTACAGGGGCAGACACACAGACCAGCTCTACACTCACCCGTAAGGCTCTGTGACTACAGGGACAGACACACAGACCAGCTCTACACCCACCCGTAAGGCTCTGTGACTACAGGGACAGACACACAGACCAGCTCTACACCCACCCGTAAGGCTCTGTGACTACAGGGACTCAATACTGCTGTGCTGTCCTCTGCATCTTTTCCACATACTGATCCCCTCCCTGGCAAGTCTCTCTAACTTTGGGGTTTTCTGGGAAATCACTGAGGATTAATGTCACTAAATAATGACAGAAATTTGAGTTTGAGACTTCATATCCACCATAAAATGCATGCTAATACAGTAGTTGTTGTTCTAGCAATATCTGTTATTTGTGAGTTTATAAGAGCAATATTTCAAAGCTGTCCTGACTTTTGGGTCTTCATCCCTCTATCATTTTGGATTTGTCTTGAATTCTTGTACCAACAGTTTGGGATGTGTGTCTTTACACATAAATGTAATAGTTATGTTACTACAGAAAGTAGAGCTAGTCATCTATTTCTGCAACAGCTGGAAGGAGAAACAATGGTGCAATAAGGTCAGTGATGGGCAGAAAGGTAGCAGTACCAGGGATGACACAAATAGTCATCCAAAAGGGTTACTTGGGCAGAGCCACATTCTTAGAGATAGTTTGGACAGTGTCACTCATTACTGCTCTGTTGTGAGTGTGTGTGTGTGTGTGTGTGTGTGTGTGTGTGTGTGTGTGTGTGTGTGTGTGTGTGTGTGTGTGTGTGTGCGCGCGTGTGTGTGTGTGTATGTGTGTGTGTGTTTGTGTGTTAGTATGTGTGCTTGCACTTGTGTGTGTGTGTTTGTGCTTTTGTCACTTATATTTGAACCACAGGAAGCATTAAGAACAGGCACTATAAACATAATACTGTGGTACAATAATATTTAAGAGTGTTGTATCTGTTTATTCACTTTATCAGTCCTTTCTGTACTGTGTAACCATTACAAATGAGTAAATTCCACTGAAGCTGCTGCCACTGTTTCATTCACATAATCTGCATATGGAATCAACAATGCAAGGAGCAGTTCAGATCAAAACTTCTTTTATTTCATCTGTGCTTTCATCTCCATTTCCAAGCCGTCACTAGACGAAGACAGCCATTATCCTCGCATTTTGTGTGGAATACTGTGATGAATACTATTATCCGCTAGAATAAAAAAAAATGAAGATGATGGTTCTCGTCAAGGAGTGAAAAATATCCCTCCATCCAGAACAAAAAGCAGGAAATGCGTGAAGGAGTTCGGGTAGGCAGAAAGTGAGCATGCAGTAGCTCCTACTTATGGGTAGGGTTTTGGGGATTACACGGTTCAACTACATCAGTCGGTTCTATGGCTTATCAAACAAGCAGGGAAAAGGGCCGACTAGGTAGGCTTAAGTGGTCTTTTAAATTTACCAAGCTGGGTAACATGTGAATTAAGTTTTTCACACAAGCACCCTAGAATCATGGTATTTACTATACTGTGTGACTATAACATTAATAGTCATATTGTTCTGCATAACATTTTTTGACTTATAAATCTGCACCAAACTTCTGTTGACTGTGATGGCAACTATTTTGCTCTATTTCATGTACTGTGATGGCATCTATTTTGCTCTATTTTATGTACTGTGATGGAATCTATTTTGCTCTATTTCATGTATAGGTTATTCTGACAGTATATATATAATTATATATCAGCTCTGCAATGTGCTGTACTTGTTCTCTGTGACTAAAGTTGTGGTTGAAATGGGCCATTTTGGATCAAGCTGCTACAATAGTAAATAAACAAATAATTAATATATAAATACACAAAGTAAGCAAATGAATGTGGCTGCAGTCTAACCCATCAGTGAACTTTCAACCTATATCTGATAATTAGTGGTTCTACAAGCAGTGTGAAAAATATCTGCTACACTGAAAACAACTGCATGACTGTTCCTTGTCATGTCCAGTGCATTATAAACCCTTCTTGAATATCTAAATATTCATCATATCACATACTCAGCCATTAAATTGTGTATTTATAAAACAGCAATGTTATATGTTGCATTGAAGCTTTCATTTATAATCCTGATTTTTTGTTTTGTGTTGCTAACATTGTGTTAGTATTTGTTAGGCACGATTGCTTGGGTAACATTTTAATTTGTGTATGATCAGATGTATTTTTGTGGCAGGGGTATGGATTATGCTGCTTAATGCTAATGTGCTGTAAGATGCAATGAGAAAACCATCTCTTGACTGCTGCTGATGTCATTCACAAATGGCAATGACTACAGAGGCATTACTGGTCAAGTCATTATGAATACATTCAACAAGCATTGATTCTGCACAAAGTATCATTCAAAATGGTGTCATGAACATGAAAGTGAAATACTGAAATAAGTGGTTTTCTATGAAGGCTTCTCCACATAGTTCACCATGTAGAAGAGATGCCTTGTAGCTCCCAAATTAGTATTCCAGTGTCAGATTGCCACATCTCTGGGAAAAGAAGAATGTCACTGATATTGCAAACTTGGTTTAAAGCTGTTGACTTGGTAAATGGGTTTAATTGAGCCTGTTTTCATATGAGATACACCAGATAACATGTGCGTTACGTATGTGTTTCATGGGATGCATTGCATACCATGCATACTACATATGTGATGAGATGCACCAGATAACATGCATATTACATATGTGTTTTCATGAGATGCACTGCATACCATGCATGGTACTTCTGTGATGAGATCCACTGGATAACATGCACATTACATATGTGTTTTCGTGTAATGCACTGCATACCATGAATGGTACATATCTGATGGGATACACTGGATAACAGCATATTACATATGTGTTTTCATGGATGCACTGGATATGCTGGACACATACATGTTTTCATGAGATGCTATAGATGCTGTGCACAATATGTGTCTTCATGGAATGCCATGCATATTGCATATGACTTTTCATAGGATGTGCATGATAACATCCACAGTATTTGTGTGTTTTCATGAATGCACAAAAAAAATACACAGCACATGTGTGTTTTCAAGGAATGCACAAAATACCATGCTCTGTACATACATTTTTATGGACTGCATCGAATGGCATGCACACTACATATGTGTTTACATGGGATGCACTGGACAGTATGTACATTACATATGATTTTTCATGGGCTGCACTGGATACCATGCACACAGTACATATGTGTTTTCATCGAATGCACAAGATAACATACACAGAATATATATATATATATATATATATATATATATATATATATATATATATATATATATATATATATATATATATACACACACACACACACACACACACATATATGGGTCTATTTCTTCTCATCGAAAAGACACTTTACTGAATAATAGACTGCCAAACTCACTTTAGCAAAAGTACACTTAAATGAAAGCACACTGGAGGGGTTGTCCTTATGGAGGGAGAGGACTGTGGCATTTCTCTGTTCTTCAGGTACTTATCCTGCAGAAAGACTTTGACAGAAGATGTTTAGTACAGGATTGTCTAGGTGATGCTTTAAGTTTACCAATATTTGACTAAAAATATCTAGGAAAGGTTTTATGGTGAAGCTTTAAGCTTACAAGTAAGCAGACAAGCCAGGTATGTTGTTTGGCTTTGTGGAAGTTTGTATTTTTTGTTTTGGGGAGAGCATCTGAAACTTAGACAGTATTAATAATGGTGTTGGGATTAGCTAGAGCTGGTGGGGAGGGATGATTGGTATAATAGCTAGACAGAACTTTGACCTGGATTTATTAAAGAGGATGTTAGCTATAGAGTAAGTGTGGGTAGTGTCATTTACAATTCACAATGACTTCAGAGTATTGCAGAGTACAACATCCCTCTCAAGTGTACCTCATTGCGAGGAACATACCTCATTTGGGGTCTTAAAAACTTCATGTTCCTCGAAGTTCCTCAAAGTTCCACATTGAAAGAGTTTGTCTAACATTCAGTGTTAGGACTTTTTTGAGTGAAATCCATGGTAAATAGAAATGAATCATATTAATTCATTAAAGGATCTTCTTTATAAGTAAAACCAGCATATTTTAACCATCCTATGACCTTCCTAGTTGAAGTTGTTAGTAAGCCATTAGTATGTGTTCCACATTTTGCCCATTTGTTCCACAGTATGAAGGCAAGTGTTCCTCATTTTGGAGATGGAAGGTTGAGAGCTATGCATACAAAGCTAAAAAGGCCTTATGGTTATCTTGGTTGTTTGTGGTTATCTTGTAAATTTATGCTTCTCATAAAGTTCCAAAGCTCCTTACTAATTTAATTAACTTTTTGTATTATGAGTCGGGATAGAGAAAGATGTACATAACATTAGGGGTTTAAATTTTTGTTAAATAGTTAGTTTATACTATTATCCCACTAAACTGGACATTTGTTGCATTTACTGTTTTTCTTATGGCAGAAGAAGATTTTTCCCTATACAGTGATTGAAGAGTTCATAAAATTCCTTGGTTAGGATGAAAATGTCGATGTTCTTGGATTCATGGCGTGTGGATCTCTTATATATATTTTATTTCAAAAAAGGTTAATAAAATATAATAGACTGATTTATTTTTCTGAAGTCCTTGAACACAGATGAAGTACTAACACTAGAAAATCTGGTCATTAGGCGAAAGACTTTGGTTAAATGGCCTGGTTTAACAAGGGAAGGGATTACCTGGTGAGCTGAGCACAGGGCATGGGAGTTACAAATCACAAGTTCTAGGAGATTTAGGCCTCTGGTAGGGAAACAGTAACTATATGATCCAGGGATCTGGGGTAGATAATACTGCTAAATGCCTGGTTAAAACAATTATTGGATGTGTAAGTGTAAGGGAAACAATAACTATATGATCCAGAGATCTGGGGTAGATAATACTGATAAATGCCTGGTTAAAACAATTATTGGATGTGTAAGTGTAAGGGAAACAGCAACTATATGATCCAGGGATCTGGGATAGATAATACTGATAAATGCCTGGTTAAAACAATTATTGGATGTGTAAGTGGACCAGGTATGGATAATTTGATTCTCATAATAAAAAAACTGTTTGGTTTTGACTTTGAGATGAGATAGTAGGTTTAGGTATTCAATATATCCTTCTGTGGACACAGAGGGGGATAACATCTATAGTATCATGATTTTCTATGGTTATACTCTTCACTGGTATAATACTGTTGCCATTATTAGCACAAAATTTAGCTATGTAACCCATTTCCCCACATTTAAAACAATGTATATAGTTTCAGAGCCATAACTGCCTTCCCTCATGCCCAGTGCATTTCGTCAATCTGGCACCCCAACTCTAAGTTAAGGAGTAAAAAAGCTCTTCTACTGCTGCTGAAACTCTAGTAAGCTGCTTGCTACAAATGTAACAAGTGGCTTGCTGAAGTTACAATATGACGCACAAGTGCTTTAGCAGCTGTGACCACAAATGCAGTATACAGAATTAATTTCTGAATGCTGGTACTATTATACAGCGCCACTGGTATCTGCTGATCATATCCCCTAACACTTTGTATCGTTTCACCCTGTCCTAGCTACATACTCTGTACAAATGATACCTTCTGTTTGTTATGAGAATTTGACACTGCTTTACCGTAGGTGTAGGCTGCTCAGTTATAACCATAGCTCCAGATTCAGATATGTAAACCTAACTCTATGAACTCTTTTAAAGTGATTCTAGAATTCTTGGTTTGGCCAGTTGGTATAGTTTGACAGCATTGTTAAGGTCAGTTTGAAGTGATCACTTAAAAAAAAAAAACAGGCAAAGCCCTTTAAATGTATCAGTGACTAATATTTCTAGCATTTTACTTTTAGTGCATTGACTCCTAGGATCAAGCTACAGTTTAAGCAGGTTTTATAGACTATGTACCTGATATCTTACAGTTTTGTTGGAGAAAATGTCCAGCTAGGAAACATGTGAGGTTGTATCGTAGAGAGAACAATAGATTGGAATAACCCTGCCCTACTATACTAGATACAGCCACCAATGTAGTGTATAAAAGGACTAAAACCCATGAGTTTATCAAACTGTTCTCAGTTTTATTCCAAATGAAAATAAAGGGAATGAAACCTGTCTGACAGTAACCTTTTAGTTCTAGCCCATGAGTTCCATAAAACAAGGGCCACAATCACTTCTCAGAAAATAAGAGTTTAACAATCCTTCTCCATTGGATTCAAGTGGACATCAGTAGAGTCACTCCTCCTGGGCTTAACTAGTTTCCTGTTAGAAAATGCTTAGGCCTGCTGTCCACGTGTATACCAAAACAGTTCTTCGTGAGGTAAAATGAATCCTAGAACCAGTTCCAGGTGACTATTTGTCCTCAATGAGAGGCCACCTTCTCTGGTTTGGTAGGGAGAGAGCTTCTTTCTTATACATTATACATTAGGCAATAATATTTACTTAAGACAAATAGCTAATAAAATGAGATGGCTGTCCATACCTTATGTCTTGTAATCTAACCTTTGCTAGTTCTTGGTAACTTGCCCTACCCTTGGTTGTGCATTTGCAAAGCCTCAGTAATGTTCTGAGAAGGATAGATGCTCATTAACTCATCAAGATTTTCAACTCCTCCCCCCAAATGTTGTACTTCATATAGCTCTGCCTATACTGCATTTGCCATCCAAGAAAAAAGAGAAGCCCACTGGCTTGCTTGAGTTTTCAATTATCCTCTTCCCCGCCACTCACCAAAAGAAAGCAGATCATCTGGGTTTTTTTTCAAGTTTCAACTACCCCCCCCACACACACACACACACACACACACCTGTATCCAAGGTAAAAAAGTAGCCCATTGGCTACTCAGTCTTTCAGTGCCTCCTCAGTGTGAGAAAATAGTCCAACAGATACTCAGTCATTCAGATGCCCCACCCACTTTCCCACCCAGGGAAACGAAGCAGCCCATCAACAGACTCAGTCATTCAGATGCCCCACCCACTTTCCCACCCAGGGAAACGAAGCAGCCCATCAACAGACTCAGTCATTCAGATGCCCCACCCACTTTCCCACCCAGGGAAATGAAGCAGCCCATCAACAGACTCAGTCATTCAGCTGCCCCACCCACTTTCCCATCCAGGGAAACAAAGCAGCCCATTAACAGACTCAGTCATTCATCTGTGCTACCCAATTCCTCATCTAGGGAAAGGAAGCAGCCCATCAGTACACTTGATCTGCCTCACCCACTTCCCCACCCAGGGAAACAAAGCAGCCCATCAACAGACTCAGTCATTCAGATGCCCCACCCACTTTTCCATCCAGGGAAACGAAGCAGCCCATCAACAGACTCAGTCATTCAGATGCCCCACCCACTTTCCCACCCAGGAAAACAAAGCAGCTCATCAACAGACTCAGTCATTCAGATGCCCCACCCACTTTCCCATCCAGGGAAACAAAGCAGCCCATCAACAGACTCAGTCATTCAGCTGCCCCACCCACTTTCCCATCCAGGGAAACAAAGCAGCCCATTAACAGACTCAGTCATTCATCTGTGCTACCCAATTCCCCATCTAGGGAAAGGAAGCAGCCCATCAGTACACTCGATCTGCCTCACCCACTTCCCCACCCAGGGAAACAAAGCAGCCCATCAACAGACTCAGTCATTCAGATGCCCCACCCACTTTTCCATCCAGGGAAACGAAGCAGCCCATCAACAGACTCAGTCATTCAGATGCCCCACCCACTTTCCCATCCAGGGAAACAAAGCAGCCCATCAACAGACTCAGTCATTCAGCTGCCCCACCCACTTCCCCACCTAGGGAAGAGATGTAGCCCATCAGTACACACTTGGTCTTTCAGCAGATTTAGACTGGTCCTGTCCACATTCAGATATGTAACCCTAACTCTGTGACTGGAAGTGAAGGACTAGTACACTTGGCACATTTCTTCTTGGCAACAATGCTCTTTGCAAGCTCCGGCTCCTCCCCTATCCCATAATCCCATTCTTTGCAAGCTCCGGCTCCTCCCCTATCCCATAATCCCATTGTTCAGTTTGTGAAATTCCAGATCTTATTGCTCTCATTGTGCTTCAATGTCTCTTGCACTTGGCACAAGATTCAGTAAGGATTTATTTATTTATTTTTACAGTTTTTGACCAGGTAAGCATTTCTTTGTCTTCTTTTATACTATTTTCTTGTTTGATTAGTACCTAGAGCCTAACTACTAAGTCAAATCTGTGACTCATCTCTTTGTTTCTATATTTCCCTAACTTGACTTTCCTTCCAACTGTTTTGCTTTCAAGTATTCATGGGGATTAAATTAGATTAATTTTTTTTGAGTAATTTCCTGTCAAGTCTGTAGTTATTTAGAAGCCTAATACTTCAAAATGGAGAGGAACAACAAAGTTTTCTGCTTTAAGAGGTGTAGGTAGTGTGGCCATAACATCTTCCCCAAGATCCCTACAACATGTGTTATGTGTTTTGAGGTAGGTCATTTGGATGTCGATTTTAAACTATGTAAAAATTTCAGTTCCCAAACCCTTTTATACGGGTGAAACAAGCTGGTGCTCAAAGTGCTTCTTAAATATGATGCTACCATGGAGAAATAGAAACAAAGAGAAAGAGGGAGAGAGAGAGAGAGAGAGAGAGAAAGATAAACCTGATCATCCAAAGAAAAGAGGGAAAAAAAAAGAAAAAAGAAAAGCGTATATGATTCTGACACTTCAATTTTGGAGGAATTATCTCTAGCAAAGGTACCTGGGATGCCTGTTTCATCCTCATCTTGCCCTGGACATTCAGTGCTAATGATCCCGTACAGGTCTGTTTGTCCTCTAGACAGTATTTTTTTATTTATTTTTTTGTCCTGGCTCTGAAGAGGAGGAAAACAGTAACTTCTCCTCAGAGCAAGTGCTGTCACACCTTTTATCCTAGTGCCAAGCATAAGCAGTGCCCTTCCATTGTGACAGGTCCCTCCAGAGCCCTACTCAGCTTGACAGTTACAAGATGATGTTGGCATTTGTGAATCATCAGTTTCTGTATGGTGTCATCTTGGCCACATTTGTGTTCATGGCAGCATGAGAAAAACTCCAAACCTCCTTTTCTACTGCTCATCCTCTGGACCCTATTTCAGCTCCAGTAGCCTTGGAATTGGTGAAACAGTCCATATCAATAATCTTGACGCCAATGGATTTTTTTCTTCAATGTCAGTACCTTCAGCATCTCCCCCAGGCCTGAGGGGCTTAGTGCCAAATGTTAGGTCCCTTTTGGGACCATTATTGGAATCAATGCTGTCAGTGTTTGACCCTTTGGTGCTGAAATCTTACCTAGCGACTTTAACTGCACAAATATCAGTGACAATTATTGGTGCCAATGCCCATTCTTTGGTACTGACCTCAATACGGTCAGTGCTGACAACTTTGGGCCAGAGTACCTAGGTTAACATTCTGATGTAAAAGAGATATGAGGTGATCTTCATGCAGAAGGAGGTACAGGTTCCACTGGTTCTGCCGGGTCTATATCATAACATCGAATTTCTCTAGCATCGAATGTTATTATATCGAACCCTAAATAGCGAAGTGTGAAAACATTGAACAGTCAGAATAGCGAATTTTTTCCCAGGGAAAAAATTTGCTATTCCGAGAAACATACACACAGCACAAACACACACAAAAAACAGCCATCCACACACATACACTTAAAATCTTACACCTAAACTAAACTTTACATACAGTACTAGCTATCCACTTACCTTAACTTAACCCTAACCCTAAGGTCTGTCACTATCGCACACTCATCTCACCCGCGCCCTAATCCTAACTGACCTAACCCACCTCTTAACCCTAACCTACACACAGTCGCACACTTACCTGAACCCGTGCCCTAACACTAACGTCCACACAACCGCACACTTACCTGACCCGCTCCCTAACCCTAACTCACCTAACCCACCCCTAACCCTAACCTACATACAATCGCACACTTACCTGAAGCTGACCCGTAATGCTCCAACATATCGAATGCTGAAAACAGTGAAGCCACAGCAATGGCCCACCGAATTCTTTCCCAGGGAAAAAATTCGGTGTCCTCCACCTTCGCTGTTTTCAGCGTTTGACATTACGGGTTCGATATTATAACATTCTATGTTAGAGAACTTTGATGTTATAATATAAACCCGATTCTGCATGTAGACACCATCACAACTGAATGTTTCAGTCAAATGTCAGTGTTGCCCCCACAGGACAGAGGACCATATAAGCCAGGATTGTTATGGTCTGGAGTGTTTTCTCCCCAGGAGAGTTCAAATGAGTCTCACATAACCCTCCTCCTAGTAAGAGGCAGTGCAAGAAGAAGAATTCAGCCTCCTTCTCAAGATCTCCCTTCCTAGACACAGATCCCAGTGAATGGATAGTGCCCCCAATCCTCTTCTGAAGACACCTTATTTTATGAGATACTGGAGATGATAAGGTAGAGGGAATCCTGGTCAGTCAATTTCACTTCTTCAGAGTAAGAAATTTTGCAAGATGGTTATAGGTCCTCTCTCCCACTGGCCTGGGTAGTGACATCCTCCAAAAAGCTTACTGACCTGGTGTCCTCTAAAGCATGAAGAGAACTGGGTGTAGTTGAGCTCACCTCATAAAAGCCAGAGAGAGTGTTGCAGATTACTAAAGAGAGGCAACACCGGAGCAAAAACCCTCCCAACAGAGTCACAGATGATGGATAGACTCAGAAAGTGGGTAAATACATCAAGTACATTTTCAGTCAGGATAATGAATTACATGGTGCATATGGTTAGGTTTTAGAAGGACTCAGCAGACAAAACCATAGATACTCTAAAACAGGTGCCCAGGGGTAAACTGAGGACACAGTCGGAGACCCAAGTTGCAACCATCAGCTGTATCTCATCACCGGCAATGTTCTTGTTACATAAAGCAGTGGATGGACTAGCCAGAGCACCTGGTTCAGGCATTGCGATGCTTCAGCTGGTCTGTCTTTGCCATATAGACTTTGTGGAGCCCTGCAAGGCAACTGTCAAATTTGCTTGTTTGTGCAAAAAGTGAAAAATATACTGGTACAGTGTGAGCAAGGGGGTAAAATGCTCTCAGTTGTTGGAGTTAAGTTTTCATCCCCTCAAAGATAGTTTCAAAAGAATCAAAAGGTGCAAAAAATAGAGTTTTGCAAATCAAATCGCAACAATCCCAGAAGAGATAGCAGTATGATAGAGGACTTCATGGCAGAGGGGTTTCCTTTTCTAACTGCCACCCCAAAAGGAAGAGATTTTATGTGCCAGCAATGGTTCAGGGATCCTTTCAAGGATTCTGACAGTATGTATTTATTTATTTATTTATCAAGTAATCTCCGTGGTATCCCCGAAGTCTCAAAACAACCCACTAAAGTGTACTGGGTCTAAAAACAAAACAGTGTAAGAAACTTCTCTGTGTGGAAGATTTTCAGTCCATATATTTCTAGTTAATCACTGGATATTAATCAGATCAGACAATAGTAGTAGAAGTAGTGAAAGTAAACTCGTCAACTCAAAAAGTAATAATAGAAAATATATAATTCTACAGCATTACTAAGTATTCGAAAGTAATCCAAGCAAGGCAGGCAGTCTGTTTCCAGTCGAAAATCCTTTATTAAGTACACAGACAAGCGATCCAAGTAAAACAAAAATAGAGTAATAATTTCCTCACAAGCTTTCTAAATATATATATATATATATATATATATATATATATATATATATATATATATATATATATATATATATATATATATATATATACTTTTTATCAGGCATGGGAGTGGTTTATTGTGCTGTAAAACAAAGTGTTATTGGTACACATGTTAAATTCACATCCCTTCCCCCATCAGTGTGACATTCGAGCTGGTCCTGCCCTACCTAGTAGCTGTCATAATAATATATAGCCCTAATGTACTTTAATGGTACATCTTATTTAACCAAATTATTAAGTAGATTATTATTAAGTCTGTGATTTTATCCAAGGCAATATACTACATGGCTGGAAATATATCAACCTTAGTTCATTTTGCGATCAAAAATTATATATAAATATATATACATATGCATTTTGCATGTAAAAATCAGTTTCTATTTTCATAACCTGTTGTTAACAAAGATCGCTTTCGTCCTTCTAGACTTCTTCAGGTCTGTGTACAAGAACCATAAAAACCTATATAATTGTATAATTAGTTAGTATTGTTATTACCATCATTTTGAATAAAGTGGAAAAAAAAGAGAACCAGAAAAAAACAAAAATAAGAAAAAATGTATGTATGATGATGGAAACAAAATGTACACTTAAATTTCAAATGATTTAAAATGGTATTTAAAACCAATTTGTAGAAAAAAAATAAAATAAAATACAATTAATCATGTAAACAATGTGGCAATTTTCTAAGTTCCAGTGCACTTTTAATTGAACAGTAGTAGTTTAGTCCAGGCTTTCTAAAAGAGTTCAGCTTTAATTGCCACATGAGTTCATGTTTCTCCAGAATATTCGGGATGTCTCCTTCAAGATCACCCATGTCTATGAGATCCAGGATCTGGAACTTAAAACCTGTGGGTCTTTTATGAAGAGAAAGGTGTTTGGCTAGTGCATTATTTTTACATCCAGAGCGGATTTCTGACAGATGACATGAAATCCTTCGTTTGAGTTTATTTACAGTCTTGCCCACATAGAATGCATCACATTCATTGCACTGTGCCCTGTAAATTACTTTTTTACTGTTACATTCACCCCCTGCACTGGTTTTAATGATCTTCTTTAAATAAGGGCAATAAAAACTATCACCTTGCTGTATAAATATACAAAATGTACAATTAGTTTCACATTTTTTAGTGCTTTTCTCACATGGTCTAGGTTTAAATTCAACAAAACTTCTAGTATTACTGGCCTTCCTATAAACAAATGATGGGGCTTCACCTAAGATGTTAATCAGAAAAGGGTTTCCTGTGACAATGTCCCAGTTTTCTTCAATAATATTTTTGATACTGTGATAATCCAAAGTGTATGTCAGGATGCAGCTATTTTTGCATTTGTTATTCTCTGTGGAATTACTTAACATTTTTCTACTGGGGAGGTTGAATGAAGGTGCTTCAGTCCTTTTCAGTTCTATAATGGGTTCCAGGATGTTTTTTAACATCTGACTTTCATAGCCTCTCACTAGAAAATCATTCTCTAAGTTGTTCAGGTTTCTCAAAAATGGTTCCATCTCTGTGGTAATTCGAGCTAATCTATAGCCTTGGGATTTCACTACATTATACTTGTTTTTTGTAGGATGTAGACTTTTACTGTGGAGTAATAAGTTAACCCTCGGTTTTCTGAATAGATCAGTGGTGATTCTGTTATTGTTGGTGTCCTTAGAAATCTGCATATCTAAAAACTGGTTGAAGTACAGCTATGGGAAGAGGTAAACTTCAGGAAGGGGGTTGTTTGATTGAGGTAAGTGATAAAATCTCCAAGCTGCAAGGTGTCACCTCCCCACACAATAAAGACATTGTCAATAAAATGTAAATAGCATGTGATATGCTGCATGTAATCTGTGTTGTTTAACACAAAGTCCTCCTCCCATTTGCCCAGGGCTATGTTAGCTATGCTGGGAGCCATGGCAGCCCCCAGTGCTATACCAGTTTTTTGTTTGTAGTGTTTGCCATTGAAAGTAAAGAAATTGAAGTCCAGTACAAGATTAATGAGCTTGCTTAACTTTTGCAGTTGTGCCTGCGTACCCTGATTATGTTTCTTAAAAGACTCCATAGCTGCTGTTATACAGTAATTGTGAGGGAGCACTGTGTACAAGGATTCCACATCAATAGTTACCAAAATACTGTCAGCTTCCACTGTACTATTTTTTATTTTCTTCAAAAAATCCATTGAATCTCTTATGTATGATTTATTCTTTTCTGCTAGAGGTTTCAGCAAGTAATCAAGGTAAATGGCTGTGGCTTCAGTAAGGGGAAACTCCACTTGCTACCACCGGTCTATAAGGTTGGTCTTCTCTGTTCTTGTGTGGCTTTGGTATTCCAAAAAAGTAAGGTAAACGTGAGCATGGGCTCCATAAATAATTATAAAGATTTTCAGTGATAAGTTTTTCTTCCCATAATGTGGTGAGATTAGTGTTCCATAAATCATATGCTCTTTTTATGTCATCCATGGTAAATAACTCATAAAATCTGTTATCCTCCAGCAAGTTCTCTATCTTTTGGTTGTAGCTAGTGGTATCAGTCACAAGTATACCTCCTCCCTTGTCTGCCTTCATTACACGCCTGGATTTGCCATTGCCTAGCTCAAGCAATGCTTTTCTTTCGGCCTGTGTTAAGTTATAAAGTTTTTTTCTTAGGAGGTTTTTAAGCAGTTTCCTGATATCCATCTCACATTTCACTTCGAAAGCAGCTAGTGTTTGATGTAGTGGTGGACATTAGCTGCTAGGCCTTTTTATAGTTTCATCAATAGGCTTATTTTCAGTGTCATTACTTTTACCATGAAATTGTACCCTTAAGTTGAGCTTCCTCACAAACATTTTAAGGTCTATCAGTACTTGAGCAACCTCACTCCTGCAGCTTGGTACAAAAGTAAGTCCTTTTGACAACATACTTTTTTCCTCTTCAGTCAGTGCTTTAACAGAGTTGTTCCAGATTAGTGGAGCACCTGTTATTGTGGTACCTGTTGTTGTTGTTATTGTACCTGTAATTGTGGCTGTTTCCAATGTCTGAGCCTGGGACCTGGATTGTAGTCGGGGTTCCAGTCAGGATTGCCCAGGTATTGTATTTCCCTCACCCCTGTCCACTGTTTTGTTCTCCTGTCTCCCTGGGAGTTTGTGGATAGAGTATGAGACCTCTGGAATTCTTCCTCTGCTTTCTGGAATCTCGATGGGTTGTAGTAGTATTCCTCGCTGTGGCTGTGGCGAAGGATTTCATGTCATCTGTCAGAAATCCGGTCTGGATGTAAAAATAATGCACTAGCCAAACACTTTTCTCTTCGTAAAAGACACAGAGGTTTTAAGTTCCAGATCCTGGATCGCATAGACATGGGTGATCTTGAAGGAGACATCCCGAATATTCTGGAGAAACATGAACTCATGCGGCAATTAAAGCTGAACTCTTTTAGAAAGCCTGGACTAAACTATTACTGTTCAATTAAAAGTGCACTGGAACTTAGAAAATTGCCACATTGTTTACATGACTAATTGTATTTTATTTTATTTTTTTCTACAAATTGGTTTTAAATACCATTTTAAATCATTTGAAATTTAAGTGTATATTTTGTTTCCATCATCATACATACATTTTTTCTTATTTTTATTTTTTTCTGGTTCTCTTTTTTTTTTTTTTTTCCACTTTATTCAAAATGATGGTAATAACAATACTAACTAATTATACAATTATATAGGTTTTTATGGTTCTTGTACACAGACCTGAAGAAGTCTAGAAGGACGAAAGCGATCTTTGTTAACAATAGGTTATGAAAATAGAAACTAATTTTTACATGCAAAATGTATATGTATATATATTTATATATAATTTTTGATCGCAAAATGAACTAAGGTTGATATATTTCCAGCCATGTAGTATATTGCCTTGGATAAAATCACAGACTTAATAATAATCTACTTAATAATTTGGTTAAATAAGATGTACCATTAAAGTACATTAGGGCTATATATTATTATGACAGCTACTAGGTAGGGCAGGACCAGCTCGAATGTCACACTGATGGGGGAAGGGATGTGAATTTAACATGTGTACCAATAACACTTTGTTTTACAACACAATAAACCACTCCCATGCCTGATAAAAAGTATATATATATTTAGAAAGCTTGTGAGGAAATTATTACTCTATTTTTGTTTTACTTGGATCGCTTGTCTGTATACTTAATAAAGGATTTTCGACTGGAAACAGCCTTGCTTGGATTACTTTCGAATACTTAGTAATGCTGTAGAATTATATATTTTCTATTATTACTTTTTGACTTGACGAGTTTACTTTCGCTACTTCTACTACTATTGTCTGATCTGATTAATATACAGTGATTAACTAGAAATATATTGTTTTATTTATTTATTTATGTTATAGTTTGTTTACCGGAATAGTCCATTGGGCCAAGAAGAGCCCGTTTCCAATGGAGTCCTGGGGAGAAAAGCTCTATGAACAATATAATATGAAGACAATGCATTTACATTTATGTAATACTATTGACGAACAATGGTATTACACAACATGACAAAAAATCCATGATTGCAGTGAAAATACAGTCAAAAAAGCAAAAGGTAAAATTACACACACACACACACACACACACACACACACACACACACACACACACACACACACACACATAAATAGGTCAATTAAAATAAGAAAATACATTGGTGCATATTCCTGTTAGATTTGTTACAATGTGAAATAACACAGGGTTGACATTACAGTTTTACATGAAATCTTAACAAAGTTAAAGCAGGATAGGGGGATAAGAGGTGTTAATTGTTGAATTGTATGAAAGTATGAATTTTGAAGTGTTGCCAGACTGTCTGACTCTGGATGCAGGAGGGAGATGTTTTTCCCTGCATCTTTCTGCATGGCTGGCCATCTTGCAGGACAAATGGATCAGGGAAATCATATCCAGAAACAAATTCATACTATTTTAAAAATTTTTCAAAAATCTGCCCTGGCATCCTCCACTCCTACCACACAACCAGAGTAAAGAAGTGCTACAGACGATTGTCAACCTTCCAGAAAAATGAGCCATCTCAGAGGTCGGTGCATAGAGAGGGTCCGAATTTTCTTCTTCTTCTTCTGGGTGACCATAAAAACCCAAGATCCCAAACTAATTCTCAACCTCAGTCATTTGAATCAATACATAAACAAAGTATTATTCTGATTGGCTACAAAGACATGCATCTGATCCATTTCTCCATGGGCCTCCACTGAAAATTGGCTTTGTTCCAAGTTGGACTTTCCTGGTAAACAAATGTTAAATAAATAAAATAAATAAATTGGCCACAGTGTAGGCCAGTTGTCTTCACTATAGCCCCCCCCCCCCAGGTGTTCACCAAATACATGGCACCAGTCGCAGGCCACATCCGCTTACTGGGTGCAAGAATATTTCCTTAAATGGGTGATTGGCTCATTGTAGCACCTTCTATGGAAACACTTTTCACAGTAAGGCAATATGTGCTCTGCCTTTGCCTATCCTTGAGTATTACGCTCAATCTAGCAAATTCTTTATTGGCTGTCAGTTGGATACAGAAAGCCAGAAAGGCAGACTACCGCCACATAGAACATCCACCATTGTTCAAGTGATCATAGAGCTTTCAAACAATCAACCAGAGGAAAAGGGGAATGATTTGCTATTTGGGCTACTCTACATAAAGTAGACCCTTTCTCAGCTGCTATATAGCTCCAGTTCTAACCTTTCTGGTTATGTAAGAAAGAGCGTAGTTATTCTTCAGGGAAAGCGTATCTAGCTGCCATATCCTCTTATTACCAAGGTTTTGTTTATTCATCCTTAGTTTCTCACAAACTTCATAAAGCCTTTTTGAAATTAATCTTTTTTAATCCAAACCACCTTTTAGCTCACCCTGCTTGTGAATGGTACTTAAATTGTGTTCTGGAAAAATGTTTACTGTTCTCTTTTGAACTTGCTGGCGCCAGTGATACTGAGTTTCTGTCCTGAGAAGCTGTCTTTCTTGTAGCCATCACTTCAGCCAAACAAGTTTCACAGATCCATGCCACACAGACAAATTTAAACCAATCTATTTATCTCACAGTTTTCTTTCCAGCTTATTCCAGTGAGGGAGAATATCAGCTATATTTGCTTGGAAGTACACAAGCAACTCAGATGTTATTTTCAAAGAACAAGAGAATTCCGGAAAGATAGCCTACTATTTGTTTCAATCTCAAATGTTAAAAAAGGTCACAAAGTTACCATGATTGCTCAATCCAAACAAATGTCTGACTGCATTACCTCCTGTTATTCCTCCATTAACAGATCCTTGCCATCTAGACTGAATGCACACTCCCTCAAGCTACATCTATGGCGTTTCTTCGGAACTTGCTACTTGAAGAAATTTGTGCATCTGCTACATGGTCTACCTTCCAAATCTCTGTCAAGCATTGCAGTTTAGATATCCTGCCCATAAAATGGGCCTTGTTTTGAGCCTCCATACTCAAAGGCTTGCTGTCTTAGTACACTATATCTATATCTATATCTACATCTATATCTATATCTACATCTATATCTATATCTATATCTATATCTATATATATATATATCTATATCTATATATCTTTGAGATAATACTGCTGCCTACACAAACCTGTTCACAGAATCCATGGACAAGCATGTTAATAGCTGGTACCCATCAGAAAGAAGTACAAAACTAACTAAAAAAACAAGCCACCCTGGTAGACTCACAACATCAAGAAGATGTATAACAGAAAGAAGAAATTTATGATAAAAAATAGGAGGTGTAACACCCAGCAGGGTAAAAGCCCTCTCATCAAACTACTCAGAAGACAAATACAGTCTACAAAAGATAAATGTGTGGTAAATTCAGCCTCCCAGGCCAAGGACACCAACAAGGCATTTTTTAGCTATGTCTGCAACCTCAAAGACAATACATAATTGTATGCAGAGCTCATTGTAAATGGAGCATGTGATGTTATGAGGTAGAGCCATCTGTGCCAGGGTGAGTAGGACAGTACATGTGTAACATATGCCAGCATAGCTAGCTGGAGTTTTGTAAGAATTTTATGTTATTTGACTATCACACTGACTTGTACAGATGTTTGAGTTAAAAATATATCTGCAATGTTACTTGTGTTAAAAATGCATCAACAGTAGGTCCTGCTGGGCATAAAGAATGCATGCATGTATATTAGATAGTACTGTTGTAGCTCATCAAATGTGTATGTTTATCAGAGTACCCTGGAAGGGCAGAAAGTTTGAAATTGTGTTATAGATTTCGGATGCTGCCACAGATCTTAGCAAAGCTCTATGTATGTATTGTACCAGAGTCAGGTGACCAGAGGTGATGTCATTCTCTAACCAGCATCTGGTTTCCTTATGGAACCTGATAGAAACGATTTCTGACAGGATATATATCTCACACATCCACGCAGACAAAGACAGACATCATCTGGTTTTTGCTGTGGTAAGACACTTAACACACATCAGCTTGGCTTGCATTAGTAAGTAGTCAGGGAACAGTAATTCTTTAGTCAGTCAGGGGTATTTAGTGAAAATAGTTCAGTATTGTTTTCTGCATCTGTGAGAAACTATCCAACTGTATTATTTTTTATATCTCTGTGGATGAAACACTGTTGTTTATTGTATTCAGTATTCTCCTGTTTTCTGTTTTATTATTTATCATTAAATATTTAATACCTTTCATTGTGGGCAGCTCCTTTAGAGAACACTTTTAGCATCTTGAGAGCACTTATGTGTGTTTTAGTGACACTGTGGCCGGTATCTACTTAGACTTGATAATTTCTAATTGAAACTTAACCCAATCCCAAAACTCTTGCTGCTTTGGTCACACCCTAACATTTGTGTTAGTATTAATTGTGCACAATATAACTGGGTACTTTCTGTAAGAGCCATAGGGTAGCTGAATGATGGCAGCATGATTACCTTAGAGTCTGGGCAGAAAGGGGCACAGCTAGTAAATCTGTGCCAGGTTTCTCAGGTGTGTATATGTGTGTGTACAATTCAAATATCCCAGTGTGTGTATCAGCTACTGGGAACTGGGACACAGAGCTCCAAAGTTGTCAATGTGGAGTTTTGTGTGGGCCTGGAGAGAGAAAGCGAGTCCAGCCCCAGGTCTGGAGTGTGCTCCCTCTGTGATCTTAAGGGAAATTATGCATGGTGCAGGGAGTTGCATCTGAAAATAGTGTGTGAATCCATATTTGCCCTTAGTGACCATCCCTCACTGGAGTCAGTGGTGAGGACTGACTCCCTTTGACTGCTGGCCTGGAGTAGGGACCTATCACAGAGCCACTTATACTGATCCAGAAGATATAGCAAACCTACTTCCTAACAAATTAATCTCTAACTTTACCCCTCTCTCCCTCTCAACTCTCCCTCAGGAAATACCATTAAATATAACTCCTCCTACTATCACTGTGGAACATATTGATTAATTAATTAATTAATTTATTTATTTAAATTCTTAATGATCTTTCTAAGGCCAAGAACACTGCATCAATGGGCCCAAACAATATCCCAGAACACCTTCTAAATAGCATGAAACATGACCTATCAGGCCATCTAGAATTGCTGTTTAACAGTAGCCTCCAAACAGGCTTCATGCCTCACAAATGGAGAAGAAATGGAGCAACATTAATCCCTCTACACAAAGGTGGGCCATCTACAGACCCTGGAAAGTCTCACTAGTCTCATATACAAAGCCATGGAAAGAATTATCATGGAAATGATTAAATAAGACATGGGAAACCTCCAAATAATGGGCCAAACCCAATTTTGTTTCATCAAGGGTAGCTCATGCCTACTCAGCCTAGAGGACTTCTTTGAGAAGGTCACCAAAGCAATGGATGAGGGCAAAACATTTCACACTGCCTACCATGACCTGGCCAAGGCATTTGACACAATACAAAACTTAGACATTGTTGACAAACTCAAGAGATTAGGTATAAACTCTTATGTCACCCAATGCATAGCCAGCTGGCTCACAGACAGGATCTAGGAAGTTAGAATTTGGGAGTTCACCTCTACAACAAGGGCAGTCACTGGAGGAGTTCCTCAGGGATCAGTCCTGAGACCGCTTCTTTTTGGTATTTACTTCTCTGAAAACAAGGCCAATGTCAATGGCCTCTGGCTGACTAAATTTGCAGATGATTGTAAATTAGGAGCAGTCATATAATCCTCCAAGACACAAATGTTCTTCAGAAAGGGCTGACACAAACAAACAACTGGTGTCAGAGCCATGGATTAAAACCAAATGCCAAGGAATGCATAACAGTATCCACTGGGAAGTCATCCACCCCCGCTAACTATCATATTGACAACACACCCCTAATTGTTGACCCAGTAGTCAGGAGCTAGTAATCTAGCATTTGTCCATCATGTGTCTACAGTTGTGAGAAAATTATTCTATGATGTGCAACTTATAAACAAAGGTATGGCATCTAGATCCAAGGAAGTCATTTTTTGCACTTTATTCAGTATTCATCAGACCTAGCATTAAGTACAATGCCTCCTTTGGTATGTACTTAACCAAGCACATCCAACAATTGGGAAACAGAGGTTTCTTAGTAAAAAAATACAAAGCATAAGTAACATGTCCTGTGTAGACCATGTCAAGGCCCTATCCCTGTATTGTGTCTCCTACAGGCTATTGAGGGGATATCTATGGCTGGAATACAATGCATTGTTGGTCCCCACCATGATGGATCTCCTGCATAGCCACAAAACAAACAACACAAGAATTACCCATTCTAAAGGCTTAAACCTTGCCTGTGATATAAATAGGACCTGCTGGAAAGATAGGTATGTATCCCAGAGACTACCCCATCTTTGGAACAGGTTCCCCATCCATGTGAAGTAGAGTTTCTCCATAACCCAACTTGAGTAACTTGAACAATTGGATGGGGAACAGGAAATTCATCCTGGTTTGATATCTATGTCTCTAATGGACACAGGTATCTTCCTGGCCCCAGCTTGTAAATGTTTCATCTCCTAAGTCCCTGCTTACACTTATCAAGGGTACAAGAACTTGTCAGAGATTTGGAATGCATAGCTAGGCTTAAAAAAAGGGCCCTTGTGGTTGGTGGTCTAGTAAACACCTATGAACACCTGCAAACATATATATATATATATATATATATATATATATATATATATATATATATATATATATATATATATATATATATATATATATGTGTGTGTGTGTGTGTGTGTGTGTATGCATGTATATATATATATATATATATATATATATATATATACATACATATATATATATATATGTGTGTGTGTGTGTGTGTGTGTGTGTGTGTGTGTGTGTGTGTGTGTGTATGTATGTATATATATATATATATATATATATATATATATATATATGTGTGTGTGTGTGTGTGTGTGTGTGTGTGTGTGTGTGTATGTATGTATATATATATATATATATATATATATATATATATATATATATATATGGGTCTACTACTAATGCCCAAAGCAGCGATTTCCGACAGAAAACTCACGGCCAGATGACCGACAGGTAAGTGTACCGACAGGGTGATTTGCCGACAGCGGAAAGACCGACAAGGGAATGTGCGATCGACGCGTAAGTGTGCGATGGTGACGGAGTTAGGAGCGGTCAGGTAAGTGCTCGAGATTGTGGGATGTCGGGTTAGGCTGTGGGAAAGGTGAGTGTGTGTTCGTGTCGGAGGTATGGTTCGGGTAAGGTAAGTGTGTGCTAGTGAGGGACTGTAGTTTAGGGACGGGTTAAGTGAGTTAGGGTTAGGGTGCAGGTAGGTGAATTGTGCGTTAGTGTCGGAGCTTGGGCTAGGGGTGGGTTAAGTGAGTTAGGGTTAGGGTGCAGGTAGGTGATGTGTGCGTTAGTGTCGGAGCTTGGGCTAGGGGTGGGTTAAGTGAGTTAGGGTTAGGGTGCAGGTAGGTGAAGTGTGCGATAGTGTCGGACCTTAGGGTTAGGGTTTGGGTCAGGGCTAGTGTGTATGCTATGTAGTGTCGCGTGTTGTTTACATTCCGTGTGTCGGTGTAATGGTGTTCGGTGTAATGGTGTTCGGTGTTTTGCGTTGTCGGGTTTGTGTGATGTCGGTCATCTGGCGTCGGGGAGTTTTCTGTCGGGGAATCGTCGTGTCGGTAATTAGCAGTAGACCCATATATATGTGTGTGTGTGTGTGTGTGTGTGTATATACACACACACACACACACACACACACACACACACACACACACACACACACACACACACACACACACACACTTTGTTGTCTTGCTGTCTTTATTCGGAAGTGTTGTGCTTGCCAGTTACTTCACTTGTTCAGGAGTTTCACATGGAAGCAAGTGCTTATGGGGTAGAGAAGGATTTTGAGCTTGCAAAGAGCACTGGTGCCAAAAGAAAAAGTGCCCAGGATGACTAGTCCATCAGTTCCAGTGTCCAGACAGATACTAGCTAAGTCTGTTTAGTACGTAACTTATGTTTCTCACCTGTGGAGACAGCTGGGACACTGAGTAATGTAACTGGCTGCTGCCCATCTTTCTGAAAGCCAAGGAAGGGATATATGAACATAGTGGCACAGTTCAAATATCTACTGGTATATACCTTGGCTGCTTCAGACTATGAGCACATTTCAAGGGCCCCTTACATGCTGCCCATGTGCAAGTCATTTTAGGACACTTTTCTAAACATGTTATTTATATCATGGGCAGTCAGTTAATATGTTTCAGCAAAAGAGGTGAAGGCAGTAAAACCTTCTAACCTGAAAAACACAGTATCTCCATGGTGATGGGCTAAATACCAAACTTGCTGAATGACACACCAATTACATTGTAACAAATACCCTGCATCTCTTCCCCTAAGCAAAACAAATGCAGCTATGTACTTCTCTTTGCTTTCAGTTAACAGCACCTGCCTTTAATCCCCGACTTTATCACAAGGCGTTGCCTGACTTTGATTTGTATCGAATGATAGGAAGAAATTTTTATACACTTTAGGAGAGTCAGTCAGGCTCCAAGGTATTCATTAAGATTTTCAGTGCATTACTACGATAGTTGACCTACACAAATTAATAAAGTTAGCAAGAAGAAATGTGTATCATCACAAATCTGGAAACTGCGCTCATCACCTCCGACAGTTGTCTTTTTTCTTTTTTTCTCATACATTTTCCACGTCATTTAATTTTTCAGTATTTGTTTACAAAGGTACACTAGATCCATCTACCTATTTTGAGGGGTAACTTTTATTTTATATTTATTAATTAAGTGTTACAAATGTGTTTTTTTTACCCTCAACCCAGTAAAAGAATACAAGCACAGTAGGGCTCCAGTGAGACGAATCCTACTGAGATGAGGAGAACCCCCCAGATTGATGTGGAAATGCCTATTCCTGTTGGCAAGATAATAAAAACAAAAGGGACAAACAGTTACAGAAGGATGCTGATAACTGAGCAGGTAAAACTCAAAAAATAAATAAATAAATAAATAAAATAAACAGCCAAGCAAAAATATAACTAAAAATTCAGAATATTTACACAACAGTTACGCAGTTAACAGTGATCACTGGTAGTTTATTTTAAATTGAATTGTTTGTTTGTTTGCTTGTTTTCTGAAGCAAGAGATCTGGACAGCTGTGTCGATTTCCCGCCTTGTCCTGTGCGTAAAATAGTGGGTTTGCGCAGACTGAAAGTAACTGTTTAATGGCTTAAACCTAGATCAGAATATTTAATGAACTGTCAGAACTGAACATGGAGACCAACAATATTCTCATATTTTCAAAATGTGTCATAATATCCTTAATTACCATCCAAGCATGTAAAAGAAAAAAAAACAAACAACCTTAGTTTCGTTTTTTCATCATAAAATGCTATCAGTAAGTAGACATCAAGAGGCCTGTACACAGTTTCAAATGAGAGTGTGTGGGGGGGATCAGAGAAAAAGAGAGAAACCATTAGAGACTCCTGGCTGTGGCACTATATGATGCATACAAACGTATTATTATCTAAGTGGCAACCAGTGGGAAACAATTTTCAATGAAAATTTAGAAAGGATGCTGGAAGAATAAAGGGTACAAAGGGAAACAAATCACTGGGATTATGGTACTGGTTGAATTCTGCACACCCTTCCTTGTTCTGCTGTGCTGATATAACTGTTATCTGTGTAAATTATATTTGTGCTCAGTACGAGCGAGAACAGCTTGATATTTTATACTGCATTTTCAGTTGATGTGCATTTAAAAGAGCAAAATATTTTTCTGCTGAAGGTTAAGATATGGCTGCTTTTATATTAATGATGTTTTCCACAGGAATTGATATTTTGTAAGTTTTGGAATTGCAAAAGCTATATGTATGTATTGTGAAATATTCTAGTAAGTTGTGTTAATTAATTTTAGGCAGAATTTTAACACTGTCATGATAGTACTTCACGTACTTTTCCACTCTCTCAGTGTTCCATAACTAAGGATTTTGCAGCTGCTGTACATTTGTTTTAAGTTTCCTTTTCAAAATCCCATTTTCATATGGACATAAGTTACGGTGCAGGCAATCTGTGTGGTACCCAGTTTTGATATATTTGTGTGTGTGTGTGTGTGTGTGTGTGTGTGTGTGTGTGTGTGTGTGTGTGTGTGTGTGTGTGTGTGTGTGTGTGTGTGAGAGAGAGACACAGAGAGGTGTGATTTGGATTGTGCCTTCCGATGGGTATAGTTAAGTCCTCCACTCTCTCCTACAAAGATTTTTCTGTGCATCACCATTTTTTTATTTAAGCAGCTCCAAGTCAAAGCACCATGTAGAAATAAGAATGTTCCTTTCCTTAATCAATTTACATTTCAACCAGCTATCTATTTGCAGAGCGCTCCTGGTTGTCATACAGTGATTCATTAGCAAGGATGAAATCCCCACCAAACCCAGTTTACTCCACTGATTATGTAGAAATGTACACCACCACACTATACCCACATGTAAACAGCTGCATAGGTGCAACTGTATCCCCCTAGGAACAAGTACAGGGCAAACCTCAAAAAAAGCCCACATGGTGGAACCATTATATCAACAACCTTTACAATAAAAGGAAAATAATTTTTACCAAAAGTAAGAAGAATTATTCCTAGCATGTTAGAGCCCTTGTCACTGAAATAAACAAAGAAACAAACCAGGAGCTTAATAAAATTCACCCAAGCCACGTTTCAGGCTAAAATAGCTATGCAAGCCAAAGACAATCACAAGGCATTTTTTAATTATGTTTGTAACCTTAAAAGCAAAATGCAGCACTGAGCTGAGCAGATTGTGAACAAGGGTACCTACACTCAGGCTGAGAATATAGTGAACCTACTGGCTGATAAATGTATCTCTAACTTTACTCCTGTCTACCCTCCGTCTGTCCTTCCTGAAACTGGCTCACCTCCAGGTATTGCACAAGACCAAGTCCTAAAAGTGCTATCAAAAGCTAAAAATACTGCATCAATGGGTCCTAAAATATCCCTGCATGTATCTTAAATAACTTGAATCATGATTTAGCCACACCCCTAACAACAGTGCTCAATCTCAGCTTCCATACAGATTTTGTACTCAGCAAATGGAGAACATCTACAGTCATTCCCTTGCATAAGAAAGGACATTCCATAGAGCAAGGCAGTTACAAACCAGTAAGTTTGACCAGCCTCATATGCAAAACCAAAGAAAAGCTTATTACAGAATTAATAAATCAGGACAGAGGGAACCTCTAAACACTGGACCCGTCAGATTTTGGATTCATCAAGGGCAGGTCATGTTTACTCAACGTGATGGATTTTTTTAGAAAACATCACCAAAGCAAGAGATGAAGGCAAAATGGTACGCACCTCACACTTCGACCTGGCCTAAGCTTTCGACACAATTCCCCACTCAAGTATAGTGGAAAAGCTAAATAAACTAGGAATAAACCCCTATGTCATCCATTGGATTGCCAACTGGCTCACAGATAATCAAAATAGGGGAAGTTACCTCCACAAAGAGATTAGTCACCACTGGAGTCCCCCAAGATTTTTGTGCCAGCCCTCTCCAGTTTGGCATGTACTTTTCTGAAGAAAAACCACCAAGAGGATCAAAGGGCTCAAACAGATGCCATATGCTGCCCGGTTAAAGAAACTCCAGCTCTACTCAGTGGCATACCGCCTGCTCAGAGGAGATCTGTGCCTGACATATAAAGCCATGTCCAACCCGGAATTAATGGACATGCTGCACCTCAGAAAATCCAAATCCCATCGAGTTACGCGCTCAAGAGACTTGAACCTCAGCACTGAAATAAATAGGACATGCTGGAGGGACAGATTCATAACCCAGAGGCTCCCTTCACTCTGGAATAAAATCCCAGTCCAGGTTAGGCAGAGTCCCTCATTGACTCCCTTCAAGAGGAATCTTGATGAGTGGATGGGAGATCATAGGTTTACCCCGGGTATCACTTCTGTGTCACTGTTAGATAGAGGCACAGTATACTAACCTCGAAAAAGGGCATAGCAAAATTAATTTAAAATGGGTGGTGAAAGCCAAACACACTCTGGCTAGGCTTATAAATGCCCTAGGGTAGATAGCCTAGTATGAACCTATGAACCTATGAAAAGCCAATATCAATATTTTGCACACTTATATATATATATATATATATATATATATATATATATATATATATATATATATATCTATATATATATGTATATATATATATATATATATATTATTATTATTATTATTATTAGGCAGTATTTGGAGCTTTTCTCTGAAAATGGGCTCTTTATGGCCCAGTGGACTTCCCCAGTCATCAAACTTAAATAAATATCAAAAGGCTCTGACTGACTATGTTTGCAGATGACTGCAAGTTAGAAGCAGTCATCAAATTCCCAAATGATTTAGATATGCTGCAGGAAGGTTTGTCTCAAATAATTAACTGGTACTAAAAAAACTAAATACCAAAAAATGCATTATTGCATCCTCTGGAAATTCATCTACCCCAGGGAACTACCACATTGACAATACACCTGTAAGACTTGACTCAATTGTTCGGGATTTGGGAACTTATGTGGACAGTGATCTAACGTTTGACCAACATGCGTCTGTTGTAAGAAATCCCTTCTATATTGCACCAGTTTATAAACAAAGGGATTATGTCTAGATCTAGGGATGTCACTGTCCCCCTTTACTCAGCCATCATTATGCCAGTTGTGACACCTGTACCCTGGCCCAGCAATCAAGGAGCCTCAATCCTCACCATGAACATCAGTGAGGGGCGTCTCATATAGGAGGAAAGGATAACAAATACATACAGTAAAGTGCAATTTCCCTTAAGAACACACAGACATCACAGTCAGTCCGGGGCTGGTCGCTCCCTTGCTCTCCAGGTCTCCAATAAGACTTCCCACTGGCACAGCTATAGGGTCCAGATCTCAGCCTAGTGGGCAAGCTAAAACCTCCAGCACCCTCTCCGTCCAACCAGTGCTTCGTGTCCCTGCCCAAGTAGCTCTCACACACACACACACACACACACACACACACACACACACACACACACACACGCACACACGCACACACACACACACACACACACACACACACACACACACACACACACACACACACACACACACACACACACACACACACACACACACACACACACACACACACACACACACACACACACACACACACACACACACACACACACACACACACACACCTTGAGAAGAGTTTATATAACCACACAGACACTCCTGGGGAAGGCTGGCACAGGTTCTCCAGCTGTGCCCCTTTTTCCCAGACTATACGGTAGTACCAGCTGCCACCACCCACTAATATTTATCAGCTACTCAAAGGCCCTTAAAAGGGTGTCCAATTATTACTGTGCAATATTATTATCCAATTGGTAGTATAGCCCAGGGCTAAAGCTATTAGAGTAACTTTGTACAATTTTACCAAAGGCATGCAAGTACTCTAAAGAGCTTAAATTAGCTCTACAAAACAGCCACAGTTGAAAGGGTTTAAAAATATTTAATAACAAATAGTCAAAACACAAGACAATACTTTTTACTACACAGTGCTAGTCAAGAGTTCAGAGATCACAGAGCAATACTGAAAATAATTCAGTAGTACAGTTCTGACATCACAGAAAACACTTAGTCTAATCGTTTTAGTTTCTAGCTATTTCTAAGAGAAAACACAAGTCTAAGATAAATGTACATATAGATCAAGACAGTGTTGATGAGTTGGATGGTCAACACAAAAATGCTTAATGCTCTCTGATTCTCTCTGTTTTTTAAAATCACATTCCTGGTTCACATGACATCATTCTTCACACTTCCCTGGGTTCCCAGGCTAACAGAAACTGCATTTACATTCTTCACCTCTGGGCAGAAACCAGAGCGATAAAGGACATTTATGCATGCAAATTCTGGTCATTAACTGTGGCCTTACAACAATAGCAAGAATTCCTTTATCTAGACTGGTCGGAGCCGTGTATACATCAAAGGGTCACAACATGCTTTACTTGGTCAGTAGAGTGCACTGTTGTTACATTTTTTTCAGTTCCACATGTAACACTGTTTTTACCATTTAAGACACAAGCCTGTGGTTTACATTAATATTTACAGATGACAGAATTATCCCCAAAATTCTATCTGACTAGGCTGTCTATCTGGCTAGGCTGGCAGTCTTCATCTATCTTCACTCAATCTTCACACCAGTCATTTAATATAATGTTCCCTTTGTGTCTGTCCAGACACATGCAATAATTGGAATGACCACATAGATACCCTACTAAAAGGATTTAAGGCCTAAACAACGTCCTACATGGACTGACTCAGAGCCCTGTCACTATACTCAGTATCCTACAGATTGCTAAGACATGATCTGTGTCTAATATACAAGTTTTCCTCTGATGGATTTACTGCACATCAGCAAGGCAAATTGTTTCAGAAATACTTTGTCTAGGGATCTAAACCTCTTCTGCAAAATCAACAGAATGGTTTGGAGCGACAGCTATATCTCACAGATGATAGTCCTGCTGTAGAACAGACTCACCATTCATATAAAACAAAGTTCATCCCTGTTCATAGTCCAAAGACATGCATCTGGAGCATTTCTCCCCGGGCCTCCGCTGAAAACAGGCTCTGTGGAACCTAGTCAGACTTTCCCGGTCAACAAATGATAAATAAATAAAAATAAAATAAAAACTTTGATCTTTGGAAGGGAAACAGAAAATTGACCCCAGGACTGCCCCTCTACTATTAATGGACAATTCCTAAATGGTTTTATTCCATGCAGGGTTCCCCTCAAATTATCTATGGTATGATCCCAGTAATTCTCATTAGAGGTAATATTTATTTAACGTTTGTTAACCAGAAAAGTCCAACTTGGAACAAAGCCAATTTTCACCCAAGGCCCGGGGAGAAATACTCCACACATTTGTTTTTGTAATGTGGGAGGAAACCCACACAAATGCAAGGAGGACATGAAGACTCCACACAGAAGGCATCACAGCTGAGAATTGAATTAGACAACCTCTTGCTGGGATGCAACAACACTACCTCTGCCTACTGCGCCATCCAAATATATTATAAATAATATAAATAATATTATAAATAAATAAATAATATACATATAATATATAGAATTACTGACCATGGAATGGGTAAGGCTAAACTATAACCAAGTGGGATTGGTTATTTTGAGCACAAAAAGGGGAAACTGGCTAGACTTAAAATGACCCTCAAGGACAGCTGGCCTAGTACTTACCTATGATTCATGAACCTATAAAGTTTTATGCATTTGTCTTCAATTTATTTAACATTAGTTTGTATGATTTATTTACTTTATCTGAACATATTTATTGATTTATTTATTTTATACTTTGTTGACCGGAATAGTCTCTCTAGGCCAGTTGTCTCTTTTTATGGAAGACGCCCGAGGTGGTATTTATACTGACTAGGGGAAATTTGGCCAGGGCACCATGGAACTTCCCTTACCCTTTTCAATAAATGAGGTGAGATCTTTTACAGCCACCTGAGCTACCATCAACTCAGGCAGATGGGACCTCTGTGCAGTGAATGCTTTGGCTTTGTTTTCTAGACCGGGTCATGACTGCAAAGGTTTTTTGACCAGCTCACCCAGCTAGTTAACAAACTGAGATAGATGGATAGATAGATAGATAGATAGATAGATAGATAGATAGATAGATAGATAGATAGATAGATAGATAGATAGTGTTTCACAGTGTTTCCAAGGTCAGGTAATTTGGAGTAAAGGGAAAAAAAAGGTGAATTTTTGTTTTTCTTCTGTGTTTGATATTGGTGTTGTGCTAGTTTAAGTATTAGGTTGCAATATTTTGAGATTTGTTTAAGTGACATTTGATATTTCATCATACATTCCAATCTGACCCTCGTAGTCCGTCTTGTAGATTGTAAACTTGTTATTTTCTATTTTCTGACTTCCTTACTGACAAGTTATTCCCTACTTAAAGTTTAGGTGTCATGAATTGAATTACCTAGTGTCGTGACCAATGTATATGCCTGCATAACATGGGGGTAATCACTCTGCACCTCGACTAGCTAAAAGCGCTGGCAGGAATCTTCTCTCCACATTGTCTGCAGTCCTGTTAAAATCAGATTCCCATCACCATTCTGTGTGCATTGTCCCATGCAAAAAAATCCTTGACACCCTTCTTACCCAGTATCTATTAACATATATAATTTCAGAGGTAGACCCTAAAACTTTGTAAATGTTGTGTAGTTTTTTAATGTTATTTCAAGTGATAATGCTGATTTTTTTTTGTCTCTGGGCCAGCTGGGGCTGTGAAAAGTCTGTGTCATATGAGTGCAATTACCAGGCTATGAAATAATTAACAAACGTCTACGCCACGCCAGCCATTTCTCTTCAAGTACCTTGTTTTTGCTGCTACTATCACATTACAATCCAAACAATGTTTTTTCTTTCATATTGATTAGTTTAGAAAGCTTCTTGCACCAAATATGGTTATTGGCAGGTTTTGCACTCCATTTTTTAGAAGATTTCCCCATGTTTGTTCACTCTTTCTCTGTTGTTTTAGTGAAACTGAACTTCTACTCTTTCTTCCCCACTTCCTTGTCTTTGTATTTGTTTTACTGAGTATATGATTTTGTCTTTATTAAATATTTGTTGGCCTTATTTCTGCTTCTCCACACACATGCACACAGGCACAACTGGATTGTCTATTGACAAATTCATTGCTTACAGCTCCAAGTAACCTAGGATACTACAAAATGTACATGAAAGCTGGACAGTGCAATTATCATCCAGAGGGCCTGATGCCTGTAACACCCACCCCCTTGACCAGACCGCACAGTGCAATGGCTTCTCGCTAAGTCAGTGTATCGGCATGCATTTACAGCCCTACTTAGCCGAAGTGCTGTACACTCCCCAACAGGCTCATGCTCTGCAAATTGTCTGCTGCAGGAATGGTACTTCAGGCCCCACCCCCAAACACACAACAAACGGTGCTCTTGCAGCAGGACTATGAACTCCCTCTCATTAGGATCGGTAAGCTGATGTCACATGTAAACACCTCTTCCTTCTCCCTGACTCCTTCCCATTAAGATCGGTAAAGTGATGCCACATGCAAACACCTCTTCCTTCTCCGTGACTCCCTGCCATTAGGATCAATAAGCTGATGCCACATGCACATACCTCTTCCTTCTCCCTGACTCCCTCCCATTAAGATTGGTAATGTGATGCTACATGCACACACCTCTTCCTTCTCCCTGACCCACCATTAAGATCGGTAATGTGATGCCACATGCACGCACCTCTTCCTTCTCCCTGAGCCCCTCCCATTAGGATCAGTAAGCTGATGCCACATGCACACACCACTTCATTCTCCCTGACTGGCCCCCCAGTGTCAAGACTGCCAGTCAAACCCCAGGCATCTTGGACAGACTCAATTTTAAAACTTTTGCACCACTGAACTGGCATTAATGATGTGATTTGTGCTGGAAATACTGGCATTTCCTTACTACTCCCAAGATGTTAATGACTTGCTTCCTGTCTAGCACTTGACCTTCTTGTTCAGTCTGTCCTCTAGGTCCTCCCTCTTAACTGTAAAATCTTCTCAAAGGAAGATTCTTACTTGGCTTCCAGGGTTCATTTATGAAGGTTCTATGTATTTGTTTTACTCTGCACTCTTATCAAGTAACTAGTGTGTGCTAGCTTTTGTGGCTCCCTCGGGAAAGATTCGTTCCAACTACAGTTCTGGTCAGTTTCTCTCAGAGATGAACTATCTGTCCTCTCAGCCTAGAAAAGCACCAGCAGATGAGGCAATGCTACAGTTTCCAGAAGTTTCCTACTCCATAAGCATCTTATTAAGCCACTTCCATTATCTCTTATTCAAAGCTACTTTACTGTTCTTTGATTTGAATATTGTCCCCAAGCATACATGTATATACAAAATGTTATATTTATTTTTCTGATTTATGATTTCTCCAGTGTTTTCAAAACTCATTTCACATCTTCCTTGTATTCAAATGTTCTTTTTACTTTTAGAAGTTTACTTCTTACTTGCAATGGCTTTTCCTGGAGCAATAGTTAATAAAAGTAATGGTTAGAGTTTCTTTAGGGTTAGCATAAACTGAACTTGATAGGCAGCATTATATATATGTTTAGGTTTATACCAATACTTAAGGCTAGGATAAAGCATAGCAGTACATTCCCAGTTAGTCTTAGTTAAGGCTTTGATTAAGGTTAGAATCGGACCTACTGTAGGTGTACAATTATACTTAGACTTAGATCCAGAGAGACATTTCTCCTACCATCTCATACTGTCACTGTCACCTGCACTCTCTCTTTAATCATCACCTGACAACCACCCTCTACCCTGTTCCCTCCCTACAAATTGTTTATGCTTTATATAAAACAAAAGTCATGTCTTGAAAGGAATAACAAGCTTATTTAGATTTTATTCACTGTATCCATTTACAGAATTAAAACCAGTGTGGCTGCAGTGTTATCTAATGATATAATGTTGTTGTTTTCAATGAGCTCTCATCAGAATCTATGTAATCTCTGCCTTTTATCTTTATAACTCTCTGGGATGATCCTCAAAATGGTTCATTTGGATCAGTGCTGTACCCAGTCAACAAATCAAAATAAAACATAGATTAGATAGATAGATAGATAGATAGATAGATAGATAGATAGATAGATAGATAGATAGATAGATAGACAGATAGAGATAGATAGATAGATAGATAGATAGATAGATAGATAGATAGATAGATAGATAGATAGATACATAGATAGATAGATAGATAGATAGATAGACAGGCAGACAGACATACTTCATTTGCAATTAGACCACAGGACAACTGTGCAGAGGTTACTCTGGCTATTTCACAACTGCACAACCAAGTGAATGCCCTTGACCTGTAATTATTGTCTTTGTGTGGCGGTGCATGTCCACTGCACGTTCATACGGATCTGTCCTTTCTGTGTAATTTGCTTTCCTCCCATCTCCCAAACCCATGTTGATTAGGCTGAGTAGGGTCATTCTTAAGGGCATTACAATTAGAATTGTGACAGGCTTACATTTAAGTTACAACTCACACTATGATTAGTTACACGCTAACTTCTCCATATACAAGTGCTCTATATTAATTATTCTTAAAAAGCAAGGGTGATTCACTGCAAAAATGTTACTGATACATCACAGAGGATACTAAGTCCATCCATTATCAGAAGATTTAAGCTACACTGTCAAAAAGGAGCCAGCTATGGCCCTTGATTACGGTAGTCTAACTGTATTATTAGCCTGCATAGGCCATGGATACAGAAACGTGCATGTTGAGTGAGATGGATTACAGAACACCACAGATATATGACCATTACTGCACAACAAAGCATGCATCTACTTGATTTAATATAGTACAGCACACATTGTTTGCAAAGCCTTATCAATGCAATAGAATTTATGTTGCTTTCTCTTTGTCAAGCATGATAGCTTTTTACATACCAAGGGGAAGAACAAAACATGAAATGAGGAAATTCAGTCCAAAGAATGAAGAACTGGTGAGAGAAAGTCACATGTAAAGAAGAAGAGAGCATGCCAGGAACAGAGAAGGTATGCTTGTGTCTGACTAGGAGACCGAGTATTTCATCAAATGTATGTTGTTGTTTTTCTTTCGGCTTTTCCCGGTTAGGCGTCACCACAGCAGAACTCCAGTCTGCTAATGACTGGCAGTTGATTTTTATGGTGCCGAGGTGCCAGCCCGACACACAACCTTCAATGAAGGCACACCCATTCATGCATGTCTTTTGAACGCCACTCAACCGCGGGGAGGATATGCAGACTCCACACAAAAGGTGCTCCAGCCGAGAATCGAACGGGAAAACCTCTTGCTGTGAGGCGACAACACTAACCGCCGCTGCACCACAATGTATGTACTAGTGACTAAAAGGAAGACAGGCTGAGAAGAAAGACCCCGGGTGGTTGTTATTTTATAGTGGAGATAGAGCGGTCTATCAGAAAGCATGAGTGCAAAGGAATCACTCAAAGATGTAAAAAGTATGGAATATAAATTGAAAAAAAAAAATCTACGCTAGATATAGTGAACCCCAGGAAACTGAATGTTTTTCTAGAGAATAAGTACATGAATGGAACTTGGCTGAGCACCTTTGAGTTAATTATTTAATGTACTTAAGAAAGTGCTGATTACATAGCATCCCACTGGAATACCAAAATGCCCATTTCATGGTCTATCAGCAACTAAATACTCCTCTGACTATTTCTACAACAGCTAGTCAACCAACATTGTCCTGGAAAACTGAACATTTTCTCTAAAGTCATTCTGCACACACAGACACACGCACACACGCACACACACACACACACACACACACACACACACACACACACACACACACACACACACACACACACAATGCAGCATCTCTACCACATATTGAGTTTTGTGTTTATTACACTCCACCAAACTATATATAGCATGTGTCAGCCAGGTGTGACTCAACCCTTACTGTTTTCAGCACTGACCCACATAGTAACTGTATGTAACGTAGGTAATATAACAAAACTACCACCATATGAAGATGGGGTATCGGGGAACATCAACAAACTTAACAGAAAACGTCATCTGTAGTCCTAGGTTTGATACTTACACTCTCCTACTTCCTTACTATGTGACTAGGCAACTCACGTACACTAACAGGGCTCCTTGGTCATTTATGAAATGAGAGAATTTTGTCTACTAGTATCAACTAGTTAATAAATAATGGAAATGATTAGTCTTATACAGACGGCTCAGAGGTGACCTGTGTCTGGCATACAAGGCCGTCTCAGACTCAGCCTTGATGGAGTTGCTGCATATCCATAAGTCAAACTCCACTTATGCAACCCACACGCAAGGCCTCAACCTGGTCTTTGACATTAAAAGAACTTGTTGGTGGGATAGATTTGTGTCCCTTAGACTCTCCCATCTGTGGAATAGATTCCCTCTCTATGTCAGAATACCTCTCTAGCCCTCTTTAAGAGGAACCTGGATGACTGAATGGGAAACAGAAAATACATCTCTGGGAGCCCACCTGTGTCCCTGCTGGACAGGGGAATCAGGTGCTGACTTTGAGGGAACATTGGCAAAATTCTTGGCTAGGCTTATAAGGGCCTCAGGGCTAATAGCCTAGTGTCACCCTATGAACTTATAAACCTATGAACAAAATTGACTGAAAATAAATGGCTTGCATAGAACTGCACTTCTATGCATTTACAATAAATAGTAAACAAAGAAAGTTGTTTATTAGTCAAGCAATAAAAAAGGAATATTTAGAGTAGCAGTCCAATTTATCCATAACCCCTTTTTCCTATTTTTGCACACATGGACAGGGTGTCACTTTAACAGTGTCTATCTGATGAATCTGGGCATCTTGAGGCAATGTAGCAATTGCCTCATGTACTCAGACAACCCTCTCCTCCTACCACCCAACACCACAACCTGTGAGAGATGCACATATCTAGCCAAACTGGAGGTAAAGCTCTCTCTAACCAAGACTGAACTTGACAGTCAAGAGGAGAAGGTAAACACTTGCACCACACCACACCCATCAAATAGTCCCACTAAACCTACACCACCAAAACCCACACATAGAAACACAAAAACATTCACAGAGGCTCTCAATGATAATCTGCTCAGGCAGCAGAGACCTCCAAAGCAGAAAGGTAAGCAACCTCCACCCCCCCAACACAACCCAAATGACACATAGCCCACAGACTCACTGTGCCAATAAACCACAGCCCATAAGGCAAACCAATGTACCCAACACACTAGTCATAGGTGACTCTATAGTCAGGCACACTGATGTCCCACTCACCAGGCTAAACAAGGAGAAGGTTACTGTCAGCTGCCTGTCAGGTGCCACGATCCGCCACATAACCCACGTACTCAGGTCACTCCACAGCAAATACAAATATGACTCTGTCATTGTCCATGTTGGTGTGAACGACCTGAGACATACCTCCCTAGACTACATGAAAAGAGACATGGAGGAGCTGTCCGATCTTGTAGCCCAGGCAGGTATGACCCTATCCCTGAGTAGCATCCTGCCATTGCACAGAATGATACCACAGTACAAGGACAAAATGATTAACTTCAACAATTGGCTAAGCATCTGGTGTCATTCTAAGGGGATCCAGTATCTATCTGCCTGGGATGACATGATCGGCAAACCACAATGCTTTGCCAGAGATGGCCTGCACCTGTCGCTCTTGGGATTCCAAATACTGGCTAAGGCTCTTGCCACCATTATAGGGCCTTTTTTAGGCAAGGTTCAAATGACAAATTCACCACCATAGCAGGTACAAGCAAGCAAAAACTGAGGGTAATGCTACTCAATGCTAGAAGTCTAAATCTCAAAATGCACTCACTCGAGGAACTCCTTAAAATGGAGAACATCGATATCTGTGCAGTGACTGAGACCTGGTTCAAGGCTCTAGAGAGCACCTCTGCATTACCAGGTTATAACTCATACCACACTTTTCGGCCATCTAACCTGGACCAGAACACCAAAGGTGGAGGTGTGTCCATATTCATTAAGGATATCCACACCTCCAGGCTAGTTGCACAGCATGATGCATCTGAGGTTATCCAAGTGCAACTAACTCAGGGCAAAACTGCAATCCAAATTGTAACTTGCTACAGATCCCCCACCATGCCCCAGGATTCCCACTCCTCTTTTCTTGATATACTGGGAAATATTATGGTTCAACCAAAGACCCTAATAATAGGTGATTTCAACTACCCCACCATTAACTGGGAAAACTATTCATGTACCAACTCCTTCACTCAACGCTTTCTGGAATTCATAAATTCTAATGTCCTGAATCAACTTATCCACACCCCCACCAGGGGCAACTGTATCCTAGACCTAGTCATTACCAACATGAGTGACCGGTGTTCCATACCTGAAATCAGCTCCTCGTTAGTCAGATCCAACCATAAGCTAATCACCCTTATCTATCCGCATCTCGCCCCCACCCACCATTAAGGAAACCATGGTAAAAATTTTTTCCAAAACCAACTTCATGCTTCTTAAGACAGAAGTGGCGAACTTCATGACACCCATGCAGATGGACAATACAGTTATGACTGCTGAATCCTACACAAATGCACTCTATAAGCACTTACATGAGTGCATGGATCATGCTAGCCCAAACAGAACCAAGACACTATCCGCCAAAAGAAGGAAGCCAATCTGGTGGTCCCCTGCCATAAACAAACTCTACAACAGAAGGAAGAAACTGTTGCAAAAGAGAGTAAAATCCCATGAGTGGAGGAGCTGCCTGGTCAGCCGCAGTAAAAAGCTGAGATCCCTTATAAGATCCTCCAAAGCTAGCTACGAAAACAAAATCGCCACTGATTCTAAGGGCAACAACAAAGCATTCTATAGCTATGTCAAGAATCTCAATGGCAACACCCATATCTGCTCTGAGTTACAGCATAACAGCACAAAAATTACAGAACCAACTGATATTGCCAACATCTTGGCAGATAGGTTCAATGCTAACTTTACCCCCCTCTCACCCCCTAAAGGGCCCATATCTATACAGGAAGAATGCAGAGTCTCTGTAATCACATCTATGCAGGTAAAAGCTGCACTCTCTAAAAGCAGAAACACAGCATCCATGGGACCGGACAACATCCCAGGCTGCGTTTTACACGAACTTCAGAACGAACTGACTCCCCACCTAAGCACCATGTTCGATCATAATCTCATGTCAGGCTTTGTGCTCACTGAATGGCGCACAGCAACAGTTATCCCACTCCACAAAGCAGGAGCCACCACTGATTCTGGGAACTATCGCCCTATTAGCCTGACGAGCCTGGTCTGCAAGGCCATGGAACATATCATCATGGAACTCATAAACAAAGACATTGATAACCTCCAAACTCTGGACCCCACCTAGTTCGGGTTTGTGAAAGGCAGATCATGCCTTCTGAACCTGATCAACTTCTTTGAGGCAGTCACCAAAGCCATAGACGAGGGTAAGGTGGTTCACACAGCCTATCTTGACCTCGCCAAGGCTTTCGACACCATCCCCCATTCTGGAATTATAGCTAAACTCACTAAACTACGTATAAATCCCTACGTCACAAAATGAGTTGCCAACTGGGTCACTGACAGAACCCACACTGTAAAAGTTGTAGACTCCAAATCTGACTTCAAACCAGTGACAAGTGGAGTACCAGAGGGTTCAGTCCTGGGACCTCTCCTGTTTGGTATCTACTTCTCTGAAGTACAGGCTAACACAGAAGGCCTCTGGCTAATGAAGTTTGCAGATGACTGCAAACTAGGAGCCATAGTCGAGTCCCCAAATGATGTGGACATCCTACAGAAGGGCCTCTCTGAGACAGTTGCCTGGTGTCAGAGGCATGGCTTCAAGCTGAATGCCAAAAAGTGCATTGTCATCCCCTTTGGCCATAGTAGTCAGGAAATCCTTCTATGTGACACACCTCATCATAAAAGGGTTCTCATCCAGGAAAAAAGAGATCATTGTTCCCCTCTACTCGACACTCATTAGACCCATTATAGAGTACAACTCCCCTTTTGGAATGTACCTCACAAGACATCTGCAGCAGCTGGAAAGGCCACAGAAGTACCTCACAAAGAGGATTACTGGCCTCAAACAGATGCCCTACACTGACCGTCTCAAAAAACTCCAGCTTTACTCTGTAGCATATCGTCTACTCCGAGGAGATCTCTGCCTAACATATAAAGCTATGTCAAACCCAGAGCTGTTGGACATGCTACACCTAAAGAAATCTCAATCTCTCTGAGCTACATGCTTTAGGGACCTAAACCATGTCACCACAATAAACAGGACATGCTGGAGGGATAAATTCCTGTCCCAGAGACTTCCTATACTCTGGAACAAGCTATCTATCTATGTCAAGCAAAGTTCCTCATTAGCACTCTTCAAGAAAAATCTTGATAAGTGAATGGGAAATAGGAAATACACCCCGGGATCACTTCTGTGGCTCTGCTCGACAGGGGCACAGGAAATTAACTTTCTTGGATGGCTTAAGCCAGGGAACCTTGTTGGGTAGGCTTACTTAGGCCCTTGGGCCGATAGCCTAGTACCTACCTATGAACAATCATCTACAGCCAAGGTTCACACCACTGGGTGGCCAGCTGTGCCCCAGAATAGCAGCCCATATTTCATTTTATTTTGCATTATGTTTTATTTCTTTTTTTTATTTACTAGGTGGATGAGCTGGACAACAGGGGGTCCTTTTTAGTCACAACCTAATTAAGAAATAAAAAAAAAATTCACAGAAGTGACATACAATACCAGAATGAATAAAGTAATAAATAAAAGTAAAGAAAAAATAATAATAAACAGTACACAACAATAAACAATGAGCAGTACATTGGAGAGAACTGAAACATCTATTTACAACAGAAAAATGTAATACCATTCAGAATCAGATAAGCGTTTAGATAATTCTTGCATGCAAGAGGGAAACCAAGTAAAGGTAGATATGAACAGAAATAAACAGAGTGCATTTAGGGGTGCATACAAAGCACATATATTCAGACTGTTGTTGATTTGAGCTGCTTAGTAAGGAAAGAAAGGATAGGCTACTAATTTTAATTTATATTCTTTCTTTTATAAAACTATATATCAGATGTACTAGATGGCATGGAGACCTGTAACACAAAACATATGTGCATTTCTAGACCCAGGGGTTGTTTTTGAAACTGTCACATTTGTGCTGTGTCTTAAAAATCCAGTATTTCAAAATTACATCCTGATGATATAAAATTTAGCTTCTGTTTTTCATCCCTCTCCCACTTCCTCAAGTAGGTGGAAGAGATAGTTTCTGTGAAAGCTGTTGTAAACAAACTTTTCAGCCCCACCCTAGAGCAGAGTGACTCACAGGTACCAGCCGGCAACATAATGTCACGATCTACAGCCACTGAGCCTCACACAAAGAGCCTAAAGGTTGAGAAACCAAGTCCTTGTGTTTACAAAGAGTCGGACAAAGGCCAGAGTCAAAGACACAATTACTGTCCAACCTGCTACGACTTTATACTGTCAACAGTAGAATCCTTTGGCAAACAGTTAACGAAGACAGTCTATAGGCACACATGCTCGCTCATGCTCATGCGTGCACACACACACACACACACACACACACACACACAGACACACATGCACAGGTCATGCACATACACACATGCATACACAGAAACACAAACTTATATTGAGTGCACATTCACATACACACACACAGACACACACACACACACACACACACACACACACACACACACACACACACACACACACACACAAACACACACACTCACTAGTTGTGAGTACACATTCACATGCACCCCCCTACACACACACAATCAGGTGTATATACAGACACACACACACACACACACACACACACACACACACACACACACACACACACACACACACTCACTACTTGTGAGTACACATTCACATGCACCCCCTACACACACACACAATCAGGTGTATATACAGACAGACACACCCACTCACTACTTGTGAGTACACATTCACATGCACCCCCCTACACACACACAATCAGGTGTATATACCGACACACACAGACACACACACACACATACTCACTACTTGTGAGTACACATTCACATGCACCCCCCTATACACACACAATCAGGTGTATATACAGGCACACACACACACACACACACACACACACACACACACACACACACACACACACACACACACACACACACAATGATTAGGTTGTTGCAAAGTCACACTCTATTTTTACAGTCATTAAGATCTTAGGTTCATAGGTTCATACTAGGCTATCTGCCCTAGGGCATTTATAAGCCTAGCCAGAATGTGTTTGGCTTTCGCCACCCATTTTAAATTAATTTTGCTATGCCCTTTTTTGAGGTTAGTATACTGTGCCTCTGTCTAACAGTGACACAGAAGTCATACCCGGGGTAAACCTACGATCTCCCATCCACTCATCAAGATTCCTTTTGAAGAGAGTCAATGAGGGACTCTGCCTAACCTGGACTGGGATTTTATTCCAGAGTGAAGAGAGCCTCTGGGTTATGAATCTGTCCCTCCAGCATGTCCTATTTATTTCAGTGCTGAGGTTCAAGTCTCTCGAGTGTGTAGCTCGATAGGATTTGGATTTTCTGAGGTGCAGCATGTCCGTTAATTCCGGGTTGGACATGGCTTTATACGTCAGGCACAGATCACCTCTGAACAGGCGGTATGCCACTGAGTAGAGCTGGAGTTTCTTTAACCGGGCAGCATATGGCATCTGTCTGAGCCCTTTGATCCTCTTGGTGAGGTAATTTTGGGGTCTTTCCAGTTGCTGCAGGTGTCTGGTAAGGTACATCCCAAAAGGGGTATTGTACTCAATTATGGGCTTGATGAGGGATGAGTAAAGAGGCACGATGACCTCCCCTGATCTAGATGTGAATCCCTTCATGATTAGGTGGGCTATATAAAATGTTTTTCTAACCACTTTGGCCACGTGGTTGTCAAATGAGAGATTGCTATCAACTTGGGTCCCCAGGTCCCTAATTACTTCTTCTGTACTTAATGGATTACCACCTATGTGGTAATTTGTGGGCACTTTGTTTTTGCCAAAGGGGATGACTATACACTTTTTGGCGTTTAGCTTGAGGCCATGGCTCTGGCACCAGTTGTCTGTTTCTATGAGGCCTTCCCACTGAGGGTGATGGCACTGCTCTTTTGTTTCATTCTTGACTATTTCATTTTTTTCTACTCATAATAAAAAGTGTTAGCAACAGATATTTAGAAAATAAATGTTTTATTATGACACTGGACATTATACAAAAATAAAAATAAGGATGGCATTGGTTCATTTAGAAGGGAACTATAGTGTAACCTACAGTAATAGTGAGGTAGGTACTTAAAGAGCAGGTTATGCCACAGGGTTGGTGAGAAGGAAAACATGAACCTGAGCAACAGGATGTGGTAGTAAGGGTTCCGCCATTGCAAGTATTTCTTTATTTATTGGTTTGCATTTAATGACAAGGAAGGTCTAAATGGGCAGAAAGCCTGAGGAGCAGTGCTCCAAGTAAATATTTAATATAAACAGAAATGTTGCAGAACAGGATATGGTATGATTACCAAATGATGGAAATGCATGCAAATCCAATTTTACAGCTCTTTATATAGCAAGAGAACACAGAAACCAAGGGCAATATCATATGCATGCCGTAGTTGCAGGAACTCTTAACACACACTTGCAACTCTTTTGTTTGTTTTGTATGTATAAACAGGTAGTTGCTTCTACAGTGCCTGCCAGTTAGGATACAGTGAGGTGTATCTTATGGTAGTAAACAGGCATTTCCAGTAGCAGCCAATCACTTTTTGGTTTTAGACAAAGTGCATTCATGCAGCTGTTTTTGTAGGTATTAACACCTGTAGCTGGCACAGCTCTGTGCTTACATAACAGGCATTTTAGACACAATTGTTATCAAAGTTCCATATTTCAAAGTTAATCATTGCTTTATTAAACAGTTTTCCTTCTTTAAAATGAATTCTGTATCTGCCATTCACAGCTGGTACATTGCTGCTGACTGAAATATTGTTTATTAATAGTTTCATAGATATTTACTAGGCACATGGTTGAAATGACTATTCAGTAGCTTAGCTAAAGCAACCCAAAATACTTGTAAATGCATTAGTGTATTAGCAACTTATTTCAATAATCAATGTATTAGATGCCCCCTTACTACATACCCAGGGGTAAAGGTGACATTACCATCCAGTAGTCAAGACTTGATGTAAAACATGTTTAAGGTGTTGCATTTTTATTTGTAGGGGAAGTTTATTCCATGGTTAAGGCATGTATTGTGTTACACTTCATGCCAAATGTCCTATTTACAGTACGTGGCAATGAAGATCGTGAGCTTGATTTGAGTATTTGTGGTGCCACTAGGTTTGCAGAGGAGAATGAGATTTAGTATAACATTTCATTGTTTGGAAGGTTAAGCTAGCCTGTGAAAGACAGAATACAGTGAGACAGCTTTCAATCTATTATGCATAAAGCAGAATATAGTGAGAGAGCTTTCAATCTATCATGCATAAAACAGAATATAGTGAGAGAGCTTTCAATCTACCATGTGTAACACAGAATATAGTGAAAGAGCTTTCTATCTATCATGTGTAAGACAGAATATAGTGAGAGAGCTTTCAATCTATCATGTGTAACACAGTATATAGTCAGACAGCTTTCAATCTATCATGTGTAAAACAGAATATAGTGAGACAGCTTTCAATGTACAATGTATAAAGCAGATTATAGTGAGAGAGTGTTCAATCTATTGTGTGTAAGACAGTATATAGTGAGAGACCTTTCAATCTATGTGTGCAAAACATTATATAGTGAGACAGCTTTCAATCTGTCGTGTAAAACAGAATATAGTGAGAGAGCTTTCAATTTATAATGTGTAAGACAGAATATAGTGAGAGAGCTTTCAACCTAACCAGTGTAAAATAGAATATAGTGAGAGAGCTTTCACTCTATCGCATGTAAGACAGATTATAGTGAGACAGCTTTCAGTCTATCGTATGTAACACAGTATATAGTGAGAGAGCTTTCAATATATCTGCAAAAGAGAGTTTGTCTTGTGATTCATTTTTAGTTAATATTCTTTGGGGTCTATAACACTGGGTGGGATGTTTGGAGAGCTATATGCTCTCTGTTACATCAGTCTGCTGTCAGTGACTTTCCTCCAGCCCACATGCAAATAACAGCTTAAAAGCTCTCTCTGCAAACAGTTTAAGAGGTCACCTGTCTTACCTTCGGAAGGAAGAAAGGTCATTCTGCTCCCTGCCTAAGGATTTGGGTTCCCTCCTTGCACACTCTTTATGTTGTCATATATTAACTACTGGACATTAAGTGGCTTTACCAAGAGTGTAGAACCATATCTTGACTTATATAGATGAGGAGAGAGACCTACTAAGTGTGGACTAGAATAAATCAATGTTCTGAGGCCCAGAGGTGCAATGGACCAGCATAAAGAAGGCAGTAGAAATAAGCATGAGTCGTCAAAGGGCCACCTGCTTAGTGAATGGACTGATTATGTTTTAAGCACCCTATCAGGTGAAGAGAAAGGGTGGACCACGGCTTGCATTTATGCCATCCCTTGTATGAAAGCAGTTGGATGGTGACCATTTGAAATGTCAGAACCCACTAGATTGAATCCCAAAACAAGGAGACTGAATGACCAAAAGATCAGACTTATATATAGTAAGTTTGAGATGCCATTTCTCATAATAGTCCCTTTTCTTAAATGTATAGCAATCGTGGGTATATACATATATATATATATATATATATATATATATATATATATATATATATATATGTGTGTGTGTGTGTGTGTGTGTGTGTGTGTGTGTGTGTGTGTGTGTGTGTGTGTGTGTGTGTGTAAATACACATATATATATATATATATATATATATATATATATATGTATATGTATATGTATATATATATATATATATATATATATATATATATATATATATATATATATATATATATATATATATCTATATATACATATATATATATATATATATATATATATATATATATATATATATATAGATATATATATATATATATATATATATATATATATATAGATATATATATAATATATATATATATATATATAGATATATATATAGTTTCATAGTTTAGTACTAGGCTATCTGCCCTGGGGCATTAATAAGCCTAGCCATAGTGATGTGGCTTTCGCCACCCCATGTAATGGTACAAAAGTGTACAGAATAGATTTAGAATACTGTGCCTCTGTCTAGTAGTGACACAGTGAACACCCCCTTACATAATAGAATTAGTTTACTGTGCCTCTGTCTAGTAGTGACACAGAGATGACCTCTGGGGTAAACCTACGATCTCCCATCCACTCGTCAAGATTTCTTTTGAAGAGAGTTAGTGAGGGGCTCTGCCTAACATGAACTGGGACTCTGTTCCAGAATATGGGAAGCCTCTGAGTTATGAATCTGTCCCTCCAGCATGTCCTATTCATATTTGTGCTGCAGTTTAAATCTTTAGCTCTCGTGGTTCTGATGGATTTGGATTTTTTGAGGTGGACCATGTCCATCAATTCCTGATTGGACATGGCCTTGTACATTAGGCACAGATCACCTCTGAGTAGGCGGTATGCTACTGAATAGAGCTGGAGTTTCTTTAGTCTGGCAGCATATGACATATGTTGGAGACCCTTGATCCTCTTGGTGAGGTACTTCTGGGGTCTCTCCAGCTGTTACAAGTGCCGGGTTAGGTACATACCAAATGGGGCATTGTACTCAATCATGGGCCTGATAAGGGAGGAGTATAGGGATACAATGACCTCCTTTGATCTGGATGTGAATCCCTTCATGATAAGGTGGGCAAGGTAGAAATATATATATATATATATATATATATATATATATATATATATATGTGTATAGGTTTACCGACATAATGTTGAATGCTAAATGGTTGAAACTGAATTGGTTGAACACACTATATTCAATGATCAAAATGTTGAAATAAAATTTGTCTAAACGCACAATGATGAAATTATCAAATTTGCTCATTTCTGCACTGTAGTACGATCTCAGAGTTGATATAGTTAAGTGGGGGGTGGGGGGGGTGCAGGGCGGCATAGCCCCCCTTCAAAATAGTAGAGCTGATCTCATTGCTTTTTCAATGAAATGACTGTAGACATTTTGATAATTCAATGTTTTGTATTGAGATGTTATTTTTCAACCAAATGACTGTTAGACATTATGACATTCAACATTATGTCTGTAAACCATATGTATATATATATATATATATATATATATATATATATATATATATATATATATATAAAATTTCTGGGTGGGGGTGCAGGGGGGCTTGACCCCCTTGCAAAAAGAAGTTTTAAGGAGATGAGCGATTTTCGAGATTTGTTCTTCTCCAGGTTTCCTGTCTTTTATTCAGCTTTTCTGCAGTCGGCATTTCAACTGCCTACATTTCAATAGGGCACCCAGCTGGACATTTGACCAATAATATTTCATGACTAACCAGCCCCATGTGCTGAGCACACCTGACTCAGTGCTGTGCTCCCTCTGTTTAGAAAGTGTTATTACTGGGTGAGAACCAGGAGCAAAAGCTTTCTGAAAAATTAGAAACAATGACTTAAGACCACTCCTGCATTCAGCATGTAACAAATACAACCATCTGTATCAGCAGAAAGAGCGATTGACTTTCTATTCATTCTAACAAAAATGCAAATGTTATAGATAGACAACATAGCCTATATGTTTTGATGAGGAAACCAAAGAATTGTGATAAAGCATACATAGATATACAGAGATAATACTGACAGTGACCATACATTAAGACTGAACTCAAGATTGTATGCCTAGGAGACAGAGAGTGCTAAATCACAAAGTCACTGCACTACCCTGATACATTTTTGGGTCTCTCTGAAGAATACCACCTTACATCCTCCTATTTCTCTCAACTGTCCAGAGTTTGTACATTCCTCATAAAATGTGTGGTGTTCTGGCAAATTATTGAGCACTGAAGTCCCTAAATAATGATAAACATTTAAGTTTCAGAATTCATACCCTTCAGAAAATGCATGTTAATACAAAACTTGTTTTGCTAGCAACTTTCTAAGTTTGTAAGAGCAATACACAAACATCATCCCTGTTTTTCAGCCTTAGTTCTCATTGTTTTTGGCTTTGTCCAGATTTCTTCTCTTTAGAGGGTGAGAGGCATGCTTCCCTCCAAAGTCATAAGTTACAAACCAGAACTCTCTTTGCCCTAGATTTTGGAATGGCATGAAGTGAGTATACACTGCTAGTAAGGTCAAAGAAACCCTCCACCTCTTCACACAGTTCTCCACCTTCAGCCTTGCGTATTTTGATAAATAATATTCAGAACAATAACAGACATGATTCTTGGATAGATTTTTTTTTTAGTTGATTTATTTATTTATGATATCAGTGAGTAATTGTGTATAAATCAGTCCTCCTACTCAACTAGCAAAGCTATTGAAACATTGACGTCATAATGACAAACCTCTGTCTTGTGATTGGTTGGCTACATCCTGTTTCTTAATTTTGTACCCAAGGTGCTAATAATAGCCATTATATTTCTGAGTCACAGAACATGGAATGTTGACGGAAGTGGGCGGTGAAATGTGACAGTGTACATTTAATAAAAATAAAAATATACATACATACATTTATCTGTTTATTTACATTTGATAACCATGCTAGTCTGATGGGGCAAAATCCTGTTTTCATCAGACTCCTGAGGAGAAAAGCTCCACATTGCATACAATGTTTGACAGAAAATGTAATTTCTTTGTCTTTTCTCTCTGCAACTGAAGTACTGCCCTGTATATAAAAACTGCTCCTTTTCAAATCTAAAACCTCTTTCATTTATTCATTTGTAAATTTTTGTGGCATTCTTTTTAATTAAATTTATTTCAGTAACTAAGAAACACCAAGACCTAAATGCACAAACTGTGGATAATTAATATATGTAATAAATAAAATGGCATACAGTGTCATAGGCTAGAAATAACATGTACTTTTATCAGTGTAGAGTCACTATTTGCATTACGCCTTTTCTGCATACAAATGATATTAAGCAACTGCAGAGGTGGTAAAAGGCTTGTTCAGTGTTTCACACGAAACAGTAACAAGGATCTGTAGTCTGCTGTCACGTGACTGTTTGTAGACAACAACAGACAAGGAACAGAATGAAAAGGGGCACACCTGACTGAGGTGTGGCAGAATGAACTCCAAGGATGTCAACACAGCTGGCCTTGACATGTCAGAAGAAGGCAAACTGCTGCAAGCAACTAGATTAATCCAGTTCTGAGTAAAAAGTAATGAGTCAGCAAACAGTTTGAGCACTCATTTTAAGTCAGGTTACTTTTAATGTAGTCATGTAGAGAGATAAACCCCCCACCTCACAATCTTTTTAATCAAAAGTCAGAGGCAAACTCAGATGTAATCAGGGACAAACAATCTAAAAACGCTGATACTATAAACGTTTTATTATTATTATTATTATTATTATTATTATTATTATTATTATCATTTTATTTTGACTAGGACTATCCAACTGGGTAAAGAATTTATTAATTTACTTGTTTTGTTTGCCAGGAAAGTACAACTTGGAATGCATGCCCATTTTCAGAGGATGCCATGGGATAAATGCTCCAAGAACATAGACATTATTTAGACGCAAACAAAAAACACATGTATATAAAGTTATTTACATGTTCAATAAAATATGGAGTAGTTACATATTGTTACAAAGGCCCATTTATTACTGAGATATAAGGCGAAAACCTCTAGTAACAACATAAAGCATGCAGCAACTTGAGAATATTACACAATGTTAGTCGTACAGACTTCTCTCTAGCAATCAAATATATATCCTTCTAAGATGTAACTGTTACAGAGGAAGTATTTTGTAACAAGTAGCATAAAATAACAAATAGCCGTGTAATACAAAGCCTGAGACAATGTACAAGCATGATGCATTACATCAGTTATAAAAATAAAAAAATAATAAATTGGATGGCAAGATGGTGGAGAGAAAATGATTTCTGTTGTGAAGACATTGTGGCGGCTGAGAGTGAGCAGATTATAGAATAGATATGGTACTTAACTACTTTTGGGTGTAGAGTATAAACATTTTTTACGTAATATAGTAGTAACAAAGGGATATCACTAGGACTGGAATTTGCTTGGATTCAGAAATGTATTTATTTACCTTTATTTACTGGGAAAGTCGGACTGGGGAAAGCTCCTTTCCAGTAGAGGCCTGGGAGGAAAAGCTGCAGAGTACATATATTTGAATGAGCTAAAAGTAAGGACTATCTAACTTAACAAATGATCATTATGTTGGATACACTATATTTTTTACAGCTGGTTTGTGGCTGCTGAGGTGTGGTGGCAAATGGACATACACCACTGCAACGTGTAGTCCCTTCTGGCCTGGTTACTGGAGTCCTGTGACCAACAGATCATGTCCCTTGAGTTACCAGGGGAATAACTGCCTCATAATATTGGCAACCCAGGTGAATGATGCATGGCCTGGCATCCAGCCATGCCAGGACCCTACCTTATTTCTAACCCAGTGTTTTCCCAGCCATATTTGTAATTCCCCCCCCCACCCCCCATTTATTTCTAACCCCTTTCTATCTCTGTTTGGCTACCCTGTGCTTGTCTGTGTCCTTCCCACCTTTTGTTTGCATATTGTCTCTGCCTGCCTGAGTCTGTGTTGTCTGTCTGTCTGCCCTTGCTGCTTGTCCTTCCCTTCCCCCTTTCTTATCCAAATTCCACCTCTAACTACCTTCCTCACCTACCCTCCATTTGTTAATCTTAAAAAAGGGTGTCTTTCTCTACAAGCAAATATCCTGCCTGCCCCCTTAAATTTTCTACCTTATGATGGTCATCCATCCACAACCCCCCTGTTACCATTTCTGCATATGGGATCAGGGTGTTACATTAACAGTGACCATAATCTAGAACCAATGTTTACCCCACCAGGTGGGTAGCCCTGCCGTTGTGTGTTTATCTCTGCTTGCATTTCTCCTCTTTCCTACTTTCTTACCTACCTCATTTCTCCCCATGTATATGATGAAAAGGCTTGGCACTTTGTTTTGCACACCCACATTGGTCTATCTGCAGTTTGCTATGCTGCTCTTCCTATCCTGGACTAGTGCAAGATGCAGCTATGTGGTGATGCATGCATTGCGTATACCATGTTAGCCTGGCTTAGCTGTGATACCCATTGCACTAGTCATGTGCCCTACTGCTGTGCCACAATCGCCACGCAACAGCCCACTGCTGTTTGTTCTGTTGTTACTCTATCTCTACTTGCTTACTTTAACCTTAATGGCACTACTTAATGTCTAACATGAGACACAAATATCGACTGTGGCTGCTATCAAGTGACAAAAAACAATAGTAGAAAATGTATTTATTTCTGTATGTTGTAATAAATGTGCTTCTTTATTATTGCGTTTATAGCTTTTTGATTTTTTTTATTAATTTGTGCATGTTATCCAGTCATTAGAATGTGTCTTGTCTTTGTAAAGTAAATGATTACACAGACAATGTAAGTGTGGACAGCAGATTGCCATTAGAATTCATTTTACGGAGAAAGGCAGTAACAAGAGTATAAAGCTTGCATGATGTTGCCAAGTCCTTACGCTAACAATTAATTACCCTGGAAATTGTAAAATGGAATCAGAATTTAACATTGACTTTTTATAACTGATAGGCAGGGTTCTCTAGAAGGGCAAACATTTATATGAATATAAACTGCCTGTCATTACAGTGCAGTGCAATCATGATCTGCTGCTGTGTGTCCTTGGAAGAGTAGATCATGGCATGATATAATATAAATGATACAAAGTACATACAGAACAGCAATCTAAAACTGATTCTTTCATAATGCCTTAGTGGGTGGATAAATGGAAAGTGTTAAGGGTTTACGCAAATGAAAAATGAAATGAATGGTCCTACCAAGCGCTCATTGAAATGGCACACCCCATCACAGGACCCTACCCTACTCCTAGTCACATAGCAGACCCTATGTAATGCCCAGTTAGTAGCACAACTCATCTTGTGCCCGATGAATTGATACCCACACCTATTACCCACTCAGTGACCAGTGTCCAGTCAGTGACACCACCCTTAGTGTCCATTCAGTGCCACACCCCAAATGTTGCTCAATTAATGACATGACCCACTCAGTGTCCAGTCAGTAATGCACCCCGGCTAGTGCCAGTCAACTAACACATCATGCCTGGTACCCAACAACAGATACTTCGGGCCTAGTGCCCATCAACAGATAAACCATGCGTGGTGTCCTACAACAGACACAAAATGCATGGTGCAGAACAACAGATACACCATACCTGGTACCCAACAACTGATACATCATGCCTGGTGCCCCAAAAATATAATTTCATGCCTGGTACTCAAAAAGTAATACACCATGCCTGCAGTCCAACAACAGATATACCACAACTGGCGCCCAACAATAGGTACATAATGTGTGGGGTCCAACAACACATACATCAGGCCTGGTGCCCATCAACAGATAAACCATGACTGGTGCCCAATGACAGAAATGTAATGAGCGATGCACAACAACAAATACACTATGCCTGATGCTGAACCACTGATACATCATGTCCGGTGCCCAAAAAATGAAATTTCATGCCTGGTACTTAACAAGTAATACACCATGTCTGGAGCCCAACAACAGATACATAACATTTGGTGCTCAACCACTGATACACCATTTGTGATGCCCAACAGGTGACACATCACACCTTGTGCCCAAAAAACGATAGATCACACCTGGGTCTCAACAACTGATACAAAGATGCTGGTGCTCAACAAGTGATGCATCACGACTGATGCCCAACAACTGACACAACAACACCCTAAATGATACATCTCACCTGGTGCCCAACAACAGATAAACCATGGCTAGCGCCCTACAAGTGAGACATCACACCTGCTGTCCAACAAGTGATATTTCATTCTTGGTGGCCAGTAAGTGATACACCAAGCCTGATGCCCAACAACTGATGCATCACACCTGGTGCCCAATAACAGATACATCACAACTGGTGCCCGATAAATGATACACCATGCCTGGTGCCCAGCAACTGATACATCATGCCTGGTGCTCTACAACTAAATTACACCTGGTTCCCTACAACTGATACATCAAGCCTGGTCCCCAACAACTGATACGTCACACCTGGTGCCCAACAACTAATATGTCATACCTGGTGCCCAACAAATGATACGTCACACCTGGTGCCCAACAAGTGATACATCACACCTGGTGTCCAACAAGTGATACATCATGCCTTGTGTATCAGCAT
>NC_056744.1:1778247068-1778292068 GCF_019279795.1 Protopterus annectens | reverse complement strand
TTTCAGATATCGCCATGAATCTGAAGTTCCCCCTTCTCCATTCTGCACCTGTCCTCCAGGTCTACTAAATTTTGATTAATCTCTTCTTGATTGGTGTGATATTCCACCAGGGTGATCACCATTTCCTTCCTCAACTACACAGATGACAGTTCATTAGCATGTCTATTCAAGGTTTCTTCAATCTCTGTAATCCTCTTACTTGTAGCTGCAATATAGTCTGTTTAAGTTCCACTTATCGTAAACATTTCTGAGTAGATTTGATTGATTTTCTGTTCCAAGCACTTGTGGTGCCTTCTTCGGTATCTTTATTCTTATGCCATCAACAGTTGCATTACATCTGTCTGATTGCAAGACTTGGTATGCCCTTTCAGTCCATTTAGCGTTGTGCCCCTGTTCCTTCTCTGATCCTCTTTCACTCTTTCTCCACTTTCCCATGTCAACTTTAATACCTGTGTGAAGTCTCTTCCAACCGCCCCATTCTGATAGCCCATTCTATGAGTCCACAACCTCATCTTTGAAGAAGGAGATGCATTTTCACGTGTCCAGGGAGTATCTGGTTCCTTCACTTTGCTTCCTGCTCCCTTATCCTGTCCTTCCCTTTCAGTTGACCCCTCGAGATCTACCTGATATGGTTATGTGTGCTGACCATTTCCCTACTATCTCTTCTTGTCCTTAGTAAGAAGGCCTACAGCACTTCTGTTCTGTGATCATGGTATTTGCCTTACATCCTACATATCCTTCTGGCAAATTACTTCTTGACTCCATCGCGCAACCGGATGTCATTCTTTTATAGCCATAAAAATATTTAAGGTTTGGTTTGACCAGAGCCCAGTAGAGAGAAAGCATCACCTATTCACTTTTGGAATATCTGAACATGCATCCATGTTTTCTAGTGGTGTTCACATACTTCGCAACCCCCGTGTGTGTGTGTGTGTGTGTGTGTGTGTGTGTGTGTGTGTGTGTGTGTGTGTGTGTGTGTGTGTGTGTGTGTGTGTGTGTGTGTGTGTGTGTGTGTGTGTGTGTGTGTGTGTGTGTGTGTGTGTGTGCACAAAGCCTGAGATAATGGGGGGGGGGGGGGGGGCAATGCCCAAAAATAGGGACTGATTTTAAATATTGCTCTGATAAACTTAGAAAGTTGTCAAATAACAAGATTTATATTAACATGCATTTTCTGAAGGTTATGAAGTCTGAAACTCAATGTATGTCATTACTTAGTGAGTTAAGTCCTCAATGAGTTGCCAGAAAACCACAAATTTTATGAGGAGCAGACTAAAAATATGAGGCAAAAATCTGGACAGTTGAGAGGAATGGGAGTGCTTTCAATACCCAGCAGCACTAAAAAGGCATCCCTCCTTCAATTCTTACCTTTATTGGCATAATTTTCAAAATCTGCATATTTTTACAACCATCCCATCTGAGGATATGCAGTGCTGAGTTAAATGTTTCTGTTAAGGGAAACTGTAGACTATTGCCTGAAATTAACTGATCTGTGATATCATGATATGCAAATATAGGTTTCAATTCTGTTATAACTGTGGAATGTGTTCCATCTCTTAGCAATGAAACTTCAAAGTAGTTTCAATACTAATGGGCTTTTAGTTTAATGACCTTCTGATTTAAACAAAGCCATTGCCAGTTTCTGGTAAGGTCTCTCTGCAATGTTACATTCTGCCTTCACATAAGTATTTTAATTAATGCCGTGCTTCTGCATTCATTAATGCCCCAACGTGATACACCTTCATTGCTCATAGTCATAAAGGTTTGTAAATCAGGTATGTCCAGTGGACACAAGTGTCCCTTTTCAGGGGCAGCCCAGAAGTACTATCTGGTGAAGTAACATGCTCAGAGTAACATAGCGGGCTACTTTCAACTCATATCATCCTTAGTCCTCTGTGTTAACATCCACCCAAACATTGCAGGATGAAGCTTGCTTTTTTATTTTAAATGTGGTATATGTTTCACTTGTGTAAACAACACAATTTAGTCTACGTTCTTTGAAATTAAGATTTTGCTGAAAACTTCTGAAAAATGATGTAAGGCATTACATTTGCTTGTGCCCTATTATGCAATTTAAGATCAATTATTTATGGTTCCTTTATCAACTTGTCTTATAATACACCATTCATTTTATCTATTGCATAAAAATCTTTAACAATTGCAGTAAATGAATCTTGCTTGTTTTTTTAGCTTGCCTCTCATTGGTATCACAGGAGTCTTTTTTCCAAGGATGGCTACTCTCCTGGGATTTATACATATTTAAGCAATAATCCACAACTGCGTGTGGGTATATCAGGATTTATTCATGGTTAGTGTTGTTTGATCATGGAGGTCAAAGCCCCAGTGATTAAACAAATCCAATTGTGGGTAAATCCCGATGCATCCATGCACCGGAGTAGATTATTTAAGCAATAAGTGATGAGTGGGAGTGGGTATATGAGGATTTGCCTACAGTTGGCGTGGTTTGATCACAAAAGCAAAGCACCATTGAGTCTGCACAAGTGAGTTCTTATGTCATCAGAGAGTGCAATAGTGTAGTCTTTTCAAACAACTCCAAACAACTCCAAATTAAGTTTGATAGTCACATTCACTAACCATAATAAAGTACATAAAAAGCTAGAGGCCCTATACAGAAATTAACAATTCCTCACAAACTCTACTAGAGCCATTACACCACAAACCCACCTCATCTCCACACTTTTCTACGCTTCTCTTATACTCACTAATTTTAGAAAAACTGATTTATCCAAACTTGAGGCATGCTATAATAAAATTGCAAGGTTTGCCAGTAATACTCCAAATCAAACACACCATTGCACCCCCCAAAAAAAACTCAACTGGCTTGAACGGGTCTATATCAGAACACCGAACGTTCAAAATTTCGAGTGTTCTAATATCGACCCGTTTTCAGCTAACTCTGAAAATATCGAAGAAACAGAAAACTGAATTTTTTCCCAGGGAAAGAATTCGGTTGTCCGTTTCTGGTGCTTCAATATTTTCAGTGCTGTGGTGGAAAGTTACAGGTCGGGTTCAGGTAAGTGTATGATTGTGTGGACGTGAGGGTTAGGGCGGGGTAGGTGAGTTAGGGTTAGGGTTAGGGCGCGGGTGAGATGACTGTGCGATAGTGACGGACCTTATGGCTAGGGTTTGGGTTAAGGTAAGTGGATAGTTAGTGGTGTATGTATAGTTTAGTGTAGAGTTAGGTGTAAGAGTTTAGGTGTGTGTGTGTGTGGATTGCTGTTTGTTTGGTGTGCTTGTGTTGTATGTATGTGTTTTGGGACAGCAATTTTTTTCCCTAGGAAAAATTTTGCTGTTCTGAATGTTCGATGTTTTAAATTTTTGATTCACAGGGTTCGATATTAGAACACTCGAAATTTTTAATGTTCGGTGTTCTAATATAGACCCGCTTGAACTTCCCCATCTTCTCCTTTATAACCAGCTTATAACAACACATATGATTCTCTACTACCCAGATAAAATCCCTGCATTACAAAACATACTACTACCTTATTCCACTACTAGAGTACTACGCTCCAGCAACAAACCTCTTCTTCAGGTCACTAAACCCAATAACTTTGCAGGAGCCTCCCTTTATTCAAATTTCATAGCCAAAATATGGAATACCTTGCCTGCTAACATTACAGCTACAATACCTCTTACGCAATTTAGGAAGCAGTTAAAAACTTACCTCCAGACTAAGTGGATCTGTAACTACGACTGCCCAGGCTAGACTACCATCATCTTCTCATACCTACCTTGCAAAGGTACTCTAGCCTCATTCTCTGCTTAATACTTCCTGCAGATATATCTGCCATTATTCAGCTAACAGCTGTATTGATATAGCTGTGGAATACATCCTAGTCTTATTTGATGTGATGTTTTTTTTTCATTGTCACACTAATAATTCTTGCTGTAAACTGTTTCATTAAACTTCTGTATCTGTGAAATCTGTGTTGTTACCTATGAAAACTACATTGTTATACATGTAATTTGTGAATTTTTGAATTTATGGAGCTTTTCTCCCCGGGCCTCTGCTGAAAAAGGACTTGTGTCCAGTCTGACTTTCCTGGTAAACAAATGTAAATAAATTAATTCCAGCTCTGAGATGTAAGCAGCAGAGATTAGCAAAATTAAGAAGCAGATCTCAGGAAAAGTAATCTGAGATGCATTTTAAGCAGTTGTGATAAAATGTGAGATGAGAGTCTACATTAAGCAGCAGTCAGGATGTCAGAAGTAAAATGCCAGTTAGATAGTTTCTGGTTAAGTGATTTGCTCAGAGTCACACAGTTGCAAGTAGAAAGAATCAAATTATTTACCCTTAGGGCAGCTCATTAAGAGCTTGTCATTTACCCTTAGGGCAGTTCATTAAGCGCTTGTCATTTACCCTTAGGGCAGCTCATTAAGAGCTTGTCATTCACCCTTAGGGCAGCTCATTAAGAGCTTGTCCTTTACCCTTAGGGCAGCTCATTAAGAGCTTGTCATTTACCCTTAGGGCAGTTCATTAAGCGCTTGTCATTTACCCTTAGGGCAGCTCATTAAGCGCTTGTCATTTACCCTTAGGGCAGCTCATTAAGAGCTTGTCATTTACCCTTAGGGCAGCTCATTAAGGCTTGTCATTTACCCTTAGGGCAGCTCATTAAGAGCTTGTCATTTACCCTTAGGGCAGCTCATTAAGCGCTTGTCATTTACCCTTAGGGCAGCTCATTAAGAGCTTGTCATTTACCCTTAGGGCAGCTCATTAAGAGCTTGTCATTTACCCTTAGGGCAGCTCATTAAGAGCTTGTCATTTACCCTTAGGGCAGCTCATTAATGCTTGTCATTTACCCTTAGGGCAGCTCATTAAGAGCTTGTCATTTACCCTTAGGACAGCTCATTAAGAGCTTGTCATTTACCCTTAGGGCAGCTCATTAAGAGCTTGTCATTTACCCTTAGGGCAGCTCATTAAGAGCTTGTCATTTACCCTTAGGGCAGCTCATTAAGAGCTTGTCATTTACCCTTAGGGCAGCTCATTAAGAGCTTGTCATTTACCCTTAGGGCAGCTCATTAAGAGCTTGTCATTTACCCTTAGGGCAGCTCATTAAGAGCTTGTCATTTACCCTTAGGGCAGCTCATTAAGAGCTTGTCATTTACCCTTAGGGGAGCTCATTAAGGCTTGTCATTTACCCTTAGGGCAGCTCATTAAGAGCTTGTCATTTACCCTTAGGGCAGCTCATTAAGAGCTTGTCATTTACCCTTAGGGCAGCTCATTAAGAGCTTGTCATTTACCCTTAGGGCAGCTCATTAAGAGCTTGTCATTTACCCTTAGGGCAGCTCATTAAGAGCTTGGCACCAACTGCCTGACCATAACTTCTTTTTTTTTTTTTTTTTTTTTTTTGTGGCAACTCAGTTATTGGAGGTTTATAGTTCATATGTTCAGGAAATACATGTTTCTGCAACACCTGTTGAAATTCTGTTAATCTTTTGAGTGAATTAGAATTGTCTGGTACTTAATGGTTCAAGCTGTTAATGACCCCTTCCTGTAGACAAAAGTACAGAGTTTGAATCCTCCCACTTTCGTTTATTTCATTCAGATAGTGCTACTGGTTTCCCCCTGAAAAGGGATACATTTTCCTGTGGCTTTGCCTGGTTAACAATAGATTCATAAAACTATTTTAAAATGTGTCCCTTTTGGGGCCTTACACCCTAATTATTTGGCTTTGTCTAGAATTTCTAAGTAAGGAAATTGAGAGGTATTTTCGTCTGTTCCTTGTGGAATTTGTGTCTACTGGCAACTTGTTGCACACTGGGGTCACTAATTAATCTCAGGCATGTGAGTTTCAGACTTTGTGTCCTTCAGAAAATATTTGTTAATACAACTTTAGATTTAAAATCTGTTCTTGATGTGGTGTCTGTCTCTGATTCTTGAGTTAATAGTTTGGGAAGGCAAGGGGGTGTGCACTGGAATGATCTGTATGGTTCTCAAAGTAGTGAACTGAAATACACATCTCACTCATTGCTTATGTATTTGTACATTTTATCACAAGCAAACATCTGAATGTACACAGTCATACAAGAGGCTATAACTGATGGTTACACGTGCGTATGTGAGTGTGTGTATGTGTGTGTGTGTGTATGTGTGTGTGTGTGTGTGTGTGTGTGTGTGTGTGTGTGTGTGTGTGTGTGTGTGTGTGTGTGTATACTATATTCCAAAGTAGTTAGGGTGTAAAGGAATGACTAGATTATAGTAAACTGGGGCTTTCATATAAGCCATGTTGTCTGGGTGCAATCCTCGGTCTCTTTGTTTGGTTGACTATTGGCAGTGTGCCTATTTCTCTAAAAATGAACTACAGAGCATCTAGTCTGCAAGTCTAATGTGAAAATATTAGCTATGAATGGATTTCATTTAACTTGTTTTTTTGCAGGCATAAGGGTGTGACATACACTGCATTGACATTCACCATTTTGGTACGTAGCGCAGAAACGTTATGGCAGTGAGACGTTAATGAGCTGCTTCCTGTGTACCTCTCAAAGGTCCAGATTTTTGAAGAATGTCCAGGTTTTTGCCTCATATTTTTGGTCTGCTTCTCATAAAATTTATGGTTTTATGGCAAATCACTGAGGATGGAAATTATTAAATGACATACATTTCAGTTTCAGATTTCATATCCTTCAGAAAAAGCATGCTAGCACAGACCCTGTTACTCTAGCAACTTTCTAAGTTTATATGAGCAATAATTAAAACCTGTCCCTATTTTGGGGTCTTTGTCCCCCCATTATTTTAGGCTTTGTTCTGATTTCTTGAAATAAATTGAGAGGAATGGCTTCTAGTACTTCAGCTTTTGATTCCTTTGGCCTTTGTTTGACCATTGTGAGTCTGGACAAGTCATTTTACCAGGCGTTATCCTGGCCTTCCCCTGAAAAGTGACATTGTAACATTGTGCCTAGCAGGCTGTCCCAAGCTGGTAGCAAACTCATTGCACATTTGTATTTTGAAGTCCCGCGCTCCTGATGTAGCCCCTAATTAGTGCTACACTATATGCTATTTCACTATGAATCCATGCATTTCTGTTGTAGTTTAATGGATTGCCAGATGCAGTTTCAATAAATGTGAATTTCAAAGGAAGAGAGTTTCCTGCTGCTTGTGGTAATTGTTTTCAATGTGAGAGTGTTTTGTTCATCAAATGGCAGTCATTGTTTTGGTGTAAAATTTTAATAAATCTTTTAAAGTAAATCCACATTTATGTAATCGTTGTTAAAAGTAAAGAAGAAAAATAAATGCACACTCATAGTTTCAACAATGTTTTGTGGCTACTGTGGAGAAATAGCCAAGTAATGAGATACTGGTATGGCTGCAAAGGAGGCCTGGTCCATTACCCAGCCTAGAGCCCCATTTGATGATGATCCAGCTTTGCTCTTATTATTCAGAAACTGCACATGCATGTTTAGCCTGATATGTATTCTTATCTTTTTGATTTTCTATAATCTAACTCAGGCAAAGGGGCAACCAAAGAGCACAGTCTGATTAAACAACTTACTCAAAGTCACACAGTAAGAAAATGGAGATAGAAAAAAATCAAACCCTGTTCCCTCGCCTAGATTAAACCCTGTTCCCTCACCTAGATTAAACCCTGTTCCCTCGCCTAGATTAAACCCTGTTCCCTCGCCTAGATTAAACCCTGTTCCCTCTCCTAGATTAAACTCTGTTCCCTCACCTAGATTAAACCCTGTTCCCTCGCCTAGATTAAACCCTGTTCCCTCGCCTAGATTAAACCCTGTTCCCTCGCCTAGATTAAACCCTGTTCCCTCGCCTAGATTAAACCCTGTTCCCTCTCCTAGATTAAACTCTGTTCCCTCACCTAGATTAAACCCTGTTCCCTCGCCTAGATTAAACCCTGTTCCCTCGCCTAGATTAAACCCTGTTCCCTCGCCTAGATTAAACCCTGTTCCCTCGCCTAGATTAAACCCTGTTCCCTCGCCTCGCCTAGATTAAGCAGCTCACTGCAAGTTCAGAGCCCTAATCTTCAGCACTCACTACCAGACTTTCACTCATATCTTTATTTTCTGATAAATCACTGAGGGTTAAAAATCACTTAGGTCGGTCAGTAATGCCATGTATTAGAGTCTCATAGTTTTTGTTCAAATGTTCAGAAAATGGCAGTGATGCAAAACCTGTTATTCTGTTATTCTTTTAATTTTTTAAGTGAATTACATTAGTTTGCCTCTTATTTGTCTCACATTTCGCAGACCATCACTGATTTTTGCCTTATATTTATGTCCTTCCCTCATTATTTAATGCCCGCCTTTCCAGTTTCATTGGTTTTATTGTTCACAGAGTGCACATCCCTGCAACACTTACTGCTCTATTAACATTTTAAATTATTTGGAATTGTCTGGCACTTATCTTAACAAATTGCTTCCTGTAGTCAAAGTCACAAGGTTTGAATCCTTTCACCTACATTTGCCTACTTTGTGACTTTGAGCAAGTCTTTTAATACAGTGCTCCCAGGTCGCTCCTGATAAGGGGCACTTTGCCCATTGGGTTTAACTGGATGATAAATATATAAAATAATTTGTCCCTTTTTTGTCCCCGATTATTTGTGGCTTTGTCTAGAATTCTTGAGCAAAGAAACAGAGTTTTTTTGGTCTATTCCTTGTAAAACTTGTGGCTTCTGGCAAATTGTTTCTGATTTCTGTCACTAAATAATGACAGCCATCCAAGTCTCAGATTTTGTATCTTTCAGAAAATTCTTGCATTAACTTTCTAAGTATATACAAGAAATATTTAAAAGCTGTTCCTGATTTTGCTCCTTGTTCCTTGTTTCTGATTCTTGAACTAGGAAGTTGAGAGGAAAGAGGTGATTTGCACTGTATGTTTCTGACATCTGTGAGCTGAGATGCATTTTTTATTTATGAATTTATTCTTTCATTTGCTCTTTAGGAAATATCTGAGATGGACAGTCATACACGTGGCTGTAATTGTGTGTGTGTGTGTGTGTGTGTGTGTGTGTGTGTGTGTGTGTGTGTGTGTGTGTGTGTGTGTGTGTGTGTGTGTGTGTGTGTTCACGTGTGGAGATGAAAGATCAAAGTATTAGTAATGTAGTGGGTAGAATGATGTAGTAATAATAACTGAAATGGGAGAAATGTCTAGTTGTTTGTGACTGAGAATTTGTAACTAGAGATGCTAAGAGAGAATGTGGGAATAATTTGATTATTTGAGAGGAGGGGGGTGTCTTGGACTTAGTCATAAACTGTCTGAAGAGCTGGGTGTATGGTAAAACACAGTATATTACAACTGCTGTAGAACTATTTTGTCTTTTGAAAAAAAGGAAAATTTTACTTGTAAGCTAAGCTGGTGACAACTGTGACATCACTCCTTTGACCCAGTAATCATGGAGCCTGAATACTCACCACTGATACCAGTGAGGGACATTCACTTGGAACAAAAATAGATTAACACAGTATTTCCAGATGCAGCTCTCTGCATCAAGCACAAGTTCCCATTAAAGCACACAAGGAACACACTCAGTCCAGGGTCTGGATCACCCCCCCCCCCACTCTCTCTCTTTCTGTCTCTCTCTTCAGGCCCCATTAAGACTCCTCACTGGCAGAGCTGTAGAGTTGAGCCCATAGATGAATGTCCAAGCCAAGTCCTCCATGACTTTCTCTGTGAAACCAGTGCTCTGTGTCCCTGCTCCAAGTAGCTGACAAACACAGTCTTTGAGATTTGATTTTTACACACACACATACACACACACACACACACACACACATGACTATGGCTGCAATTTATTTATTTGTTTTGCTTGTTGGTATTATGAATATTATGGTAATGTCAAACCATACTAAACTGTGTGAAAATGAAGAACTCTCAGCTTAAGATTTTAAGGATATGTAGTTTTAATTATTCCAGATGTTAATATTACAAATTCTTAAATTCTTTTGCTGAGACTTATTCATGGACATTTTGAATAACATATAGAAAATCATAATTACATCATTTAAAACTCTGCACATCCAAAAACAAATTCAAATCCAGAAATGCGTTATTGTAACTAGACATTCCCTATTAACTGCTTCTCATACCTCTCATTTCTCCCTGCTTTATGGAATGTAACTGATTTTGCTTCAAATGTTTGTCTTGTCCCTCATAACATTATTGATTTTCTGGCAAATCACTCATGATTGCCAGTTGTGACATCCGTGCACCGGACCAGCAATCAAGGAGCCTCAATCCTCACCACTATCACCAGTGAGGATCCATATAGAGAAAGGATAGTAAATACACACACAGTAAAGTACAATTTCCCTCAAAAGCACACAGAGATCATAGTCAGTCTGGGGCTGGTTTCTCCCCTTTTTTTTCCAGGTCCCCAATAATACTCCCCACTGGCACAGCTATAGGGTGCAGATCTCAGCCTAGTGAGCAAGCTAAAACTTCCAGCACCCTCTCTGTCCAACCAGTGCTTTGTGTCCCTGCCCAAGTAGCTGACACACACACACACACACACACACACACACACACACACACACACACACACACACTTTGAGATAAGAGTTTATACAACCACCCAGACACAACTCGGGGAAGGCTGGCACAGGTTCTCCAGCTGTGCCCCTTTTCTGCCCAGTCTAAAAGGTAGTACCAGCTGCCACCACTCACTAATATTTATCAGCTACTCAGAGGCCCTTAAAAGGGTGTCCAATTATTACTGTGTAATATTATTATCCAAAGGGTAAATGTGACCTAACAGTCAAGACTTATTTGGAGTGACTTGGTACAGTATTACTATATACATGCAATGTACTCTAGAGATTAAATTAACTCCACATAAAACAGCCACATTTGAAAGGTTTAAAAATATTTAATAATAAGTAATAAAAACACAAGACAGTACTTCTTACTACACAGTGCTAGTCACGAGTTCAGAGATCACAGAAAAATACTTAAAATAATACCATAGAAAAGTTCTGAAATCACAGAAAAACACTTAGTCTAATCTTCCTAATTCCTAACTATTTCTAAGAGAAAACAGTTCTAAATAATTTACATGTAGAGCAAAGCAGTGCTGGTGATTTTGGATGTTCTCAAGACAAAATGCTCTGAGCTCTCTGATTTTCTCTCTTTAAACTGATAACACAGAGCTGCTTCACATGACATCATTCTTCACGGTTCTCTGGTGTTCCCAGGCTAACAGAACTACATTTACATTCTTTACACCTGGTCAGAAGCCATAGCAGTAAAAGACATTTATACATGCAAATTCTAACCATTAACTCTGGTCTTAAAACAATAGGCAGGATGCCTCCCTCTAGACATATCGTCTCCAAATTTTGACATCAAAGACAGTCATAAAATGCTTGACTTAGCTTTCTTACAGCAGAGTGCACTGTTGCTACTTTTTTGCAGTTCAATATCCAATCCAGTCTTTTCACATTTAAGAGAACAAGCCTGTGGATTACATTAATATTTACAAACGACAGAATTATCTACAAAATTCTATCTGGCTAGGCTGGCAGCCTTCACCTATCTTCACAACACCCCCCCCGTTTTTCAACTGACCCTTGAGAAACGTTGCTTGAGAGGGTTAGGTCTATCTGATTATACCTTACCCCATTCCCTGTCTTGAGAGCCCATCTGTGTTGGCATTGCTAATCCCACTGTGGTGCTGCACTGACATATATGCTTGCAACCCTAGGCTCCATCTTAGCGACTTGGCATTTTACTGTCTGTCTTTGTTTAACCATGTTAGAAGATTGTGATTTGTCACTCCAGTGAATTTTCTTCCATACAGATAAGGCTGAAGTTTCTGCAGTACCCACACTATGGCTAGATATTCCTTTTCTACAGCTGCATAGCATCCCTCCATGGGTTGGAGCCTATACCTGAGATAAACCACTGGGTGCTCTTCTCCCTCTGAAGAAATCTAAGTACAGCCCCACCCCAAGGTTTGAAGCATCTACATGCACAACAAATTATTTGCTGTTATCTGGACTGGCTAACACAGAGAGTCCTCCCAAAGATTCTTTAAGCTTCCGGAATGCTTGCTCACATGCTGTGGTCCACACTACCTTATCTGTCCTGTTCTTCCTTGTCAGGTCTGTGAGGAGAGCAGCTATGGTACTATAACTGGGGATGAACTTTCTGTAGTACCCTGCTGCCCCTAAGAATGCCCTTGCCTGCTTTTGGTAACAATTGCAGGACATGCCTGAATGGCTTCTACTTTGGCAGGTTCTGGCCTGATCTTACTACGTCCCAGGTAGGAGACCTTTGCCATTCCCACCTGATATTTGCTTGGCTTAATGGTCAATGCTGCCATCTGTAGTCTCCATGCACCTCCCTGACATGTTGAAGGTGATCTTGCCAGGAATGGCTGTAGATGGCAATATCATCTAGATAACCAAGGGTAAACCCTCCTGCTCCTGCAAGGATATGATTTATCAGCCTCTGGAAAGTCACTGGGGCATTTTTCATCCCAAAGGGCATCTTTGTGAACTCATACAAGCCAAAAGGAGTCACAAAGGCTGACCTCTCTCTAGCACTGGGAGTCAAGGGCACATGCCAGTAACCCTTGGTAAGCTCAATAGTTGTAAGATACCAAGCCCCACCCAGCGGCTCTAGGGCCTCATCTGTCCTAGACATAGGGTAAGCATCTGACTCTGTGTGACTGTTTAATTTGTTGTAGTCCACACAGAACCTGGTGCTGCCATCCTTCTTTGGCACCAGCACCAGTGTGTAGGCCCAGGGACTGTTGGACTCTTGAATCACCCCTAGTTCCAACATCTCCAGTATCTCCTCCCTCAGAGTCTGTTTGACTTTCTCAGGCACCCTATAAGGGGCCTGCCTAATAGGCCATTGGGGTCCTTTATCCAACTGGTGCTGCACCAGGTGTGTGCACCCTGGTTTCCTAATGAACATGTCCCCCCAAACTCCTGTAACACTGCTCAGAATTCTCAAACTTGGGTAGGCGATAGCTGCTGGGATATTGCTATACCTACCAGTAAGGTGTCAGTCCAAGCCTCACTAAGGAGATCAGTCATCAGATCTCCCTCAGAGTCCTCCTGCAATCCACTGCAAACGCTTAGCACAAGGGCCTCCCTTTCACGGTAAGGTTTCATCATGTTAACATGGTACAATTTGTGCCCCTGCCTTCTGCCTAGCAGTTCCACCATGTAATTAACATCACTTACCTTTCATACCACCTTGTAGGGTCCCTCCCAAGCTGCTTTCAGCTTGTTGTGTCTGACAGGAATGAGAACCATTACCTGCTGCACCACAGCATACTCTCTAGCTTGAGCATTCCTGCCATACCATACCTTTTTCTGTTGTTGGGCTTTTACCAGGTTCTCCTGGCCCAAACTCATGAGTCCCCTGAGCCTTGTCCTGAGGTTTAGGACATAACCCACAACAGATGCCTTGTGAGATTCACACTCACCTTCCCACTAATCCCAAATTAAATCTAGAGGTCCTCTCACCCTATACCCACATAGCAAATCAAAGGGTGAAAAAACTGTGTATTCGGGGGGAACCTCTCTGTAAGCAAACAACAGATAGGGCAAATATTTATCTCACTCCCTCTTAAACTGGTCTGCAAACGCCCATAGCATGGACTTGATAGTAGAGTTTAACTTCTGAGCAAGACCATTAGTCTGGGAATGGTAGGGGGTGGTCTTCAAGTGCTTCACCCCACAGGACTTCCACAGACAGGCCAGCAGGTCTGACGTAAAATTGGCACCTCTGTCAGTCAGAATTTCTTTTGGGAAACCTACCCTGCTGAAAATTTCTAACAAAGCATTTACCACCTTTTCTGCCTCAATGGAGGAGAGAGCCACTGTCTCAGGGTATCGTGTAGCATAATCCACTACCACTAGGGTATCCTTTTTCCCTGTGGAACTTGGGGTACTCAGAGGCCCCACAAGATCCATAGCTACCCTCTGAAATGGCTCCTCAATCACAGGCAAAGGCATTGAAGAAGCTCTCACCTTGTTTCCTGCCTTGCAGACCTTTGGGCACTGCTCACAGGTCTTGCAGTACCCTGTTACATCTCTGAGAAATTCCAGGCCAATCGAAGTTCTGCATAATACACCTTTTTGTACGTTTTATGCCCATAAGACCTGCAAAGTGAATATCATGGGCTATGGCTAGAAGTGCCAGACAGTAGGCTCTAGGCACTATCAACTGCTTTACCCTCTCACCTTCTAGCCCACCCTCAGGGGTCCACTCTCTATACAGTAACCCTTTGTCCCAGTATACAGATTCCCCCTTCCATTGAGAATCAGGTCCCTGACTAGCTACATGCCTCAGGCTGTACAATGTAGGGTCTGAGACCTGAGTCTGTCTCAACTCTCTCTTTGTAACCCTTCCCAGCTCCCCTTCCACAGGAAGTCTGGCATCCTCTGACAGTGGTGCCTCACTGTCAGCCTGGGTACTACTACTCACCTCTACCTTTGCAATCACTCTGTCCAAGGGAACATCAGTATCCACAAGCAGCTGTGGCTCACATTCAGTCTTGCTACTACAAAGTAACTCCCTCCCTGAAGTAACCACCTCACCTGTCCTGGCTGCAAGTATGCAGTCTGTCTGACTGGGTCTCTCCCAGGCTACCAGACCCACATGCTTGTCTCCTAGCCTGACTGCATGTAACTGTATAAACACATGGTACTGCTTCATCCAAATTCTTCCCTATCAGGACATCTGCAGGATGGTAGTTTGGTACCCCTGTTGTCTCAAGGCAACCTATTATTGACATTTTGTCTTTCCCACTTACTGGCTCTCTCACCTTTTGTTCCCCACTTTGCTTCTTTGGACATCTGTACACCACATGGCCCCAATGGTTGCATTCAAAACATTTAACCCTTGGTCCTGGATGTATACCTGAACTAGTGGCTTCCCCTGCTACAGGCAGATTCTGTTGGGGCAGTCAGTGCTGCCCACCATGGGTTCCTTTAGACCCATGAGCAGTACTGGAGGTCCCTTTCCTGTGCAGGGATGCCCTACTTGCAAGGTATAGGTCTCCAAGACCCCAACTCCTCTGAAGTAGCACATTGTCTATTGGCTAACAAAATCCTCATGTCCTCAGGCAACGTGCTAAGGGCTTGTTCCCTCACCAAAAGGTATGCCAGCCCTTCAAAAGTGGTGACCTGACATCCACTCACCCACCTATGAAAATAAGTCCTCAGTTCAGCAACATATTCACACACATTTTCATCTGCCTTGCGTCTATGCTCACAAAACTTTTTCCTATACGTTTCAGGTGTTCGCTTAAAACATTCTAACAAGTGAGTTTTACCAGCAGTATAATCAAAACATTCACAATCAGCATTTAGACAACACAGTTATAGCTTTACTATGGTGTAAGGGGGTCAGGAACCATACCCAGAGCATTTAGTCAACATCATACTGTTTACATACCCTCTCAAACATATGAATGAGACTATCAAAATTATCCCCCTCTTTAAACTGCAGAAGAAATTTACTGTCCCTTTGTGCTTCTGGGGTCCAGTTACTCCCTTCCCCATTACCTCCATGACTCTTGTGAAGAGTCAGCACCTCCTTCTCATTCTGCCTCTGTCTCTCCTTTTCCTCAACTTCCAAGCATAGCAGTTTCTCATTCTCCTCAGCCTGTAGACATCTCAATCTCTCAGCTGCTTCTATTTCCAACTGCATGGCCTCCAACTCAAGTCTCTTTAGCTCCAGATGGATTTTTAAGTCCTCTGCAGAAAGGTTGAGCTGTCCATTCTCTGAGGGTGGTACATCTCCATTGCCAGTCTGATCGTTCTCCTGGTTGTTATTTTTGATGCAGCTGTGACCAAAGCTGCAATCATGTCTGCCTTTGTCAGGTTTCTATGCACCAGTCCCCTAGCCTGGCACATCTCAGCCAGCTGGCTCCTTGTCAGCTTTCCATACTCCTCTGCTGACATGCTGCCTGCTCTCCCTGAATAACTAAGCTAACAAAAGAAATAAAACAATTGTGATCTGAACTCTTGAGATTTCACTGCATAGCTGATTTAGAGTACAAAACACCTTCAGTGATAACTGTACACAAGCTACAGGAATTCACTCTATCCACACCACTACAAGCCAATTAGTATTTGGCAACCAATTAGTATGTAGTGTGGCTATCCCACCAAAGCCAAACAATTATTATGTGACACCCGTGCACTGGGCCAGCAATCAAGGAGCTTCAATCCTCACCACTAACACCAGTGAGGTGCGTCCATATAGGGAAAGGATAGTAAATACACCCACAGTAAAGTACAATTTCCCTTAAGAGCACACAGAGATCACAGTCAGCCTGGGACTGGTTTCTCCCCTTTTTCTCCAGGTCCCCAAAAAAACTCCCCACTGGCACAGCTATAGGGTCCAGATCTCCGCCTAATGGGCAAGCTAAAACCTCCAGCACCCTCTCTGTCCAACCAGTGATTCATGTCCCTGCCCAAGTAACTGACGCACACACCCTTTGAGATGAGTTTATACAACCACACAGACACTCCTGGGGGAAGACTGGCACAGGTTCTCCAGTTGTGCCCCTTTTCTGCCGAATCTAAAAGGTAGTACCAGCTGCCACCACCCACTAATATTTATCAGCTACTCAAAGGCCCTTATAAGGGTGTCCAATTATTACTGTGCAATATTCTTATCCAAATGGTAAGTGTGACCTAACAGTCAAGACTTATTTGGAGTGACTTGGTACAGTATTAATATATACATGCAATGTACTCTAGAGCTTAAATTAACTACATAAAACAGCCACAGTTGAAAGATTTAAAAATATTTAATAATAAATAATAAAAACACAAGACAATACTTCTTACTACACAGTGCTGGTCAACAGTTCAGAGATCACAGAGAAATACTTAAAATAATATTGTAGAAAAATTCTGACATCACAGAAAAACAAACTAGTCTAATCTTCCAATTTCCTAGCTACATCTAAGAGATAACACAGTTCTAAATAACGTACATCTACAGCAAAACAGTGCTGGTGATGTTGAATGTTCTCATGACAAATGCTTTGAGCTCTCTGATTCTCTCTCTTTAAATTGATAACACAAAGCTGCTTCACATGACATCATTCTTCACACTTCTCTGGTGTTCCCAGGCTAACAGAAACTACAGTTACATTCTTTACACCTGGTCAGAAACCAGAGCAATAAAGGACATTTATACATGCAAATTCTAGCCATTAACTCTGGTCTTAAAACAATAGGCAGGATGCCTCCTTCTAGACATATCAGCTCCGAATTTTGACATCAAAGACAGTCATAAAATGCTTGACTTAGCTTTCTTACAGCAGAGTGCACTGTTGTTAAATTTTTGCAGTTCAATATCCAATGCAGTCTTTTCACATTTAAGAGAACAAGCCTGTGGCTTACATTAATATTTACAAATGACAGAATTATCTACAAAATTCTATCTGGCTAGGCTGGCAGCCTTCACCTATCTTCACATCAGTCATAATTTTATAATTTTTATTGATCAAAAAGTAGATATTGATGCAAAACATGTTGTTCCATTAACTTTCTAAGTGAATTAGAGTAACATTTAAAAATTGTCCCTGATTTTATTCCCCCCCCCATTAAGTTTGGCTTTGTCCAGAATTCTTGACCAAATAAGTTGAGAGGTAGAGTGATAGGTCTACTTTGGAAGCTCAAAGTTTCAAAACTTCAAACTTCATATGGTCAAGACCATAAGATTGAAGGTCTGAAACGTCTAACAGTTTAAATGGAGATCACCATACAGTGTGGTACCATTCTCTTCACTGTAGTGAGATCTCAGGTGTTGGTATATTTAATTAGACAAGAGTATGGGGGGGGGTGAAGGGGGGCTTGCTCTCCTCTATAAATGTAAAAAAAATAGTTTTTATTTTTTTTTTTATTGAAGTTTCAGACTTGTGAAATGTTGATGTTATATTCTCGATCATATGAATTTTGGAGTTTTGAAAGTTCGAGCTTCCAAAATAGATAAAGATTGCTACCCCAAAACATTCAGATCTAATTTATTTTTATTGGTGTTATTTCAGCAAACCAGCACTAGAGTGCCAAGTGGTTTGTGTTGCTGCATTTGATTGGTATAGTTTTTGTCTTTATCAGTGCTGTTTCTCTTGCAGGGGACTTGAATACCAACATGTTTGTTTGCTGTCTCAGTACTTCAACAGGTAGCAAACTTGACTTTAGTTCAGAAGGTTGGGTGTTCCATTCCCATGCCAAGTAATTGGATTAACTTTCCAATACTGACACTGCAGTGCAGCATATAGGGAGTCCTGCACAGCAAAGTGTGCCACCCTTTGTATGAGACATCAAATCAAGACCCCATCTGCCTGAGCTGGTGGTAGATGAGGTGGCTATAAAAGATCTGATGACAGCTAACAAAAGGAGTAGGGAAGGTTCCTTGGTTTCCTGGCCAATTTTCTCCTAATTAGTATGAATGTTATCTTGGATTTCCACAGAAAAGAGGCCGTTGATGTAGTGGGACTAACCTGGTCAACAAAGAGTATAAATAAAGGTAATCATTTAAAATGTTGGTACCTGCTTCAGTGAGTCTTGAAATATATAGACTGAATGGCCAAAAGAACAGTTACATATAATAGTCCCTTTTTCCAATGTATGGCAGTCTCAGAGTTGGTATATATACAGTAAGTTCAGGCAGGGTGAGGGTCTTGCCCTCACATGGTTGGGGGTGCAGGAGAGGCTTGCCCACCCAGGAGAAGAGTGATGTTCAAGATTAGCTCTTCTCGTGTATTTTTGGTCTTTTTTTGGCTTGTCGGCACTTGACATTTGAAGTGCTGACATTTGAATAGGGAACCATAAATACAGTATGGTTGTCACCATGTCTTATTTATTTCATTATTTATTTGTACTCTGATTATTTTAATGCATCCAAATAATTAAGTGGTTATTGTTGTTATATCTCAATTGACATGCCACTGTAAAGTGATCTTGGAGGCTTTTTCTCAAAATCTACTACAAGCCCCCTTTACATGAGGCTAGCCATGCTAGCCATAAAAAAAAAAAAAAACACTTTTTTTTACTTCTATGTAAATAGAATAATAGTAGCGTGAATCATACCTCTCAACTGTACAGATTTTCATGGAATGCCCAGATTTGTGCTTCATATTTTCGGTGTGTTCCTCCTAAAATCTGTACATTTCTGGCAAATAGCTGAGGATTGAAGTAATTAAATAATGACAAACATTTGAGTTTAAGACTCCATATCCTTTAGAAAATTCATGTTAATGCAAAACCTATTATTCTATCAACTTTCTAAGACCAATATCTAAAATTTGTCCCTATTTGTCCAGATTTTTTGCTCTAAGAGGTTGAGAGGTGTGGCATGAATCACAACATGGTGTGTAAATGGGATAGAGAGAGAGAGAGATTGTGTGAGGCCTAGGCATCAAGCACAGTTTCTGGAGCCTATTGTAATTGTCATTTTTTTTGTTTGACTTACTCTGATTTGTGCTCTCAGAGCACCACTTACCTCTTTCCCATTGGGTATAAATGCTCAATAAAATAAGCTAGACTGAGCTACTTATGTTAAGGCTTACAATTTTTACTCCAAGTGCCTCCCCTCTTCCTAAGATGTCAAAACTGTCATTGTAATCCAGGAGTTGTTACCTGACCCCTCTTCCTTCCACTTCAAAGAATGTTTAACAGACATTTAATCTACTTTGCACTGGTGTCTGCTGTGGGAAGATGTGTCTTTTCTCTTAAATGATTTCAAAATGTACTGTATTTGCTTAAAAATATTTTCTTTACAAATAGCACAAAACAAAATAAGTCCTACTTTCTTTTCTTGGATTTAACTTAATTATATTTTTTCTTTTCCTACTGAGGCACACAAGTTTTTGTGCATGACATTTTCATACCCATGTTGTAGTGGCAGCTTCACCCTTGACTAAATTTACCGTAGCACACCAATACATAAAACAAATTATAATCCTTGAGGATGACAAATCAGTAGTTTTTCTGTGTAGTGAACATTGTCAGGATTTGAAAGATTATGGTATCCACTGTTTTTTTCATAGGAAAATGGTCTTGCATTTTTAACAGTGGATTATGGGTGGGTTCCTACCATGTATCATGTATTCTATACTTTATTTGTATGATGTTTTGGTGCCTTTTTTTCATATCTCCTACATTCCACATCACCTAGCTCATGTGCCCCTATTGTGTCCATGCAAGAAAAGGAACCTAGAGCCACCACTGGTAAGAGACTGAAATTAATTACCCTGGCTTGTTATAAGAACATGGTGGTCATGAGTCTTTTATGTTGACTTTCATTGTTTTGAGTGAAAAAGGTTGTTATTGGGCCTTAGGTTTAGATGAAGCAAGTTCCATATTCTGCAACTTTGATTGCCATATAGAACTTGGCCTGCTGAGTTGTTAGCTTTGTGTATGTTCACTAAGGATTTGTACGTGGATCACAAACTTCTTGTTGGTATGTTTGTGTTAAATAAAAACAAAGATAAGAACACAGGAGGCTCAGATGCAAAAGTTTACTAGTGTACACCAGGAGGCAAAAAAACATACAAGTACAGAGTTTTGTCTGACATGATGCAGGAAGTACAGAATATTTTATAGTATTTTCATTCAGGTTTTGCCCACCTTACTGACGTGGTTAGTCACAGGGCATCTACATCACTTTTACTAAGAGTATTCTATTCATAAGAATTGCTGATGTTATATTTTTAAAAAAGCTTTCCCTTTGCCTTGCAAAGCACCTGGTCAGTTATAATGTCTTTCTGTAAATGTTACTCCTTCAAGGTTTCAGGCCTGCTCGAATACAATAGTTGGTTCAGTCTTGTAATACACTTCTTTGTTCTTCTTGCAACATTTTCTCAGCAGCTGTGTCTTACCTTGCTAACATTCACAAGGCCAATTGTCCCAGAGGAAGGAGAAGAAGATTTTCAATGCTTTATACATTTAATTTCCTGACCCAGCAGATAATCATTAGTGAAAAACATAAGCTTGCTGAGCTGGATACTGCCAGGGTCAGAGTTCAAATACACTGCAGTTTCAAAGCTTCAAGCAATTACATGTAAAATCATTCTTATTGCCATATTATTAATAGAATAAAATGCATTATATACTATTTGCTTTTAAACTAGCACTTTATATATGTTCAAATATATATTTTTCTAACATTTTCCTCCCTTTTAATACTTTTATTCTATTCTGAAATATAAACAATGTCATTTCGTCCCCTGGCCTTCTCCTTTAAGGACTTTCAACCAGGTAAGTCATTTAGTTTATACTTCGGAAAAAATTTCATCTGAAATTAGTTTTTCTAACTCAATGTCTTGGTACAAAGTTTCAGTTACAGATACATCAATAAAATCTTTGATTAATCTTTTCATGCAGGGTATCCCACAACAGACACATGCTCCTAATAAGAGCAGACCAACACAAATAGCAATCAAGATGTTCATTAGGACAGAACCCCACTCACCAAACAGACTCTGGAAAAAGTTCATCAGTGGGTTTGGGCCTGGTTCAGTCATGACCAATACCTCCTGTATTACCTCTAGGTGGTCATTAATTTCATGTCGATTGTCTGGTATAAACGCACAGCATTCTTCTTTGATAAGCGCGCACGTACCACCTCTTGCCGCTAGGGTGAAGTCAAGTGCCATTCGATTTTGTAGCACTACAGTTCTCATTGCATTCAGTTCATCAGTCACTAGTTCGAGAGCAGAAAAAGTTGCATTACTCATTACTTCGAGAAGTTTCGACAGCTTTCTCAACTCCCAGATCGATTTGACTGCTCCATATGCTGGAAGTATTCCAGCCCATGATATTACACTGTCACTCAAGTCCATATGAGTCAATTTTTCTCTGTTTTTTACGGAATGATGGTCTTTCCAACCAGCTTCGATTTGTCCCACTGGATTTACAGGTTTCCCGATTGGACCTTCAGGTTTCCGGGCTACATCTCTCACAATTCGTATCTTACCTAGAGGTAATTCTGCAGTATGTCTTATGGCCGGAACCAGATAACCCAAAAAACAACTGCCGGACCAATTCTCAGGTAACCATTTGTATGCCTTTTTCCCACAAACAAAATAACAGTTTTCTACTTTTGTACTGATGCGGGTTAATTCTGAATGAAACATTTTCTTGTCTATAATAGACAGTTGTTTATGCAAAACAGGATTTCTCTGCACATCACTTAATGTTGTTTTCATTAAACTCAAATATGAATCATAATTCGTATTACAAACAGTGCCTCTATCTTTAACTTTAATATAGCATTTATAAGATATAGTTATGTTACAGTTACTCCAACCCACTTGAAGTGTATCATTCTTGTAAAAACATACAATTCCCTTCTGTGTAATAGGCAAATACAATGCAATTTTGTCCTGTGATCTTACAGATCCTGTATCAAAAAGTAAATTCTCCCAAGTCTCATTTATCCCCAAGGGGACAGCGGACATTAACATTCCTCCATATGCTGTTGGTATAGCAGTACAAACCCAGCAATTTGAAATGTTCATAGTCCCTACATATACACGCTTCATAGCTAGGTATGTGTTAAAGTTTGGATGCCAGTCTATTGACAGTTCATCACGTCTCTCCACTTTCACTTGTGTGGTTACATGTAGGAAAAACCACAACAAAAGGAAGGTCATCACAATCATAGTCAATAAATGCATAGTCAACAAGATGATTAAGCAACATCTTTGGGGTTGATCTGTATTTTTACTCGTTTTGCTCTTGGCCATCCTGCCTTTGTTGTGTATCAGTCCCAAAATGTTTATCAAGTTGAAAATTCTTTACCGGTTTACAGTGTGTCAGATGGACCCAGAACGACCTCTCAGCAACTTTGACTGCAGTAGGCGTTGCCAACAGTACCTGGTACGGTCCTTCCCACTTTGGACTCGCCCGATTCTTCCTCTTCATAACCTTCAGCCAAACTCAGGTCCCCAGAGTCAGCACTGCTTCTAATGGTCTGATCTGTCTTTTATCTGAAAAAGAGTTCAACTGCAAAACAGTTTTATTTGTTAACAGTTTCCTCATATAGCTAGCTAATGAGCTGTCAGCCTCTAGTTCTGCAGGCATGAGAGCTTTCCACTGTGGCACATAATATGCCCTTCCAAATATCATTTCAAAGGGAGTCAAACCCTTTACATTTGGAACTGTTCTCATGCTCAGCAGTGCCAAAGGCAAACAGCAAATCCAGTTTTTCTGTGTCTCACTCACTAGCTTCCTCAATTTGTTTTTTAGAATTCCATTGTACCTTTCCACCAGTCCTGCAGACTGTGGGTGGTAAGCACAATGATTCTTCAAGGAGATTCCAAAGAATCTCCCAAGCTGGTGAATCATCTGATTAACAAAATGTGCCCCATTGTCACTATAAACCCTTTCCGGTATGCCAAATCTAGGAATTATTTCTTTTACTAGGGCTTTTGCCACGGTTGCTGCATCCGGAATTTTAGTTGGAAACGCTTCTACCCATTTGGAAAACATATCTATAATTACTAAACAGTATTTTTTCCCTTCACATTTATTCAATTCTATGAAATCCATACAAATAGTGTGGAACGGATATGGTGGTGTAGGAAAACTCCCTTGCTTGGGTTTGAATGCCCCTTGTGCATGATGTTCGTTACAAATATGACATGCTGCACAAAATTTTTTTGTGTAATTTATGAATCCATATGTCTGGAATATTCGATTTACTAACTGTACCATCCCCCCTGTTGAGACATGGCACTGCCCATGGCTCAACAAAGCTGCATATCTAAATAAATTAGACGGTAATATTGTTTTTTTCTCTTTGGAGACATACAGTCCATTTTCAAGGATTGCACCTCGTTTCTCCCACTTTTGTTTCTCTGCCTTCGTAGTTAGTGTCTGCATTGTTTTTAACATTTCTAGATCTAAAATCTCAGAGGGTTGTAATTCCTCAGTTAAAAGTAAAGTTTCTGAGTCTGAGGCCGCTTGCTTTGCAGCTGCATCAGCTTTTGCATTTCCTTTTGAAATTCTATCCTGTTGTTTTGTATGAGCTAAACATTTACAAATAGCTACTTTAGTAGGTAACTGAATGGAATCTAATAAGTTCAAAATAAGTTGCGCATGATTAATCGGTTTGCCATTAGATGTTATCATTCCCCTATTTTTCCATTGTTGTGCAAAAACATGCAGGGTAGAGAAAGCATACTGACTGTCAGTATATATGTTCACACATTTATCTTTTGCTAGAGTGCAAGCCCGTGTTAAGGCTATCAATTCTGCTGCTTGAGCAGATAGGTTATGCTGTAAAGGTTGGACTTCTAAGATCTCTGTATCTGTAACTACTGCATACCCTACTAGATTTTTCCCTGTAGGACCCTTTCTGCATGAGCCATCCACATAAAATGTCACCTCGGCATCATCCAAGGGCATATCAGTGAGGTCTTGACTGGGCAAAGTTATTTGCTCAATTTCCTGCAGGCGGCTGTGCGGTGTGCCATCCACAGGAGTCGGAAGTGACGTTGATGGGTTTAATGTTGTACAACATTCAATTACCATATGAGGTTGGCTCAGCAGTATGGTCATACATGAAAGATGTCTAGCAGGAGAAAGATATGCTATTTTTTCTTGCAGTAAAATTATCGCGACTGCATAAGGCACTCTCAATGTGAGAGGGTGGAATAACACCACTGAGGCCGAAGCCTGTACTGCCATTGCAGCTGCGACCACTGCTTGCACACAGTGAGGCAACGATCGTGCCACTGGGTCTAACTGTGATGAATAGTAAGCTATGGGGCGTTGCTTATCCCCATGCTGTTGCGTCAGAACTGACGTCATGTATCCCTGTTTACAATCTACGGTCTGAAAGAATCTTTTGTGGTAATTCGGAAGTCCTAAAACTAATGAAGAAGCTATCAATTGTTTTAGTCTGCAGAAAGCTGTTTCTGCTTCAGGTGTCCATTGTAATACATCTTGTGCTGCCATTGGCGTTTTATATATTAAATCAGCCAGTGGAGCAGATTCTAAAGCATAGTTTGATATCCAGCTTCGACAAAAATTAGTCGTTCCCAAGAAGGACATCATTTCCTTCTTGGTTGCTGGCTTAGGTGCCTGTAAAATTGCTGTTTTTCTGTCTTCGTCTAATATTCTACCTTCATTGTATATTACATATCCTAGGTATCTGACCTGTTTTTTTCCAAAGTTGTAACTTACTTTTGTTTACTTTGTGTCCTTGTGCTGCTAAAAATTTCAATAATGCTATCGTATCCTCCCTGCATTGATGCTGGGTGGGGGCTGCTAGCAAAATGTCATCTACATAAAGTAGAATCTGACTACCTCCTGGTGGGGTAAACCCTGCCAGGTTGCTTGCCATTTCTTGTGCAAATATCGTTGGACTTTCACAATATCCCTGTGGTAGCCGAGTATAGGTATATCTTTTACCCTGAAATGTAAATGCAAACCAATACTGGCTATTAGGATGTATAGGTATTGAAAAGAAAGCATTGCTTATGTCTATAACAGTAAAATATTTTTGTTGTGGCTTTAAATCGTTCAACAAGGTGTGTGGGTCTGGCACCGTAGGTGCTCTAGGTATTATTGCATTGTTTACAGCTTGTAAATCGTGTACCATCCGCCATTCCCCATTTGTATTTTTAACAGGAAATAGAGGGGTATTACATGGTGAATCAAGAGATTCTACCAGTACTCCTTCCTTGAGTAATGCTGCTATTATAAGCTTGATTCCTTGCTCTGCATCTTTCCTCAAGGGGTATTGTCTTTTCTGTGGTCTAAATGCTGATTTTGGTGTAATAGTAACTGGTCCTGCTGTTTGAATAAGTCCTACATCTGATTTGCCTGTTGACCAAAGAATCTTTGGTATGTCCCACAAGACTTTTTCTTCTTCTTCTAATAAGAACGCTAATCAGCTGTCTTCACTAGCTTGTAAGTGTACAGCTGGATGTGTCTGTGTTAGCCAATTCAATTTCTGTTTTTGTATTCCCTGTTCTGATAATTCTAAATCAGTTTGTTCTTGTTACTTTTTCTCCTAAGTCTGCCCATTTCATATTCTTGTTCTTTGTCAAGCTGACATGTGGTAGTCGATTAGATTTATACAGTGTCATGAATTCCTGAGGTAATGAACAGCTTACCACACTGTTTCCCTCAGTATCCCAATACAAGGTTCGTAATACTAATCTGTTAGCAGGATTTTTGAATAATTCTTGCTCATATTCTTTATCAGGTCCTGGCATGCTACAGTAGTATAGAGTACAGTGTAACAAATGTTGTTGGTCAGTGTCAAGGGAGGGGGCCTTACTGATGGCTACATTCATCAGTTCCTCGGTTACTGCCCCTGGACCAGTCATAACTAGATCCTGGCTGTACCAGTAAAAAGTCTCACCCTCCGGTCGCACCACGAAAGTATCCATTTGTCTTTGTGCCTCCATACCCTGCATAGTGGGGAATACCGCTATGCCAAATATCTGCATAAGATCTCTTCCCAGTAGGTTTACTGGGCATTTTGCAGAAACTACAATTTTACTTTTCTGAGTCATACCTGAAACAGGGTCAGTTATTGTTATATCATGGGAGAGTGGTTCCCTATATAGCTGTCCGTTTGCTGCTTTTACTAATATATAATCAGGTGATTCGGAATATTCTGGTAACTTGGAGGGGCGTATCAAAGTTCGTGACGCTCCTGAGTCACACAGGAATTTTACTTCCCTCCCCTCCACCAGAAGTGTAACTTCCGGTTTTGTGTCTGCCACATAGAGCTCCAAGCTCAGTAATGCCAAATCTAAAATTTCACTTTCTTCATCCTCTACATCTGCTTGCACTTCCTCTGTTCCTTCTACTACATTTACATTTGTCCTTTGTTTGTTTGCTTTTCCTGATGATTTCTGACTTTCATCACTATCATATAGTCAGTCCTCATCACCCTTGCTTTCTGTAGGCACCTTTATATTTAGCCTGCAATCCCTTGCTAAATGTCCTTTCTTTCCACACTTAAAGCACTCACCTTTCTTTTTTCTCTCTTCAAAATCTTCTGACCATTTTTCAGATTGTCTATTTCCCTGGGCATTTTTCTTACCCTTTTTACCGGACTGTACTACAAAAGCCTCAGCTCCGTCTTCAGCAGTGAAGACTTGTGTCTTCTTTTTCTTCTTACTATTAAAGTGTCTTTCAGCATGTCTAGCATATTCAAGTAAGGCTTGTAGCCTACTTGTTCGATGATCTATCATATGCTTCGTAATAAAGCTACTGATAGGTGCAATGCAACCTTTCAAAAACGCATTTTTTAGTTGCTGTTCATACGAGGTATCATGTGTCTGATTTTCAGGAATAGCCATACCACTATGGTTATTGAAACATTCCAATAATCTACCATAGTACCCATCTACAGTTTCATTCTCTTGTTGTATGCATTGATTAAGTCCAATCTGCTCTAGGTTTCCATTTTTCAGAAATTCGGTCTGTAAGACCTTTTACTCTGTTATCTAGTTCTGCGTCACTATGTGGGAGTGGTTTAAGCTCTGCATTACGAGGATTCCAGGTGCCACAAATCATGTGCCAGTCTGGACCCACAATTTGTCTAACTACCTTTTCTACTTCTTCCCCATTCAAGTGGTAACTTAGTCTCATACCTTGTAAATCTTGTAAAAACTTTGTGTAATTAACTTTTGGATGAGGGATTCCCTCTGTAGCTTTCCGAATATCTTCCAGTGTCCATGGTCGGTATACTAGAAGAGTTGGGTCCTGCCCTTCCTGTCCTGCCTGAGGATTTGGTATCTCGATTAGTGGACAGATTTCTTCCTCACTCTCCTCTAGTGTGTTTCTCCCTACTTGATACAAGTCTGTGTCCCCAAGTGTTTTACGTGTCCGGGATCTAGTTTCAATAGGGTCTCTAGCAAATGGTTTTAGTGTTCTTGTGACATCAGGATAACGTGGAGGTGGACCAGCTTGTCCTCCTGCTTCATATCCTGAAAAAGGCATCGGAGGGGGTGGGGGAGGAGGAGCCGTCGCTATTACTGTATTATTATCTTCTTTATCTAAAAATAACGTCTTAGCATTTTTAGTTTTTTGTTCCCTTCGGTTTACTTCCTCAATCCATCTGTGTGCCTGAGGAATGCCTAATCGCTGTTGTTTTTTTGCCTGACCTTCTGCGTCAGATTTAAGTTGTTTTAAAAGTTTAACTAATGAAATTTTATCTAATTTACCATCAAATCCGTATTTATTCACCCATTTTGTATAATATCTTACATTATCAGACCGTTGTAATTGCATATATTTTGCGTCTTCAGTTAGGACTGGATCTCGCGATGTTTTAGTGCACTGATTTCCCATACTAAAAGAAAATGTTATGTAACCCTTTTCACCACGTGGTATTTCAGTTCCTTACACAGTTTATCTAGAATAACTGCCTACCTTATTCTGTTTCCCTGATCTCTGACAAAATATACAGTAATTTCCTTTTGTCCCTGATCTGTATAACAAATCTTCTGACAATAGTATTTACTGCAACCTAGTCCCTGATCTAAAACAGAAAAAAGGCAAATATTTTCCTACCTGAGCCTCCTGAGTCGACCAGTTCGAGACCGCTCTTCGGCCGCAGATCAGAAAGTGGCCAGCCTCTCAAAACGACAATTCAGTCGGAGGTCTTTGTATTTCAAGAAGTACCGTTTCGGTAGCTTCTCCTGCGCAGTGTTCGACCAACGGTACACTCTGATCTGTAGCTGTCTGAGGGTTTCCGATTCAAGAAGGACCAAACTGTTAAATAAAAACAAAGACAACAACACAGGAGGCTCAGATGCAAAAGTTTACTAGTGTACACCAGGAGGCAAAAAAACATACAAGTACAGAGTTTTGTCTGACATGATGCAGGAAGTACAGAATATTTTATAGTATTTTCATTCAGGTTTTGCCCACCTTACTGACGTGGTTAGTCACAGGGCATCTACATCACTTTTACTAACAGTATTCTATTCATAAGAATTGCTGATGTTATATTTTTAAAAAACTTTCCCTTGGGAATAATACAGCCTTGCAAAGCACCTGGTCAGGTATAATGTCTTTCTGTAAATGTTACTCCTTCAAGGTTTCAGGCCTGCTCGAATACAATAGTTGGTTCAGTCTTGTAATACACTTCTTTGTTCTTCTTGCAACATTTTCTCAGCAGCTGTGTCTTATCTTGATAACATTCACAAGGCCAATTGTCCCAGAGGAAGGAGAAGAAGATTTTCAATGCTTTATACATTTAATTTCCTGACCCAGCAGATAATCATTAGTGAAAAACATAAGCTTGCTGAGCTGGCTACTGCCAGGGTCAGAGTTCAAATACACTGCAGTTTCAAAGCTTCAAGCAATTACATGTAAAATCATTCTTATTGCCATATTATTAATAGAATAAAATGCATTATATACTATTTGCTTTTAAACTAGCACTTTATATATGTTCAAATACATATTTTTCTAACAGTTTGGTATAAGGATATGTTTTAGGCTGGGACATTTGCTCAGTTTATAGAGCAGATTATGTGCCATAAGCAGATGAGTGTAGTTGAGCTGTTCAGGTAGTTCCAGTCATTTGCGTTTTTGGAGGCCTATGCAATGATGAGGCCTATATGGAAGGTTGCGTGTGAATTTTGTAATTTTATTGTAGTATTGCTGTAGTTTAGTAGATACATTGCACTGCAGATTAGTGAGTATGGGGGAGGCATAATGTAGTTTTGGAATTATGTAGACAGAGGCTATAGTTTGTCCCCTGTCTTTGGTCAGAAATATATTTATGTGTTATAGGGGAACAAAATAACAAGAAAACCAGCTGCAGGAAACACAAAGGACCACAAAATAAACTTTATTATAAAAATCAGCAAGCTGTAAAGTACAACTTAGCAAAACATTTTTTGTGAAAGCTTATTGATTTTATATAATAAAGTTGAATTTGTGGTCCTTTGTGGTTTCTGGAGACGGTTTTGTTGTTATTCTATTTATTTTCCTTGTTCGGTTTTAGGTGTTAGAGCTTTCCATTTCTTATATTTGTGGTATAGTATCCTAGGTATCTGGTTTCTTTTTAACTACATTGTTTATAAGTAAGTCAGATTTTAGGTTATCATTAATAGTGACCCCCAAACAGTTTGGTTTGAGTAAGGGGACTGTTTAGGTAGGTGGTGGTTGGTCTGACTTAGTCTCATGGTGCGATTTAGGACAGAATAGGAGCAATGTGATATTTTGGGGATTTAGCAGGAGTTGGGCATTATTAAACCAGGACTCGATGGAGGAAAATATTTCCTGATGTTTTGTTTGCAATGAGTTACGATGTTCTGCTGTACAGCTGAGTTTTAAGTTGCCTGCATATTATACCATCATGTCATGGCTAGACACTGACAGAGTGTTATTTATGAAGTTGTTCACAAGTAAGGACCCTAAAACTGAACCAGAGGTACCCCTACTATAACTGTTGGACTGGAGTAGAGTTTAGACTACCACTTGTCAGATTAGTGTCTGTTTGAAAGGTAGTTACTGAATCATGGAAGGGCTGATTGAAGGGCCTATGAGCCTTAGTTTTTGAAGAAGCATGCTTTGTGAAACAGTATTAAATGCTTCTGAGAGATCTAAAAATAGAGCTTTGCCCTCTATTATATTCCATTTATTTGCATGAATTATGCTAACATGTTTTAATATATCTGTAACAAATATACTTTGTCCCCCTTAGTCTGTAACTTATATACGTATATTTGCCTTTAGAACATGCAATAGCTATAGACAACATAATATGCAAATTATTATATGCCAGTTACCCTTGAAATAAGGTTTTGAATTTGAATTATGTAATGTTGCTCTCCCTAATTCTTGAAATTGTTCCTATAATGATTTTTACATTACACGATTGTCTGCTAATGATTTTTACATTACACGATTGTCTGCTAATGATTTTTACATTACACGATTGTCTGCTAATGATTTTTACATTACACGATTGTCTGCTAATGATTTTTACATTACACGATTGTCTGCTAATGATTTTTACATTACACGATTGTCTGCTAATGATTTTTACATTACACGATTGTCTGCTAATGATTTTTACATTACACGATTGTCTGCTAATGATTTTTACATTACGATTGTCTGCTAATGATTTTTACATTACACGATTGTCTGCTAATGATTTTTACATTACACGATTGTCTGCTAATGATTTTTACATTACACGATTGTCTGCTAATGATTTTTACATTACACGATTGTCTGCTTTTGGCATGTGGCACATTTAGAAAGGTTCCTTAGATTGCATATGTATCACATATTTAAATATATAAATCAAGGTTGACACACCTAGGAAGAGTTACTAAAAGATGATGACCTCAAGCAGCTAGATAAGGCAGTGCTGTTCTCCTTCAGTCCTACAGAAATGAAAGCTCTGAGACAGAGTCACAACAATCAAATTTGGTTGTCTGAAAAACAAATTTTCCAGTGGTTTCTAATTTGACTAAGCAAATTTTCTAAGCAATGCTGTTATATTAGGATAATGGCTCAGTGATGCAAAGCTGAGACCCAAAAAACTTTAGTTAGTTATCATAGGCTCATACAATCATAGGAGGTTATTAGGCTATTGGCCCTAAGGCCTCCACAAGCCTAGCCATGTTATACCCTTGTTTCCTTATAGACCAAGATATACAGTCTATGTTTGCATGTGAATCTATGATCAGCGCCAGCTGCCCCTATCTAAGAGGGACATAGGTGATACCCCGGCATAAATTTGCAGTTTCCCATTCAGTTGTCAAGGTTACGCTTAAATAGGGTCATTGAGGAGCACTGTTTTACATGAAGTGGGCATTTGTTCCAGAGGAGTGGCAACCTGGGAGACATATCTGCATCTCCATCATGTCCTGATAATATCACAGGCTAGATTAAGATCCCTAGAGTGAGTGAATCTTGTCTCATTGGATTTGTGGATGTGCAGCAGCTTCATCAAAGCAGGGTCTGAGACTGCTCTGTAGGCTAGGCACAAGTCGCCTCTAAGCAGTCTATACAATACTGAGTAAAGAGATAGGGCCTTCAGTCTGTCTGTATAGGTCATGTGTTGTAGGCCCTGAATTTTCTTGGTGAGAAACCTCTAAGGTCTCTCCAGCTGCTGCAGCTGAGTACAGGGGAGTCATAACCTCCTTATCTTTGGATGCTATAACCTTGCTTATGAGGTTTGCAAAGTAGGAGGTCTTCCTTACTACTGTGGACACCTGATGATCAAAATTAAGGCTACTATCAACTTGCATTCCTAAATCTTTTACTACTGGGTTTGAACTTAGGGGAGTATTATTAAAGCTGTAATTAGCAGGTGTATCTCCTTTTCCAAAGAGGATGATTAAGTCCTTTGCTTTGATACCAGTCATTTGTCTGTGTGAGTCCATTTTGTAGTATGTTGACATCTTTGGGGGATTCAATGATTGCACCCAGTTTGCAGTCATCAGCAAACCTGGTAAGCTGTAAGCCATCTATTTTAGCCTGGACTTCTGAAAAATAGATAAACAGTAAGGGGTCTAGCACAGTTAGAATCTGAAATACAGAAATATCCTGGGCTGTGCAACAGAGAAAGGTACCTGTCTGTATGCAACAAATTTACTAGTTTAGAATCGGAATTTAAAATTGTTTTCAGCAGTGTCACATATGATTTTGTGTATAACTTCTTCTACAAACACAGCCGAGAGCTAAAGCAGTATGGATAATTCAATACTTTGAATAACGTTTAATTTGAACAATGCAAATACTTGCCCATTCATATAAACTTTCCTTGTATGCCCCTAAGTAGTTTTAGTCACTTGTACCAATGTCTGCAGCTTTTAATAATACCACTTTATAGATGAATCAAATAAGTTGAACACAAGCTGTATCAGAGACACAAAACCATATAAATTTACAGATGAAGCAGGCGGTCATAAACTTTCATCTCAGGTTTATCTTGATTCTTATTACTACACTCAGCGCCAGCCTTTGGTACATCAAGTCTCAGAGAAAGTGACTTACTTGGAGATCAGCTCTTTTGGAAGATGGTCTAGTGTTTCAGTACTCCACTCAGCCCCAGCCTTTGGTACATCAAGTCTCAGAGTAAGTGACTTACTTGAAGATCAGCACTTTTGGAATCTGGTCTAGTGTTTCAGTACTCCACTCAGCCCCAGCCTTTGGTACATCAAATCTCAGAGTAAGTGACTTACTTGAAGATCAGCTCTTTTGGAACCTGGTCTAGTGTTTCAGTACTCCACTGAGCCCCAGCCTTTGGTACATCAAGTCTCAGAGAAAGTGACTTACTTGGAGATCAGCTCTTTTGGAATCTGGTCTAGTGTTTCAGTACTCCACTCAGCCCCAGCCTTTGGTACATCAAGTCTCAGAGAAAGTGACTTACGTTGAGATCAGCTCTTTTGGAATCTGGTCTAGTGTTTCAGTACTCCACTCAGCCCCAGCCTTTGGTACATCAAGTCTCAGAGAAAGTGATTTACTTGGAGATCAGCTCTTTTGGAATCTGGTCTAGTGTTTCAGTACTCCACTGAGCCCCAGCCTTTGGTACATCAAGTCTCAGAGAAAGTGACTTACTTGGAGATCAGCTCTTTTGGAATCTGGTCTAGTGTTTCAGTACTCCACTCAGCCCCAGCCTTTGGTACATCAAGTCTCAGAGAAAGTGACTTACTTGGAGATCAGCTCTTTTGGAATCTGGTCTAGTGTTTCAGTACTCCACTCAGCCCCAGCCTTTGGTACATCAAGTCTCAGAGTAAGTGATTTACTTGGAGATCAGCTCTTTTGGAATCTGGTCTAGTGTTTCAGTACTCCACTCAGCCCCAGACTTTGGTAAATCAAGTCTCAGAGAAAGTGACTTACTTGGAGATCAGATCTTTTGGAATCTGGTCCAGTGTTTCAGTACTCCACTCAGACCCAGCCTTTGGTACATCAAGTCTCAGAGTAAGTGACTTACTTGGAGATCAGCTCTTTTGGAATCTGGTCTAGTGTTTCAATACTCCACTCAGCCCCAGCCTTTGGTACATCAAGTCTCAGAGAAAGTGACTTACTTGGAGATCAGCTCTTTTGGAATCTGGTCTAGTGTTTCAGTACTCCACTCAGCCCCAGCCTTTGGTACATCAAGTCTCAGAGAAAGTGACTTACTTGGAGATCAGCTCTTTTGGAATCTGGTCTAGTGTTTCAGTACTCTACTCAGCCCCAGCCTTTGGTACATCAAGTCTCAGAGAAAGTGACTTACTTGGAGATCAGCTCTTTTGGAATCTGGTCTAGTGTTTCAGTACTCCACTCAGCCCCAGCCTTTGGTACATCAAGTCTCAGAGTAAGTGACTTACTTGGAGATCAGCTCTTTTGGAATCTGGTCTAGTGTTTCAGTATTCCACTCAGCCCCAGCCTTTGGTACATCATGTCTCAGAGAAAGTGACTTACTTGGAGATCAGCTCTTTTGGAATCTGGTCTAGTGTTTCAGTACTCCACTCAGCCCCAGCCTTTGGTACATCAAGTCTCAGAGAAAGTGACTTACTTGGAGATCAGCTCTTTTGGAATCTGGTCTAGTGTTTCAGTACTCCACTCAGCCCCAGCCTTTGGTACATCAAGTCTCAGAGAAAGTGACTTACTTGGAGATCAGCTCTTTTGGAATCTGGTCTAGTGTTTCAGTACTCCACTCAGCCCCAGCCTTTGGTACTTCAAGTCTCAGAGAAAGTGACTTACTTGGAGATCAGCTCTTTTGGAATCTGGCCTAGTGTTTCAGTACTCCACTCAGCCCCAGCCTTTGGTACATCAAGTCTCAGAGTAAGTGACTTACTTGGAGATCAGCTCTTTTGGAATCTGGTCTAGTGTTTCAGTACTCCACTCAGCCCCAGCCTTTGGTACATCAAGTCTCAGAGAAAGTGACTTACTTGGAGATCAGCTCTTTTGGAATCTGGTCTAGTGTTTCAGTACTCCACTCAGCCCCAGCCTTTGGTACATCAAGTCTCAGAGGAAGTGACTTACTTGGAGATCAGCTCTTTTGGAATCTGGTCTAGTGTTTCAGTACTCCACTCAGCCCCAGCCTTTGGTACATCAAGTCTCAGAGAAAGTGACTTACTTGGAGATCAGCTCTTTTGGAATCTGGTCTAGTGTTTCAGTACTCCACTCAGCCCCAGCCTTTGGTACATCAAGTCTCAGAGTAAGTGACTTACTTGGAGATCAGCTCTTTTGGAATCTGGTCTAGTGTTTCAGTATTCCACTCAGCCCCAGCCTTTGGTACATCATGTCTCAGAGAAAGTGACTTACTTGGAGATCAGCTCTTTTGGAATCTGGTCTAGTGTTTCAGTACTCCACTCAGCCCCAGCCTTTGGTACATCAAGTCTCAGAGAAAGTGACTTACTTGGAGATCAGCTCTTTTGGAATCTGGTCTAGTGTTTCAGTACTCCACTCAGCCCCAGCCTTTGGTACATCAAGTCTCAGAGAAAGTGACTTACTTGGAGATCAGCTCTTTTGGAATCTGGTCTAGTGTTTCAGTACTCCACTCAGCCCCAGCCTTTGGTACTTCAAGTCTCAGAGAAAGTGACTTACTTGGAGATCAGCTCTTTTGGAATCTGGTCTAGTGTTTCAGTACTCCACTCAGCCCCAGCCTTTGGTACATCAAGTATCAGAGTAAGTGACTTACTTGGAGATCAGCTCTTTTGGAATCTGGTCTAGTGTTTCAGTACTCCACTCAGTCCCAGCCTTTGGTACATCAAGTTTCAGAGAAAGTGACTTACTTGGAGATCAGCTCTTTTGGAATCTGGTCTAGTGTTTCAGTACTCCACTCAGTCCCAGCCTTTGGTACATCAAGTCTCAGAGAAAATGACTTACGTTGAGATCAGCTCTTTTGGAATCTGGTCTAGTGTTTCAGTACTCCACTCAGCCCCAGCCTTTGGTACATCAAGTCTCAGAGAAAGTGACTTACTTGGAGATCAGCTCTTTTGGAATCTGGTCTAGTATTTCAGCACTCCACTCAGCCCCAGCCTTTGGTACATCAAGTCTCAGAGTAAGTGACTTACTTAGAGATCAGCTCTTTTGGAATCTGGTCTAGTGTTTCAGTACTCCACTCAGCCCCAGCCTTTGGTACATCAAGTCTCAGAGAAAGTGATTTACTTGGAGATCAGCTCTTTTGGAATCTGGTCTAGTGTTTCAGTACTCCACTCATCCCCAGCCTTTGGTACATCAAGTCTCAGAGAAAGTGACTTACTTGGAGAATAGATCTTTTGGAATCTGGTCCAGTGTTTCAGTACTCCACTCAGCCCCAGCCTTTGGTACATCAAGTCTCAGAGAAAGTGACTTACTTGGAGATCAGCTCTTTTTGAATCTGGTCTAGTGTTTCAGTACTCCACTCAGCCCCAGCCTTTGGTACATCAAGTCTCAGAGAAAGTGACGTACTTGGAGATCAGCTCTTTTGGAATCTGGTCTAGTGTTTCAGTACTCCACTCAGCCCCAGCCTTTTGTACATCAAGTCTCAGAGAAAGTGACTTACTTGGAGATCAGCTCTTTTGGAATCTGGTCTAGTGTTTCAGTACTCCACTCAGCCCCAGCCTTTGGTACATCAAGTCTCAGAGAAAGTGACTTACTTGGAGATCAGCTCTTTTGGAATCTGGTCTAGTGTTTCAGTACTCCACTCAGCCCCAGCCTTTGGTACATCAAGTCTCAGAGTAAGTGACTTACTTGGAGATCAGCTCTTTTGGAATCTGGTCTAGTGTTTCAGTATTCCACTCAGCCCCAGCCTTTGGTACATCATGTCTCAGAGAAAGTGACTTACTTGGAGATCAGCTCTTTTGGAATCTGGTCTAGTGTTTCAGTACTCCACTCAGCCCCAGCCTTTGGTACATCAAGTCTCAGAGAAAGTGACTTACTTGGAGATCAGCTCTTTTGGAATCTGGTCTAGTGTTTCAGTACTCCACTCAGCCCCAGCCTTTGGTACATCAAGTCTCAGAGAAAGTGACTTACTTGGAGATCAGCTCTTTTGGAATCTGGTCTAGTGTTTCAGTACTCCACTCAGCCCCAGCCTTTGGTACTTCAAGTCTCAGAGAAAGTGACTTACTTGGAGATCAGCTCTTTTGGAATCTGGTCTAGTGATTCAGTACTCCACTCAGCCCCAGCCTTTGGTACATCAAGTCTCAGAGTAAGTGACTTACTTGGAGATCAGCTCTTTTGGAATCTGGTCTAGTGTTTCAGTACTCCTCTCAGCCCCAGCCTTTGGTACATCAAGTCTCAGAGAAAGTGACTTACTTGGAGATCAGCTCTTTTGGAATCTGGTCTAGTGTTTCAGTACTCCACTCAGCCCCAGCCTTTGGTACATCAAGTCTCAGAGAAAGTGACTTACTTGGAGATCAGCTCTTTAGGAATCTGGTCTAGTGTTTCAGTACTCCACTCAGCCCCAGCCTTTGGTACATCAAGTCTCAGAGAAAGTGACTTACTTGGAGATCAGCTCTTTTGGAATCTGGTCTAGTGTTTCAGTACTCCACTCAGCCCCAGCCTTTGGTACATCAAGTCTCAGAGTAAGTGACTTACTTGGAGATCAGCTCTTTTGGAATCTGGTCTAGTGTTTCAGTATTCCACTCAGCCCCAGCCTTTGGTACATCATGTCTCAGAGAAAGTGACTTACTTGGAGATCAGCTCTTTTGGAATCTGGTCTAGTGTTTCAGTACTCCACTCAACCCCAGCCTTTGGTACATCAAGTCTCAGAGAAAGTGACTTACTTGGAGATCAGCTCTTTTGGAATCTGGTCTAGTGTTTCAGTACTCCACTCAGCCCCAGCCTTTGGTACATCAAGTCTCAGAGAAAGTGACTTACTTGGAGATCAGCTCTTTTGGAATCTGGTCTAGTGTTTCAGTACTCCACTCAGCCCCAGCCTTTGGTACTTCAAGTCTCAGAGAAAGTGACTTACTTGGAGATCAGCTCTTTTGGAATCTGGTCTAGTGTTTCAGTACTCCACTCAGCCCCAGCCTTTGGTACATCAAGTATCAGAGTAAGTGACTTACTTGGAGATCAGCTCTTTTGGAATCTGGTCTAGTGTTTCAGTACTCCACTCAGTCCCAGCCTTTGGTACATCAAGTTTCAGAGAAAGTGACTTACTTGGAGATCAGCTCTTTTGGAATCTGGTCTAGTGTTTCAGTACTCCACTCAGTCCCAGCCTTTGGTACATCAAGTCTCAGAGAAAATGACTTACGTTGAGATCAGCTCTTTTGGAATCTGGTCTAGTGTTTCAGTACTCCACTCAGCCCCAGCCTTTGGTACATCAAGTCTCAGAGAAAGTGACTTACTTGGAGATCAGCTCTTTTGGAATCTGGTCTAGTATTTCAGCACTCCACTCAGCCCCAGCCTTTGGTACATCAAGTCTCAGAGTAAGTGACTTACTTAGAGATCAGCTCTTTTGGAATCTGGTCTAGTGTTTCAGTACTCCACTCAGCCCCAGCCTTTGGTACATCAAGTCTCAGAGAAAGTGACTTACTTGGAGATCAGCTCTTTTGGAATCTGGTCTAGTGTTTCAGTACTCCACTCAGCCCCAGCCTTTGGTACATCAAGTCTCAGAGAAAGTGACTTACTTGGAGATCAGCTCTTTTGGAATCTGGTCTAGTGATTCAGTACTCCACTCAGCCCCAGCCTTTGGTACATCAAGTCTCAGAGTAAGTGACTTACTTGGAGATCAGCTCTTTTGGAATCTGGTCTAGTGTTTCAGTACTCCTCTCAGCCCCAGCCTTTGGTACATCAAGTCTCAGAGAAAGTGACTTACTTGGAGATCAGCTCTTTGGAATCTGGTCTAGTGTTTCAGTACTCCACTCAGCCCCAGCCTTTGGTACATCAAGTCTCAGAGAAAGTGACTTACTTGGAGATCAGCTCTTTAGGAATCTGGTCTAGTGTTTCAGTACTCCACTCAGCCCCAGCCTTTGGTACATCAAGTCTCAGAGAAAGTGACTTACTTGGAGATCAGCTCTTTTGGAATCTGGTCTAGTGTTTCAGTACTCCACTCAGCCCCAGCCTTTGGTACATCAAGTCTCAGAGTAAGTGACTTACTTGGAGATCAGCTCTTTGGAATCTGGTCTAGTGTTTCAGTATTCCACTCAGCCCCAGCCTTTGGTACATCATGTCTCAGAGAAAGTGACTTACTTGGAGATCAGCTCTTTTGGAATCTGGTCTAGTGTTTCAGTACTCCACTCAACCCCAGCCTTTGGTACATCAAGTCTCAGAGAAAGTGACTTACTTGGAGATCAGCTCTTTTGGAATCTGGTCTAGTGTTTCAGTACTCCACTCAGCCCCAGCCTTTGGTACATCAAGTCTCAGAGAAAGTGACTTACTTGGAGATCAGCTCTTTTGGAATCTGGTCTAGTGTTTCAGTACTCCACTCAGCCCCAGCCTTTGGTACTTCAAGTCTCAGAGAAAGTGACTTACTTGGAGATCAGCTCTTTTGGAATCTGGTCTAGTGTTTCAGTACTCCACTCAGCCCCAGCCTTTGGTACATCAAGTATCAGAGTAAGTGACTTACTTGGAGATCAGCTCTTTTGGAATCTGGTCTAGTGTTTCAGTACTCCACTCAGTCCCAGCCTTTGGTACATCAAGTTTCAGAGAAAGTGACTTACTTGGAGATCAGCTCTTTTGGAATCTGGTCTAGTGTTTCAGTACTCCACTCAGTCCCAGCCTTTGGTACATCAAGTCTCAGAGAAAATGACTTACGTTGAGATCAGCTCTTTTGGAATCTGGTCTAGTGTTTCAGTACTCCACTCAGCCCCAGCCTTTGGTACATCAAGTCTCAGAGAAAGTGACTTACTTGGAGATCAGCTCTTTTGGAATCTGGTCTAGTATTTCAGCACTCCACTCAGCCCCAGCCTTTGGTACATCAAGTCTCAGAGTAAGTGACTTACTTAGAGATCAGCTCTTTTGGAATCTGGTCTAGTGTTTCAGTACTCCACTCAGCCCCAGCCTTTGGTACATCAAGTCTCAGAGAAAGTGACTTACTTGGAGATCAGCTCTTTTGGAATCTGGTCTAGTGTTTCAGTACTCCACTCAGCCCCAGCCTTTGGTACATCAAGTCTCAGAGTGACTTACTTGGAGATCAGCTCTTTCGGAATCTGGTCTAGTGTTTCAGTACTCCACTCAGCCCCAGCCTTTGGTACATCATGTCTCAGAGAAAGTGACTTACTTGGAGATCAGCTCTTTTGGAATCTGGTCTAGTGTTTCAGTACTCCACTCAGCCCCAGCCTTTGGTACATCAAGTCTCAGAGAAAGTGACTTACTTGGAGATCAGCTCTTTTGTAATCTGGTCTTGTGTTTCAGTACTCCACTCAGCCCCAGCCTTTGGTACATCAAGACTCAGAGAAAGTGACTTACTTGGAGATCAGCTCTTTTGGAATCTGGTCTAGTGTTTCAGTACTCCACTTAGCCCAAGCCTTTGGTACATCAAGTCTCCAAGAAAGTGACTTACTTGGAGATCAGCTCTTTTGGAATCTGGTCTAGTGTTTCAGTACTCCACTCAGCCCCAGCCTTTGGTACATCAAGTCTCAGAGTAAGTGACTTACTTGGAGATCAGCTCTTTTGGAATCTGGTCTAGTGTTTCAGTACTCCACTCAGCCCCAGCCTTTGGTACATCAAGTCTCAGAGAAAGTGACTTACTTTGAGATCAGCTCTTTTGGAATCTGGTCTAGTGTTTCCAAGTCCCTGATTACCACGTCCAAATTAAGTGGAATGTTATCCATGTGATAAGGAGTAGTGGCACCAAATTTACCAGAAGAATCTATGTTACTTTGTTTTGGTATTGACGGTAAGCCCATGACTAATACACCAAGCATTGGTTTAGTTCAGCCACCCTTTTCATCAGAAAAAGGCAATAGTAAAAGAGCAAGCAGTTAGGGCGGCTAGAATGGTTTCTGGGTATGATGACTTCATAAATGAATGCATTCTGTTAAAATCTATGTTTCTAAAAAGAGGGTATCCATTAGGGTTCTTAATACTATATTTGAAGAGGTTGATAAGAAAAGATTATTGGGCCATTTTTGTCCAATTGTCTGCAGAGGTTATGAGCAAGAACATTCAATGTGGGGTAGCAACTAGCCCGGTAAATGTAAATCATTCAACTTCCAATATAGTTAATAGATTTATTACAGCATTTTCCTTGGATTCTCAAAACATCAGGGACATTCTTGTTAAAAATTGGTCCTTTATTTCTGAAGACAACGTTCTCACTAAATTAGGGCAAGTACCTCTTATGAATTTTCAAAGAGGACCTAATTTAAAGTGCCTAGTGGAGAGGAATAAATCCAATAGGCGAGGAATGGGCATGATGAGATGTGGAAGATGCCCACAATGTAAATATATTAAAACAACAAATAAAGTTATTATTGGGAGCAAAACATATCACATAGTGGGTAAGTTTAATTGTAAGTCTCAGGGGGTTGTTTATGTAGCAATATGTGCCTCTTGTGAAGCATACTACATCGGGAAAACCGAGAGAAAAATTAGGCAAAGAATGTATGAACACCTTTATAGCATTGGTAAAAATATTTCTACCAATGCTTTGTCGAGGCACATCTTAGAACATCCCAATCATAGATTCAAATTTGTTGTTTTACAACAAGTCGAACATAATATCAGAGGTGGACCTTGGGAGCTAAAACATGAGAAATGTGAATTACAATGGCAAGTTCGTACTTCAGCACACATCCCTCCAGGTCTCAATGATTGTATAGCTATCAAATGTCTTCTTAAGCTTAAGGCCCTTAGTAGATAGTCATTATTAATAAGGTATTTTAATATTCCTTCCTATGGTCCCTGATAAGTGCTATTTGTATATGAATTATTTATACATTTAATTAATTCTTTTTCACATATCCTGATAGTTACTTTCAAACACCAAGAATCTGTTTGGTCTTGATTATTTGTTCAATATGAATTCAAGGTCAGTTTTTAATTGTGCACAATAGGTTAAATTTTTTTATGCATAAAAAGTTTGGTTATATGCATTTAAACATCTACAAAATTTAAGAGTATATAATTTTTATGGACATGATGTAAGTTGATTGACATTGTACCTAATCAATTAATTTTTATTTTTGGGTTGACTGTGAAGTTTAGAAGTTTAATACTTCTAATTTTAATGTTACTCTAGTTTTTAACATAAAGTAAGTTAGGTGTATTGTGTGTGTGTATATATATATATATATATATATATATATATATATATATATATATATATATATATATATATAAAATGGTACAGCTTTAATTATAAATTATATACTTAATTAGTTAATTATGTGATTCAGCATTATATAAGGTGTAGCATGTTGAGATTTGAAATTTGTCTGAAGAAGTTGGTATATTACGACTGACGAAAGCGCTTGCAACATTTGGATTAAACAGTGTTTTTTTGTGTCCCCGCTGCTTCATCTTTTTGTGTATTTGCTAGTTTTTATTTTTGGAAGAGTTTGTGTTCACATGAATATGTACCAGAGAGGAAGGTAACCTAAGACAGAGCCCACTGGGACACCAATGGTGCCACTTTTCTCTCTACAGTAAATAACCCCAACCTTAGTAGAATGAGTTTTGTCAGGCAGTCAGTTACTAATCCTGTGTATGACTTATGCTGAGATGGGAAAATGTAAGGTCTTAGCAAAGTCAAGAAAAGCAATGAGAACTGTATGTCCTTTATCCATGGCTTCTATGTCCATTACAAAGAACTCAACCAAGTTAAATAGGCATGATCTGCCTTTTACAGATCCAAACAGGTATGTGCCTACAGCTAAAATGTCACCTATATCATTATTTATTTATTAGTTCATAGGTTTATACTAAGCTAACAACCACCAGGGTCTTAACAAGTCTAGCTGTGCAATCCAACCTAGTTTTGTTCTGGAGTTCCTTGAATACCTATATGGTGGGATATGTTAGTTAAGAGGCAGCTAAGGGTTACAGGGAGGATATTTTTGTTGGGAATTCATTTACTTACTGCCAACCTCTATCCATCAGAGACATGGGGGACAAGACCAGAGGTAAATTTGTGATTTCCCATCCAATGATCAGTGTTTCTTTTGAACAGAATCAGGGATGAACTGTGCTTCCCATAGATGGGGAGCTTATTCCATAGTGTGGAAATCCTTTGAGACACATATCTGTCTCTCCAGCATGTTCTATTTCTGTCACAGGCAGATTTCAGGTCTTTTTATCTAGTGTTTCTGGTGCTGTTTCTTTTGCAGATGTGCAAGAGATCCATCAGAGCGGGATCTAAAGATGTCTTATAAGCTAGGCATAGATCACCCCTCAGTAACCTGTTGGAAACTGAGTACAGACATAGGACCTTAAGGCAGCCTATGTAGAACAGGGTACTCATACCCTGGATTCTCCTGGTTAGGAACCTTTGAGGGCAATCCAGCTGTTGCAAGTGCCTGGTTAGGTACATGTCAAAGGAGGGCATTGTAGTCAATGATAGGTTTGATTAGGGCTGAGTAGAGGGGTACTATAACTTCCTTGGAACTGGATCCCATACATTTGCTTAGGACTTGGGCAACAGTGAATGATGTCCTTACTTTCTTGGCTATGTGTTGATCAAATGCCAGATAACGCTCTACATAGTTCAGTTATAATCCATTCTATAGTCATGCAAATAGTGTCAGTGAAACTAATAGACCTGCAATTCTCAGTGTCAGTAGAAGGACTGCCTTTATGCATGGGCACCACAACTGATGTTCTCATCTTGAGGAAATAACCAGTGGAGAGACTCAGGATGAAGAGTTGAAGGAAGAGTTTTAGTATGTGGGATTTTTCACTTCTCAGCAAACATCAAGTGATATTTCAGCACCAGTGGAAACAGTATTTTGACGAGGGGGTGCATGGGGGAGGGGAATGAAAAGCACATAGGGGAGAGTGGGTGAAAGTAAGTGGGAAGATAATTTTTCTACAAGAATATTAGCAATGTCCTGAGGTCAGAGAAGGCAGTACCATTGGAGATAAGGACAGTACAAGTTGCTTCTAAGCTTCCTAATACAGCAGGATACAGCCTAATACTTGTCCTTTAAATTAGATTGCAAACCTAGGTTCAAAGCAGGGCTTGCTTTTTCTAATAGTAAATTTGAGAGACTTACTCACCAATCTTGATGACAAACCATCCTAAAGGAAGTATCATGAGAGTTCATTCAGCCCCAGCAAGGTATGCACTGATGAAACTGACTAGGAAAGAAATACCACAGAGGGGGAGAAACAACTAAGTCATGATTTTTAAACATGTGAAACCATGGTGATAATTCACTATAGAAGCAAATATACTTTGGGGAAAGCACATACTTGCTGAGTCACACAGTAAAGAAACAGAGGCTGAGAGAATCAAACCCAGGACTTTAGGAAGTATAGTCTTTCATGTTAACCTTAGTCTACTAATCCACGGTGCAAGTCCACTGTATAATTATAATGTAGTCTGCAATGCAATATAAGCAATAGGTTACTGCTTCTTATCTCTTTATAACTAAAGTTTTCCATTAATGTTTCAGACTTTTCTTACTTGATTTCACATGTTTTGGGTACTGAAGTGCCCTACCAATAATATTTACTTCTCTGTTGAAAATTGCTATTTTGCTCATAAATATTTGTCAGTAATTGAACCTTAGCCAACCCAGCTGCCTTTCAACCAGTCTATTCTGCCAGTGCAGGGGGCCTTTAGAAAGTCTGCAGAGAGTATGTGCGATCCCTACAAAAATGAACATTTATGTTCAGAGAAGGAGAATGTATATTAACTCTCAAACTGTGACATCATAATCTAACAGTTATATCTATATTCAGGAGGTAAAATCTCTAGGTTCTGTATAATATAGACTCTTTAGGAGTGATCTGTGCCTCGCTTATATAGCCATAATGAATCCAATAGTCGAAGAACACTTATGCCTCCAAAAATCAAACTGTACTACAAACATTAAGGCCACAGATCTAAATCTGCTCCAAATCAAACTGTAATGCTAACATTAGGGCCACAGATATAAATCTGCTCCAAATCAAACTGTAATGCTAACATTAGGGCCACAGATCTAAATCCACTCCAACAAGTAAATAAGGTGGAAGTGTAAATTTGTC
>NC_056744.1:1778169568-1778244568 GCF_019279795.1 Protopterus annectens | reverse complement strand
TACTGTTCAACACCAACAGATATGAACTGCTCTCTTGTGAGCCAAGTTATCCAAAATGAGCTGGCAACACAGCTCTGAGCAAAAGTCCCCATAGGGAATGTTTAGGGGGTTGTTTACCTCCCACAGGAATCAGTCATTAAAAATTTATTTTAATGGCTTTTGGAAAAAACAGCTGCTAGCAATGCAGTTTTCAGTTACAGACATCAGAAGATCATACTAGAACTTGGAGAGTGATTTGCATACCCTCTGTAGCATATGACCTCCCCATTTCCACTCCAGCCTCCATTGTCTATCTACTTAGACTCCAGGTGATGCTAACTGAATCTGTAGGCTTATTGTGCATTCCTCCTCCAGAGGAAAAAGCCCACTGACCTTTGTTAAACAAGGTGGATGGCTCCTTATTAGTGAAGCGCCACTGTTAACAAATCGAATGGTAGAGTGTGAAACCCTTATCACTGTGCAATCGTAGCATTTATCATTTCTTTCCAAATGCACACAAGATCTGTTCTGCTACTCTGTGCCCTCCCTTCTCACTCTCAGTTTCACCCCAGCTACAGCACTATTTACAGCCTGAGGCCTCAAAACCCTAGGACTCAATCAATAACTCTGTAGGAGCCCTTTTTACCTTCTGAGCCATACCTCTCAACTGTATAAAATTTTGCAGAATGTCCAGATTTTTGCCTCATATTTTTGTCCCATTTTTCATAAAATTGTAGTTTTCTAGCAAATTAGTGGCAAATCATAAAAGATTTAAGTTAAAAAATAATGACAGACATTTGAGTTTCAGACGTCATACCATTCAAAAATGTATGCTATTGTAAAACCTGTTATTCTATAAACTTTCTAGGTCTGCAAGATCAATATTTAAAAATTGTCCCTATTTTGGGGGCTTTGTCCCACTTTTATTTATGGCTTTGTCCAGATTTCTTGCTCTAAGAGATTGATAGGTATGCCTCTGACCCTTAATACATACCTTAGAATTTTATCAGACCACAATTGCCTTCTGCACTGAGGACATCATGTTTACCTTCCTCATGTTTAACCTTCTTGTAAATAATTGATTTTTCTAGTTGTTTTTCAGGCTCTGATGTGGGGATTTTTCTAGCATTAAACCAAAAAGTACCCAATATATTGTATTTCTACAGCATAACTTCTTAAATCTGTGTTTCTGTATTTTCATTTCCACCTTTCTCTTAAAATGTAAATATGGCAATGCTTTTATATTCTGGGTTGTAGTTGAAAACAGACCATTCCAGTACCATCTTATTCATTTATCAAAATAAATGTATAAAGCCATCTGTCACAGCAGCTGTTTGTGATGCCATTCTCACTGTCATATGCAACCTTTGTACATTGTTCCCTTTGGTTTTGCATTACCAAAGTATGTGTCATTTAACAGTCCTATCATAACTAATACTTCCTCTTTTTCTGTACACTGTGGAAAAAAAAATCACCCATTTTACTTAATTTCTGGAAGCAAAAAGACCCCTGTGTAAGTTGCCAGATCATTCAAAAGCAGTGTCCATCCTTTTTACAACAAGCACATATACTGTCTTAACTAATAAAAAATGGCTGCTGTCTTATTTCCACATTGATAAAAAAAGGTTAATGTCTTTTATCACTATGTTTGAAGGCATGCATTTTGTTGGTATAGATATTTTTAAGCAGTACTCTTAGAGATAGTTCTGTAGCTGGCAATGACTTGAATAGGTGTCCTACCAACAGTTAATTGCACCTGAAGTATCTCCAGGGAATCGTGCTGTTTGACCAATCTGGAGGTGTATTTATCTTTAATGAAAATTGCCTCCTTTAGTTTTCTTCAAGTTTGTGGTCTGAATGTGTGGAAGGACGTGTAACCCGGTATGGCTGGGGTACTCTCCACAGCCTTGAACCAGGTCTCCATGACTGCACAAATGTCTGCGTCTTCCAAGGTGAGGACTGCTTCCAGTGAGTGCAGTTTCATGGTAAGACTCTTAGCATTTAGCAGCATAACCTTGAGGTTGTTTTTAAATGGAGTTTTTATGTCGGGAATTTTGTCCTTGAGACACTGTCTAAAAAAGGCACTGTGGGGGTGGCAAGAACCTTAGCCAGAAGCCAAAATCTCAGGGGTGACAGATGAAAACCATCTCTGGCAAAGCATCAAGGTCTGTCGATCATGTCATCCCAGGCTAACAGATACTGGATCCCCTTAGAATGAAACCAAAAACTAAGCCAATTATTGAAGTCAATAATTTTCTGTTTGTAGTGAGCCATCATCCTAGGTGAAGGTAAACTGCTGCTTAAGGCTGGGGACATACATGCCTGTGACACATAGTCCTAGAGCTATGTCATGTTCTTCTTTATATAGTCCAGAGAGGTACGTCGCAAATCATTCACACCAACATGGACTATGACGGAGTTATAACAGTACCTGTTGTTGAGAGACTTGAGTGCATGTGTGTTATGGCGCATCCTGGCACCTGACAGAGAGCTAACCATGACCTTTTCCTTATCCAGGTTGGTGAGGAGTGCATCTGTGTGTCTCATGATGGAATCACCTATGATTAATATGTTTGGTTTTGTAGTTAAGGGCTTGATAGGTGAGACACTGGTATGTGAGCTATTATGTGTATTGGTTCTACAGAGGAAGTATTATGTGTAGCGTGCCTGCATTTGTGTTTGGGAGGTCACTGGTGTTTAAGTATGTTTCTGGTGAGGCCCTCTGTATATGTAGGTATGTGTGATGTGGATTTGAATGGAGTAAGAGGTCAGGTGTACATGCTGACAACCCGCTCGTTGTCATATGTACTAACTGGTGTGTGAGAGAGCATGTATTCAAGGTTTTTAATATAATTGCATCTCTCACATGTTGAGTTTGTGTGGACTAGGAGTAGAGGGTTGCCAGTGAACATGAGGCAGTTGCTACACTGCCTCAGAATGCCCATGTTGACCAAGCTGGCTGGGGAAAGAGGTCGCACCTAGGAATGGCTAGTGGGTGAGGGGTGTATTGGTACCTCTGAGGCTAGGCTTAGTGTTCCACCTGATAGTAGAGTAGGGATGCGAAAAACTTCTGAAGGACCACAAGTTAAGTGCTAAGAGAAAATTTAACAAGCAATATGTTTGCTTCTAAACCACCAGTGATAACCAAAGCTATGGGGCAGTGCACTATGGTGCGTTACACACAGACAAGTGTAAACGCAGGTCTTAAACAAAACAAGAGATAACCCTTTTAAGTCAAACTAGCCAATAAAGACACTCTGTCTGAGCACTACTCCAATCACCCTCAATATGATGAACACAGACGGCACTCTCCTCCCACATGGGTGCAGAAGGGCCTTCACCTACAAAGATGGCTTGAATTTGATGCTCAGAAGTTACAAAACAGACCCAGAAACAGCAAACCTGGAACTGGGCTTTGCTACAGCTGAACTAGTGCAGTTTATAGTAAAATGTGGCAAAAAACAGTTCAGACAATTCAAACAGACAGTAGAATGCCAAATACAAATTAAAAGTATAATATAAGCGCAAAAACAGGCACTTATAGTTAGTTGGAAGCAACAGTTGCCTCAGATCTTTCAGTATCTCAGTGAAGAGCTGGTTTTAATGCTCAAATTATACAAGTCTAGAATCAGCAAGTCTGAATCTGGCCTATGCTATAAAATGCAGAAGTACTAGAAATTCAAAGTGCATAAAATCACATCTTACTTTCCCTTCTTCACTCACTTCTTTAGTTCCATCAATTAATCTCCTCTGCCTTTCTTATTAAATATACCATAAGCCTACCTTTCCCTCACTTTGTATTGCAATTCCTGTTTGTTTCATACAAACGTACCTTTAATGTCTCTGTAAAATGGCTAAAATTTCTCTAACTATTAAATCTTTGTCATATCACTTGTATCTGTTTTTCACTGATGTTTTCATAAAATGTCTTTTTTTGTTATAATTATTTAAACTGTTGTTTTTTTTGTATTATTTTTAAAGACAGTAAAATTGTTTATAAAATGTTTTGTAATACTTTGCAGCTTTTCTCCCAGGGCCTTCTCTGAAAATGGGCTCCTCCCAGTCGGACTTTCCTGGTAATCAAATGTCAATAAATAAATAAATATTAATCATAAATTGAGGAATATATCCTAGAGAAGAGGCTAGGGTAGGACTTTACTAATTTACATGAATTTGTACAGAGGAGTATGTCACAATAGCTAAACTACCTGACTGTGCTGGAACTAAGCTAATCCTTTAGTTGAATGAATTATGTGTGATAACTCGATCAATGCCTACCTAAAAGATAGCACGAAAGAGCTTGTATTAACCTTTCTGTGTCTTTGTGGTTTTAGAATATTCCTTCTGTGCTAAAACCACAGGGGTATGGCAAAATAGATAATTTAACTTAATGTAGCAGTCTGTTTAGAATGGGTTGATACATATCTATGCAGTCATGGATAACATAATACCTAAAAATGACGTAGTACAGAGGATCGAATACATGAAAATAAGGGTAATATATTAAAGTACAGAAATGGTCACGTGACAGGAACACTTAAAATATAGACAAGTGGTGAAAAATGGGAAAGATAATACATATCAGACATGCATATAAGGCAAGGTGCACAAAATAGTATTAGTCATATAGTCTTGTTGAGGCAGTTAAACAAACTGAACAATCCAGAAGAATCTTGCAGAGGTATTTACCTGTAAGTAAAGGACATCTGACAGGAAATGGAGCTGCTCGGTATGGAGACAATTTGTAATACAGTCATGATGCGGAGACTGGAATGCAGGATTAGACAACTTCTAAGTTTCCAAATTGTGTAAGGGCTGATGATCTTTAATACTCCAGGTGTAAGTGTGGCAATGGGATTTAAAAGTCCTGTAATTGCACTCATGTTGCAACTGATGAAGCCTTAAATGAACAGTGTTAAAAAGAGCAGAGAGAGACATCTTTAGCAAGCAAGTGTACAAATAATTAAGTATAAGAATTAACACAACTGATGTCTGTATTCTCATACACTTGCCATTTAGGAGTTTCTACCAGGTTCAGCAACACTCACAAATTTTAAGTTGTTTTAAAGGCCAGAGATCTTGCCTGCTCTAAGAAATCACTTTTTAGTAAAAACACATTCTTTCTGCGTAATAAAGGTAAAATGGAGAGAGCATCAGTTAGCTGTTATAAAGGCTGGGCAGCGACAGTATCAGACATTTAGACAACATTTCAGTTTATTTGAAGCATTTTTGCTTTTTGTTTTAACAAGTTGGAGAATAAGGCACTTCTGTTCCAGTTTAGTCAATGCAGTCTGATGATGATCCATCATGGCTTGTACTGTAGTCTGCTGGCTGCACATGCTCACATTTCCTGCATAAGAATGAAGATATTGATCCGTCAGTACACCTGTATGCCACAGGGTGTGTGTGTGTGTGTGTGTGTGTGTGTGTGTGTGTGTGTGTGTGTGTGTGTGTGTGTGTGTGTGTGTGTGTGTGTGTGTGTGTGTGTGTGTGTGTGTGTGTGTGTGTGTGTGTGTGTGCGCCCACGAGCTTGTGGGGGGGCAGTGGTGTGAGTGATTTAAGATAGATGCAATGCATCTACAGTTGCCTTGAAGATGGGGGGGGTAGTGGAATTCTTGATGTCCACAGAGAGGAATTTCAAATTTTGGGGGTAACTGTCCTGAATGCTGTACTTCAGAGCTGTTGGTTTCACATTGAGATTCAAGAATTTGCTAGACCTTAGAGACCAATGTAGTTTAAAGTAGCATTATAAAAGCCCATCTGACACTAAAGTCAGGTTTACTCCCATTCGGCACAGATTATCAACAAGACCCTGCACCAGAAAACTAATATTTTTGAAGTGTTATTGAAGAAACATCTGAGAACTGCATAGTCTGAAAGAGGCTCAAATCAATCAATAATTAAGGAAGAAAATATAGACCGTTCACTGAAAGCTCTTATAATAAAATTAAAAGTCACTTACTTCTGCTATACAATGCAAAAACCCAAGATTCATTAGAAAAGACACTGATGCTGAAAAAGATCAAAGACAAAAGAACCACAAAAGAGCCAGCAGAGATACAGGGAGATGGACAGAGAGATGGACAGGCAGATGGACAGAGAGATGGACAGGGAGATGGACAGAGAGATGGACAGAGAGATGGACAGGGAGATGGACAGAGAGATGGGCAGAGAGACTGACAGGGAGATGGACAGGGAGATGGACAGAGAGATGGACAGGGAGATGGACAGAGAGATGGACAAAGAGATGGACAGGGAGATGGACAGAGAGATGGACAGGGAGATGGACAGAGAGATGGACAGAGAGATGGATAGGGAGATGGACAGAGAGATGGACAGAGAGCATTACTGAAGCAATGAGTATGAATTTGCAAGAAGTTACAGAAGCAGCTGTGACAGACAGACAGTCTTTGTGTGTTGAAGTCCTTGAGGGTCACAAAGAGTCAGACTTGACTAACTAACTGAACAGCAACAATCTGCAAGGGTAAACCACCATGGGTAACTTTGCTGGGTGTACATAGGTTCATAGGTTCAAAGGTTCATAGTTATATTCTAGGCTAATTACCATCAAGGTGTTTATAGGACTAGCTGTACAATCCAACCCAATTCTGCCCCTGTGTATCATGGGCATTTATTAGGAGGGGGTAAGTTAGTTTGGAAGTTTCTAGAGGTTATGTGGGGCGATATGTCAGTTTCACCATTACTATACCTTACTGTCCAGCTCCATATTTTTCAGGCAGGTGCTTTCACTATTATACAGAGGCCTAGTTTAAAAATTAATATTTATTACTACCATTGTGTTACTCCTTTTGTATGATTGTGTTTATTCCTGCAGATATCCTGATTCAGCAGAAACACATGTGCTTGATGTATTAGACACACACACACACGCACACACACACACACACACACACACACACACACACACACACACAATCACACAGAGTTATTCACAGCCATACCTCACTTGAGTTTTGTTCCTCTGATGCTGTGTGGCTGAAACAGTGTTTAACTGCTCTCTAAGGTTGTTTATTGGGTACACATAATAAAATAAATACATGTAATCCGTTTGGAGCTCAAAAAACTTACAAAAAATTTTACTTTTTTAACTGCATTTTTTTCTTTTAGTTCGCTGCCAGACTTGTAATTGCTGCAAGTTCATTTGCAGTTCTTGTTTTGAGTTGTTGTTGTCTTTCAACTTATCCCAGTTAGGGGTCACCACAGCAGATCACCTGTCTGCTCATGATTTGCAGTGTAGTTTTAAGGTGCTGAGTTGCCAGTCCAACACCCAACCTTCACAGAAGGGACACAGACACTCATGCTCCTACCTGCATATCTTTGAAGTTCACTTGACCATGGGGAGGACATGCAGACTCCACACTCCAGCCAAGAATTTAACCTAAGAACCTCTTGCTGTGAGGCGACAACACTAACAGCTGCACCATCGCAGCCTCTGCAATCCTTGTTTTGAGTAAGGTATATTTTTCCAGTGATGATTTTTAGTTTACATCTCCTTTTAGCCAGTCAAATAGCCTAACTGCAATGCTGCATTTAGAAGTGGTATATAATATTCAGTGTTTGTATAAGCCTGGCTGTTGGACAACTGATCACTGGCTTCAGTGAAGAACCATCATGCTCTGTGGTACACAGATCCTGGTTTGTTAACTTTTTACAGTGCGAGGTTTGTGGGGACAGTTCAACGATGTCTGACAGGTATCAGAATGGACACATCTGGATATGTCTTGGTAATAAGGTTGAGGCACTGCTATTTTTGTGTAGTTTACTACTTGCCTGGGCTACATGCTCAGAACAAGTGAGATGTTAATGACAGAGCAGCCTGAGGTTTAGAGCAGACTCTATCTCAACCTTCATTCTCCTTGAAGAATGAAGATCTAGGATGCGGGGCAGGAACTGCCTGTGGACATTCATGGACATTTGTGACCTGTGAACAACATACTTTAATTTTATTAGCACGTATCAGAATTTTTGGACACTAAGACATTTCTTCTTGTATAAGCAGCACAGCTTGAATGAAACTCACATGACACAGAACAGGAAGTGGAATATACTCCTGGCACAAAGGACAGCATTGTTGTTCTCAGGGTATTCCCAGACATGCTCTTTTCTTTATTCATCAGTAAATTACTTCTGCTTCTCCTCACTGAAATTTTAATAACATATTCTGATAATAAACTTATGCTTGAATCTGATACATCCACAAATGAACTAGAAAACACTCTGCATGGGTAATTCCACAAAATTTTCTTGTTAAAAATAACAATAAACTGGCGATAAATCTCAAATATCCATATTTATGATATTCACTTCCAACCACAAACTGGTTACCACTACTGCAGTCCATAGTCAGATGGACACTACTTCTTGTACTATTAAAGATACTCAAGGAAACACCATCTTCATAGCCAGTCACCAGAACTATAGTAGTATTATCCTTAGTCCAACTCTTTATTTCTAGCTGCACACAGAGATTGTAATAAAGAAAACCCAGGGGCAGCTAAAAATGTGTACCAGATCTCCCACGTAATACCGTATGAAGCAAGGAATGTGTCGATGCCCAGATTAGAGCATCAGCTCCCAATAATTTCACTTCACTCTTCAGAATGCACACAATTATTATAACCCATTGAAACTAAAATATGCTGGTTTGCATGTTTATCAAATCATCTAACACATCTCTGTGAGCTTCTAGACAAGTTTGATTTACTACCAGTTAGGGTCAGACTTGTACTATCAATTAACAAGTTGCATCAGAGGCAATCCCTGCATAGTTAATAAGTGGCCAGATGTACCCCTTACTCCCTCATGAAGAAGGATGCTAATGAGACCTCCTTTGGGACTGGTCATTGGTAAAATAGGCTCTTTCAAAATCAGACCAGCTCCTTGGGATCTTATTCCAAGCAGCATCCATTCACAGGAAAATCTCATACCTTCAAAATAAAAGTTAAACAACACTTGTCAAAGCAGAATATCTGTTACTGCTTTAAGGGTAATGGTTAGCTTAGCATAAATCAATTATATAAACCCGGCTTGGACCTCACAGCTGACAAACTGTGCTCTGCTTACTTATTTAAAATTGTTAACAGGAGCACAGGACCAATCTACATGGATCTACTTCATGTTCAGCCTGGGCATCCAAGGAACATCAAAAATAAAATAAATAACAATCATTCATTGGAAAACAAGTAGTAGTTAAACAATTTCAAAATGAAATTAAACTATAACACAAGTCTTTATACAGTAGTAAAATGGCTTACAGATGTTAGTCTTGGGATAAGAAACTATAGGGGCAAATGAATAAGACAGGAGGCAGAATGAATAATGGGTGCAGAACTAAGGGGCAATTAAAGCATTGAAGAGTGAAGTATGAGAGATAGTTAGACTTAGTAATAGAATTACTAATTGAAATGTGCATATACTCCAGACTTTCCAACTGCTGAGTGCATATCAATGTAGGTGCTTTGCAGATACCTCACACATATGCATAGAGCTTGTAAATGCCCATCTTGTACACCAGAGTCTATTTTCTGTAATTAGATACTGAGACGTATTACTGAAACATTCAAATGCTTTTCCACTTTGCTAACTATTTGTAATGCTATAATGTTATTTTCTACTTCCATTTTGTTCCGGAAGCATGCTTATCCTGGCATTGTCGATTCTTAATGAACTCATTGCATGCTTAGTGTACCTGCGACTCAGAAAGGCTTACAGCAATGTGGAAGCCATAACTCTAAAGGTATCAACCTTTTTCTAATTTCTCCAAATCTTTTGGATTTCTAATACCATGACTGGAATGGCCCCCATTCCTAAGTCAAAGTACGATTAAAGTTCATGTAATTAGTATGGTTTCAATCTTTGATGTCAGCCAAAAGTGCTCTTCATTGCACCTGCAATGTGCCCAGTAATGACTCCTTCTGCAATTCATATGGAGTTACATGTACTGGTAGCATATCTAAATACTATTGTAGATTCTTTTTTATAAGACCCATTGCTCCTAGTACTATTGGAACTGTTTGGGTATCTTTCTTCCACATTGCTCTGATTTCTGCCTGCAGATCCTGATATTTTATGACTTTGTGTGTCTCTGTACACAACACATGTAGTCATTGGGTGTGATGATTTCAATGATCAATGCTACTTTTGTCTTCTTTTCTTGGACCATTATATCCAGTTTTCTAGCATCTATCTTTTGAACTGTTGGTAACGGGTGATCCCATGTGGTGTAGACTTCAGCACTTTCTATGATGTTTCCAGTGTTTTTCAGCTACTTCAGTACCATAATGTTTGCACAATCTCCAGTAAACAGTCTTGCCACATTATTATGCCTTTCAGTATACAGCCCTTCTGCTATTAGTATGTCACAACCAGCAATGAGGTATGTGATTGTTTCCAATTTGGTTTTATAAAACCTACATTTATCTGTTTCTCCCACATAGTCAATGGACTTTGTAAACCAGTATGTATGTAGCCCACTGTCTTGTGCCACCAGTATTAACCATTCATTTCTTGGTTTGAATTCTCCTTTCTTTAACCATTCCTGTGTTTGTTCCTAATCAACATGAGGTTCTTACAGAAGTTTTCTATACTTAGAACTATATTTGTGCGTTTTCCACATTTCTTGCCTTCTCATCTGGTCCTTCACCTTATATTCTTTCTTTTGTTTTTCGGCATATTCAGTTGCTGCCTGATTTTTACCTACTTCTGGTTTGATTTCCATTCCTGCTTGATGCCAATTTGCTTCTGCTAGCCTACGTAGAGAAGTCATCTTAGATTTATTCTCCTCATGTTTCAAAACTTTCATTATGTTTGGGTCTTGTGAGGTCAGCAGATATGTGTGGAGTCCCACGATTGCAGATCTAATGTAATCAGTTTCAAGGAGGCCCATCCCTCCTTCGCAACGGGGGAATATATAATCTTGGTATGCATTGATTTTTATAAATCATTTGGTGAGCATGAAGCATCCTTCTTGTTTTCCTATCTAATCTATTCAACACGTTTTGGGACCAGTCAGTCACTCCAAAACTGTAAGTTAGGACAGGATGAGCAAATTGGTTTATAGCTTGGATTTTGTTCCTAGAAGTCAACACTGTTTTCAGGATTAATTTGTCTTCTAAAGCATTCCTTACTAAGCTTTCTTTGCATTTGTTCATGTTTTACTGTTGATCCTTCATCAGTTCCTAAATATTTATACACTCCCTCTTGCTCAAGTTCTTTTATAAAACATTCTTGTCCCAAACTAATTTGTCATTTATAATGGCTTAATTGCAAAGTGGTCTGCCATTGTTCCGTGATCACTGTTCAAACTAAGCCTTACTACAGGATATGTACCCAAAGAATGGAGTACAGCTACAGTGGTCCCACTCCACAAAAGTGGTGCCACAACGGACCCCGGAAACTATCGCCCCATAAGCCTGACTAGTCTGGTCTGCAAAGCTATGGAGTGTATTATCATGGCACTCATAAACAAAGACATTGGAAGCCTCCAGACACTGGACCCTACCCAATTCGGCTTTGCTAAATGAGTACAAAAGGTTCCTCTAATGTATTCCTCAACTTCACAGCCCTTTTCCTCCCTATTTACATTGTCCTCCGTAAAGCAACAACAATAAAGCATTTACAATTTTTGTAATTCCCCTTACTTCTGTAACAGAAGCCTACCTTCTCATACTGTGATGGTTTCACTTACAAAATGATTCTCTCACGTTTGAATAAAGCTTGCTGGAGTCACCTAGTTACTGACATCATCGAGGCCAGATAGTGCAGGTACTTTTTTTTTTTTTTTTAATCAGTTCCCTCCCCCAAAGTGACATCACCACAGCCGTCATCTGATTCTAACTAAAATAGTAAGACCCACCCATTCTGTGATGTCATGGCTCCCTTGCCCTTTCCCCAGCCTGAGTGCTGTTCATTTTATTCAGTAGTGGTGTAGTAACACCTATGTTTGGAAACACAGAAATTTGGTATGCATACTTGTACATTCTGCACGGCAAATGATGCTTAGGTGGTGTATCGCTTGCATAATTCTCTGTTGTATTTGCACCAGATACTGCTAGTGTGCAGTGCGGGGATAGAAAGATTAAAACACTACCCTGGTATCAGAGGTGGCAGTGCAACATATTCATAGTGGCTTAACATGAGAGCAGCTCTAAGCAAGCACCATGTGAAACCTGAACAAGCACCTAGAATTATTCAGTGCAGCTTCCACACCTTAAGTCTGAAAATGAATTCACATATTCACATGAACAGAAATAGCTGCATATTGATGGCTAAAGGTGTATGGGCATGTCGGGTGGTTACTACACTGCAAAACTGGTATGTAATGGTGGAGATATTTGTAAGGCATGAGAAAACACACCAGTATATTAAAGCCATAGCACCAATTGAACTGGAGGCTGGCAAATAGATTTAGTAAGGGATTTTGTCCATGCACAAATATTTCAACAGTAATTCTTTGCAGTGGCATCCATTATTCGATTCAAGGTAAGTTAACCTTGATGTCCTTTATTTAAAAAAAAAAATCAATAAAAAATTTACTTTGTTATAAGTGACTTCTGGACACAAGAAAAAGGAAGGGGAAAATATAGCAATGTGGTTTGTATGTACAAAGACAAATCCAGGGACACTGCAAAAGGTTTTCTTTGCAAACCAATCAGTGGAGTAAAAACATATGAAGGCAAACACTGCATACCAACATACTTTGCACATATAAATCTCAATTTTTAACAAGGTGGAAGCATGAAGTGATACCTTAACACTTAAATTAATAAAGATCTAAACTGGTTAATAGTATAAATGTTTTATTCTTTAGCTCCTTGCTGCAAGACTGTATTTAGAACACATCTAGAGTCTGTTTACTGCATTTCCTGTGTTGCACTTATTTTAAAATCTTTTTTTTTCTTAAAACTTGCATTTTACCTGTCTCTTGCCTAGCACTCAAGTGTGGGGTCATTTATTGCACTGTTCTAACTTGTTGCTACTTGTGTATCTCTGCTATCTTTAAACAAAACAAAAAAAAACAAAGAAATCTTGCTTTTTTCCCACTTTCTGAAATTTAAAAAAAAGTTAAGTTACAGATTTGCTGTTCTGAACTGTTTGTAAGTTTCTTGGAGGCCATTGCTTGCTTGGGCTAAAGGGAAGTCTCTGTGTTCATCAGTGGCAGTGGTAAACACTGAACAGCCTGCCCCTGTGGGAGGGGTTACTGCCTAGAAACTGTAGTTTCATTGGCCATTTTGGGTCAATTCCAAACTCCTTGATCCCCCTCTCTTAAAACCCGATTGCCTTGTGGTTTTGGCGTCTTTTCAGACTTGTTGGCTGTTGGTGAAGCACCCACCAAGAGGAGAAAACGCTGAGAGAAGAAAGGAGCCACTTTTGAGATTTTAAGTATTTTTCTTCAGATTATTTGTTAAGATTTCTGCATTGTCGCCTACTTTTTGGCGTTTTCCAGCTTGCTAAACTTGATATCTGTATTAGGAACTGTATTTAAAACACATCTAGAGCCTGTTTACTGCATTTCCTGTGTTGCACTTATTTTAAAATCGTTTTTTCTTAAAACTTGTATTTTACCTGTCTCTGGCCTATCACTCAAGTGTGGGGTCATTTATTGCACTGTTCTAACTTGTTGCTACTTGTGTATCTCTGCTATCTTTAAACAAAACAAAAAAAACAAAAAAATCTTGCTTTTTTACCACTTTCTGAAATTTAAAAAAAGTTCAGTTACAGATTTGCTGTTCTGAACTGTTTGTAAGTTTCTTGGAGGCCATTGCTTGCTTGGGCTAAAGGGAAGTCTCTGTGTTCGTCAGTGGCAGTGGTAAACACTGAACAGCCTGCCTGCCCCTGTGGGAGTGGTTACTACCTAGAAACTGTAGTTTTATTGGCCATTTTGGGTCAATTCCAAACTCCTTGATCCCCCACTCTTAAAACCCTCTTTTGCACATTTTTGCGCATAGCACAGCATCGAGCAGCGCCGCTTAATCAGGTTTAAACTATTCCCGGCTCCACAAAGTCTGCTCTTCACTTTTTCCCCTAGAACTGTTCCAAATCTCAAAGTAAGCACTCTATTTTCCTTCTAAAACCCAGCAGTAGCTAGGATAAGTGTCTTATAAGTAAGCACTAATAAACTAAAGCACTACACCCTCTTATACTCCCTTTAAGTGCTTGGCTCCCTATTGGTCCTTTTTGATCAAGTCAAAAAGTAATTCCTTATACTATTCTGGAATGTCCAAAAATCAGTTTCAGGTTTACTCTCCAGTCCAGCTGGTGAATATGGGAATCTTGAGGCAATGTTACAACTGCCTTATGTACACAGACCACCCTCTCCTCTTCCCAACAAGCTCAAATATATGTGAGAAGTGCAACTATATAGCCAAACTGGAGGCTGAGCTCTCTCAACATAGTACTGGCACGGTCAGTCTGGAGGAGAAGGTAATCACACACATGACAAATCCAGTCTCACATAGACCTATCGCAACAGCAAACCAAACACATAAACACACAAAAACATACTCTGAGGCTCTAAATAAAAATCTGCCCAAGCAACAGAGACCTCCAAAGCAGACATCCAAGCCACTGCTACCCCACAACAATACCCACGCATCACATAGTTCACAAAGTCAATGTGCCACACAGTCACAGCCCTTAAGGCTAAACAGCACACTTAATACACTTGTAATAGGTGACTCTATTGTCAGACACACTGACGTCCCACTCACCAGGCTGAACAAGGAGAAGGTCACTGTGAGCTGCCTGTCAGGTGCCAGGATCCACCACATAACACAAGCACTCAGGTCACTCCAAAGCAAGTACAAATATGACTCATCATTGTCCATGCTTGTGTGAATGACCTGAGATGTACCTCCCTGGATTACATGAAAAGAGACATAGAGGAGCTCTCTGATCATGTGGCCCAGGCCGGTATGACCCTGACCTTGAGTAGCATCTTACACTCACCAAGAATGATACCACAGTATAAAGACAAAATGATCAATTTCAACAATTGGCTAAAGTATTGGTGTCACTCAAAGGGGATCCAGTGTCTGTCAGCCTGGGATGACATGCTTGACAAGCTACGTTGCTTCACTAGGGACGGCTTGCACCTGTCACCCCTGGGTTTTTGAATACTGGCCAAGGCTCTTGCCGCCCCCAAAGTGCCTTTTTTAAGCAAGGCTCAAAAGACAACCCACCTCTTAGACAACACAAGGAAAAAGAAACTAAGGGTAATGCTGCTCAACGCCAGAAGTCTAAACCTCAAGATGCATGCACTTTGAGGCTCTCCTCAGTATGGAGAATATTGATATCTGTGCAGTAACAGAAACCTGGTTCAAGGCTCCCGAGAGCACCCCAGCACTACCAGGCTATACCTCATACCATGCTTTTCGGCCCCAAAACTCGGACCGAACCACAAGAGGAGGGGGAGTATCCATATTCATCAAAGATACCCATACCTCCAAGCTAGTGGCACTGCACGAAGCATCTGAGACCATCCATGTGCAACTAACAGTGGGTAAAACTGCCTTCCAGTTTGTAGCCTGCTACAGACCACCCTCCCAAACTCAGGAACCCCACTCGGCTTTCCTGAAGACACTGGAGAATATGAAGGTCTCTCCAAACACCATTATATTGGGTGACTTTAACTACCCAAACATAGACTGGGAGCACTACTCAAGCCCCAACACCCTAGCCCAACGGTTCCTAGAATTTATAAACTCAAATGCTATGGAACAACTGGTCACCACTCCCACAAGAGGGGAAAACATATTGGACCTGATCATCACCAACATGAGGACTCTATGTTCCATACCAGAGTATACCCCTCATTGGTAAGATCTGACCATAAATTAATCACTATGGACATCCATATCCCGTCCCCACCCCCAGCAAAGGAAACCATGGTCAAAAACTTCTCAAAAGCAAACTTCTCACTTCTCAAAACTGAGCTGGAATCCTTCAAAGCCCCAGGGCCAGTGGAAAATACAACCCAAACAGCAGAATCCTTTACAAATGCATTCTATGGATACCTACAGGAATGCATGGATCGTGCTATCCCAAATAAAACCAAGACACACTCCTCCAAAGGCAGGAGACCTGTCTGTTGGACCCCAGCCATAAATAAGCTGTACAACAGAAGGAGGAAGCTACTACATGATAGAGCAAAATCCCTGAAAGGGAAGGCAACTCTGATCAGTACTAGCAAGAAACTACGATCCCTCATAAAATCATCTAAGGCTAGCTTTATTGCACAAGACGCTAAAGATAATCACAAGGCTTTCTTTAGTTATGTCAGAAACCTGGGTGGAAACTCCCAGATATGCTCTGAGTTAGTGCAAAATGACAAAAAATACACTAACCCACAGACATTGCCAACATCCTGGCAGACAGGTTCAGTGCAAACTCTCCCCCCAAATGAGCAAATGACTATCCCAACAGAGTGTAGCCTCCCTGACATCACAGATGCACAGGTGAGAGCTGCCCTCTCCAAAGCAAAAAACACAGCATCAATGGAATGGACGGTTTCCCGGGCTGCGTTTTACATGAGCTCCAAGAAGAACTGAACCCTCACTTAAAATCACTGTTCAGTCTCAGCCTTACAACAGGATATGTACCCAAAGAATGGCATACTGCAACAGTGGTCCCACTCCATAAAGGTGGTGCCACAACGGACCCCAGAAACTATCGCCCTATAAGACTAACTAGCCTGATCTGCAAAGCAATGGAGCGTATCATCATGGAACTCATAAACAAAGACATTGGGAACCTCCAAACACTGGATCCTACCCAATTTGGCTTTAAGGGCAGATCTTGCCTCTTGAACTTGGTCAATTTCTTTGAAACAGTCACCAAGGCCATAGACGAAGGGAAGGTAGTCCACACAGCCTACCTTGACCTTGCAAAAGCCTTTGACACAATACCCCACTCAGGCATCTTAAATAAGCTCACCAGCTTAAATATCAACCCCTATGTCACAACATGGGTTGCAAACTGGCTTAGGGATAGAACCCACATGGTCAGAATTGCAGGTGCCATGTCAGACTCTAAACCAGTTACAAGTGGCATCCCACAAGGCTCAGTCCTGGTACCTCTCTTGTTCGGTATATATTTCTCTGAGGTACAGGCTAACACAGGAGGAATATGGCTGACACAGTTTGCAGATGACTGCAAACTGGGGGCCATAATCAACTCGCCGGCTGACACAAGCATCCTCCAAAAAGGTCTCACAGAGATGGATAACTGATGCCAGAGCCATGGCCTAAAGCTAAATGCCAAAAAGTGCATAGTCATCCCCTTTGGGAAAAACAAGGTGCCCACAAATTACCACATAGGTGGTAATCCATTAAGTACGGAAGAAGTAATTAGGGATTTGGGGACCCAAGTAGATTGCAATCTCTCCTTTGACAATCACATTGCCAAAGTGGTTAGAAAGACATTCTATATAGCCCACCTTATCACGAAGGGGTTCACATCTAGATCAAGATAGGTCATTGTGCCCCTCTACTCATCACTCATCAGGCCCATAATTGAATACAATGCCCCATTTGGGATGTACCTTACCCGACATCTTCTACAACTAGAAAGACCCCAAAAGTACCTCACCAAGAGGATCAAGGGACTCAAACAGATGCCCTACGCAGTTAGGCTAAAGAAACTCCAGCTCTACTCAGTTGCTTACCGCCTACTCAGAGGCGATCTGTGCCTGACGTATAAAGCCATGTCCAACCCAGAATTAATGGACATGCTCCACCTCAAGAAATCCAAATCCATGAGAACTACACGCTCCAGTGACTGACTTAAACCTCAGCACAGAATAAATAGAACATGCTGGAGGGACAGATTCATATCCCAGAGGCTCCCCTCATTCTGAAACAAAATCCCAATCCAAGTCAGACAGAGCCCCTCAATGACCCTCTTCAAGAGGAATCTTGACGTTTGGATGGGAGATCGTAAATTTACCCCTGGGATCTCTTCTGTGTCACTGCTAGACAGAGGCACTGTAAACTAACCTAAAATGGGCTCTCTTCTGTGACCTACTATACAGAGGCACAGTCAACTAATCTAAGAAGGGTGGCGAAAGCCAAACACACTTTGGCTAGGCTTGTAAATGCCCTAGGGCAGATAGCCTAGTATCAACCTATGAACCTAAGACCTTACTGGATGTGATTGCAGTCAAGTAAGGCCATGGCTATAGTGCAGCAAAAAAATGTCCCCTCTAACAAAGGAAATGCTAGAGCAAAGATTAAATTGCATGAGTCAAGCACCCTGCTGAGATCTGCCAATCAATGGAATTACCAGGTCAAATTACCCTCAGGACTTTGACAGCTAGGGAAGCTAAGTGTTATGGGGGAGGGGAGAAGTAAATGGACTGGAATTCATTGTCTCACAAATTAGTGCCATTTAAACTAAATTAGAAAAAAAGGCAGCAGTAAACAGAACTTTGAGTGTGTTCTGTGGCATTTGCACTGTTTCTGTTTTAAGTAGTCATCCAGCAGCAGGGAATGTTACTTACACTGTTCTGTTTTACTCAGTACTTTGTACGCATGCAACATCTATGAAATGACAGGAACTTTAGGCAAATGGAGGCCTACATGATGTAACATTTTTGAGCCAAACAATGATTTCTGGGATACTGGATGGCAACCTGATTTATCCAAACCATGTCGATATGCCAGCCTCCAGGTGGTCAGAGTCTGGAATTACATATAAAAATATTTAAAATCCTGTAAATAATCCCAGAGTGCTGTTAAAGTGTAGGAAACATCATGCCATGATGTTTTAAACATGTTTTTTGAGTCTGTGGGTGCGGTACTCCTTTAAGGGCAGATCTTGCCTCTTAAACCTAGTTCATTTCTTTGAAACAGTTACCAAAGCCATAGATGAGGGCAAGGTAGTCCACACAGCCTACCTGGACCTCGCAAAAGCCTTCGACACAATACCCCACTCGGGCATCATAAATAAGCTTACCAGCTTAAATATCAACCCCTATATCACAAGATGGGCTGCAAACTGGCTCAGAGATAGAACCCACATGGTCAGAATCGCAGGTGCCATGTCCGAATCCAAACCAGTTATAAGTGGCATCCCACAGGGCTCAGTTCTGGGACCTCTGTTGTTCGGTATATACTTCTCTGAGGTTCAGGCTAACATGGGGGGATTATGGCTGACAAAGTTCGCAAACTGGGGGCCATAATCGAATCTCCAGCTGACACAGGCATCCTCCAAAAGGGTCTCACAGAGACGGATGCTTGGTGCCAGAGCCACGGCCTCAAGCTAAATGCTAAAAAGTGCATAGTCATCCCCTTTGGGAAAAACAAGGTGCCCACAAATTATCACATAGGTGATAATCCATTAAGTACGGAAGAAGTAATTAGAGATTTGGGGACCAACGTAGATAGTAATCTCTCCTTTGATAATCACGTTGCCAAAGTGGTTAGAAAGACCTTCTATATAGCCCACCTTATCATGAAAGGGTTCACATCTAGATCAAGAGAGGTCATTGTGCCCCTCTACTCATCACTCATCAGGCCCATAATTGAATACAATGCCCCTTTTGGGATATACCTTACCCGACACCTGCAGCAACTGGAGAGACCCCAAAAGTACCTCACCAAGAGGATCATGGGCTACAAACAGATGTCCTATGCAGCTCGACTAAAGAAACTCCAGCTCTACTCAGTTGCTTACCGCCTACTCAGAGGCGATCTATGCCTGAAGTACAAAGCCATGTCAAACCCAGAATTAATGGACATGCTCCACCTCAAAAAATCCAAGTCCCTTAGAGCTACACGCTCCAGGGACCTAAACCTCAGCACAAAAATAAATAGGACATGCTGGAGGGACAGATTCATTTCCCAGAGGCTCCCCTCACTCTGGAATAGAATCCCAATTCATGTTAGACATAGCCCCTCGCTGACCCTCTTCAAGTGAAATCTGGACACGTGGATGGGAAATTGCAAATTCACCCCTGGGATCTCTTTTGTGTCCCTGCTAGACAGAGGCACAGTAAACTAATCTTAAAAGGGTACCTTCTGTGACCTACTTTACAGAGGCACATTAGGCTAATCTAATAGGGAGGCAGAAGCCAAATACACTCTGGCTAGGCTTATAAATGCCCTAGGGCAGATAGCCTAGTATCTACCTATGAACCAATGAACTGATGTTTTCTTGGTGCTACAGTTTCCTGCTTTAAAGATTGCTTTTTCACATTTATCAAGACCAAATGATATTCTTATATCATCTAAAAAAGGTTTGACAACTTGCAGTTGTATTTTCAGTTCCTCGTCTGATGAGGTATGCAATTTTAAATCATCGACAAAGAGAAGATGAGAAGTCTTTACACTTTGTTGTTTTCTAGGAGCTAAATTATAGCCATGACCTAAGCTAATGGGTTAAGAGCAGAACAGCAGCAGTGACAGAATGTGTCACCCTGGAATATCCCACTTTGAATTTTTATCTATAGGATAATAATTTGTCCTTTATAATGGCTTAATAGCAAAGTGGTCTGTCACTGTTTTGTGATCACTGTAATGTAGTTGATCAGTGTAGGGTGTATTTGATACATTTTTAAGCACTCTTTTATCCATGAATGTGGGATACTATCAAATGCTTTTTTGTAGTCAATCCATGTCATAATTCGATTCCTCCACATTTTACACTTCTCCACTATGACTTTATTTAACAACAAATGATTCTTTGCTCAATGTGACTTTCTTTTATTGCCCTTTTGTTCTACTGCCATAATTGAGTTTTCTTCTAAATGATAATAAACTCTGTCTGCATCAATTCCTGTGTATAGTTTATATGTTTCAACAATGTAGTAAGCCTGAGTGATTTAAAGGCTACTTTCCCAGTATGGCTTTACACTGGCATTGGCCATGGTGTGGAGAGAAGTCTTGCTGGTGAAACTCCGTGTCAGTGCAGCAGTTCAGGGAAGCAGCTATTGCTTCTTAACTATACAGTCACCCACAGACATGGCACTGACACCAGAATAATCTCATTAAACTGTTCACTTTCCAACTGGATCTGTTTACAGCTCTTAGAGTGGGTGCAGATAAGTATCACAAAGCCATCCATGTGTGTGTGTGTGTGTGTGTGTGTGTGTGTGTGTGTGTGTGTGTGTGTGTGTGTGTGTGTCTGTGTGTGCATGTTCGCAGTGTGTGTGTGTGTGTGTGTGTGTGTGTGTGTGTGTGTGTGTGTGTGTGTGTGTGTGCTGGAAGATGCTTGTGCAACTGCAATGCCTGGACTAAGAGGGAGAACATTAATCTAGTCAGATCTGACAATGCAATGTACGATTCAGAGTCATGGAGATGGTAATTGGCTACTTATAGGGTATTATTACTCCATGCACTCTTACCTTGGCTCGCAAATGGAGATTCTCACTTTGTGATAATTTGAAGACCCACATTAGCCAATTAGTGCAGGTGGCAAGAACCAAGAAAGCTGTGTACTTCCCTGTTTGTTTTACAACTTTGTATAGTTTTGTTCTGTATTCATTGTTAGATATGCTCATTTCATTGTTGTGTATGCTCAGTCTTTGAGCTAGGTTCATGGGTGAACACCTATACAACTAACAAACAAACAAGAAAATCAATAAATAAAAGATCTCAGTCATACACAGTTTTATATTTGATAGACCTAAAAAGAGAAATGAAGAAGAATATCCCAACTAGTCCCCACATCAATACCATTCACTTCACATCACAAAGATTCTAACCTCGTCTGGGTATCTTCAGCATGCCTACTTGACCAACCATTAAAAATCACTAGTTTACATCTGTGATGCCCCTGCACTGGCCCAGTAATCAAGAAGCCTCAATCCTTACCACTAGTACCAGTGAGGGTTGTACACATTGAGAGGATGACAAGTTTACACACAGCAAAGTACAATTTCCCTTAAGAGCACACAGAGATCACAGTCAGTCTGGGGCTGGTTTCTGTCTCTTTTTCCAGATCCCCAATAAGACTGCCCACTGGCACAGCTATAGGGTTAAGATCTCAGGCGAGTGGTCAAGCCAAAACCTCCAGCACCCTCTCTGTCCAACCAGTGCTTCATGTCCCTGCCCAAGTTAGCTGACACACACACACACATACACACACACACACACACACACACACACACACACACACACACACACACACACACACACACAAACACTTTGAGATTTGATTTATATACAAACACACAGACACTCCTGCTAAAGGCTGGTACAGGTTTACTAGCTATGCCACCTTCTGCCCATACTATAAACTAGTTATCACTGCCACCAACCACTACTTATCAGCTACTCTAAGGCCCTTCCTAAAGGGTGACCAATCCTACAGTGTGATGTTACTATAATCCAAATGGTAAGTGTGACCAAGACCAAGGATATTGGAGTAACCTATACAGTGTCACCAAATACATATGCAAGTACCCTAAGAGCTTAAATATGTCTCACAAACATCAGCCACAAAGATAGGTTTAAATATATTTAATAATAAATAAAAGAGCAAGACAATACTCAAACAACACAGTAACTACAGAGTTCAGAATCACATGAAATATTTTTAAACAATATTGCAGGACAGTCTCAAATAAATACAGAAAACATATAAACTAATCTTTACTATATAGCTATCTATATCTAAGAAAAATTACTGTACCCTAGTTATTTACTACTAGCAAGGCAAATGTAGATGAGTGGATTTTCTTGCTAGGTCTAAGAAAATACAAAATGCCAAGTCTGTCTCTGAGAGAGTTCTTAAATTACTATCAAACATTACTGCTGGGTCAGCTTTGAATGACATCACTCTTTGTCAACTGCCTTCAGTTCCCAGGCTAACAAAAACTTAACAGCATCTCTGTGTGAAAAGTACATATCTCTCAGATGTTTGATCAGAACTGGAAGCAATAAAACAATTAAATACTTTTACATTTTAAACCTAGTAATTATTTCTGTTTCAAGACAACAGAAAAACTTCTAGCTCTATACATCATGTCTTCTTGCTGAAGTTGAGACAACACAATTGTAAAAATAATTTCAACTTATCTTCTTGCAGTTTTACAAGTTAACTCTGTATATTCCAGCTTCTACTATTAAAACATATATCTACACAGTTATATAGTTTATATACATTTCTGTTCTTTTCCAGTTGGGTACACTGTGGTTACATTCTTGAATACATAACATACAGTTCAACACACACTTCTGCACTGGTAGTTTAATATACACATAACATATAGTTCTCTTACATCTGTAAGACAAGCATATGAATCATATTAATATTCACCCATGACATATGATTATTTACAAAATTCCAGATAGCTGGGCTGGCAGTGTCACATTTCTCCCTTCCCTGAAAATTCAAGCTAGTTTTGCCAATTGACCATTGAAAAATGTTGCTTGAGAGGGAGAACCTATCTGGGAGTACACTACCTCATTCCCTGTCTTGAGAGCTCATCTGCATTGGCATTGCTAACCCCACTGTGGTGCTGCACTGTCCTATATTAGGCTCCACCTTAGTAATTTGGCAATTTGCTGCCTGGCTCGATGTAGCCATGTTAAGGGATTGTGGTCTGTAACTACAATGAATTTCCTTCCATACAGATAAGGTTGAAGTTTCTGAAGTGCCCACAATATGGCTAGGCATTCCTTTTCTACGGCTGCACTGCATTCCTCCATGGGTTGGAACCTATGACTGAGATAAATCACTGGGTGCGGTTCTCCCTCAGATGAAACCTGGTTAAGTACAGCCCCCACCCCATGGTTTGAAGCATCCACCTGCCTGCACAACAAATTCCTTGCTGTAATATGAACTGGCTAAGACAGGGAGTCCTCCCAAAGTTCCTTTAAGCTTCTGAAATGCCTGCTCACATGCTGGGGTCCACACTACCTTATCTGGCCAGTATTTCCTTGTCAGGTCTGTGACAGGAGCAGCTATGGTACTATAACTGGGGATGAACTTTCTGTAGTACCCTGCTATCTCTAAGAATGCTCTCACCTGCTTTTTGGTAACAGGGGCAGGCCATGCCTGAATGGCTTCCACTTTGGTAGATTCTGGCATGATCTTACCACTCCCCACTCTATGTCCCAGATAGGGACCTCTGCCACACCAACCTGACATTTGCTGGGCTTAATGGTCATCCCTGCCCTCTGTAGTCTGCTCAGCACCTCCCTGATATGCTGAAGGTGCTCTAGCCAGGAATAGCTGTAGATGGCAATATCATCCAGGTAAGCAAGGGCAAAATCTCCTGCTCCTGCTAGGATATGATCTACCAGCTTCTTTAAAGTAAGTGGGGCATTTTTCATCCCAAAGGGCATCTTTGTGTACTCATACAAGCCAAAAAGAGTCACAACGGCTGACCTCTCTCTAGCACTGGGAGTCAGGGGAACCTGCCAGTAACTCCTGGTAAGCTCAATAGTGGTAAGATACTTATCCCCACCCAGTTGCTCTAGTGCTTCATCTATCTTAGGCATGGGGTAAGCATCTGACTCTGTGTGACTAATTTCCTGTAGTAAACACAGAACCTTGTATTGACATCCTTCTTAGGTACCAGCACCACTGGGGAGGCCCAGGGACTACTGCACTCCTGAATTACCCCTAGTTCCAACATTTCCTGTATCTCTTCCCTCGGAATCTGTTTGACTCTCTCAGGCCCCTATAAGTGGCCTGCTTAATAGGCCTTTGGGGTCCCGTATCCACATGGTGCTGCACCAGGTGGTGCACCCTGGTTTCCCAATGAACATGTCCCCAAACTCCTGTAACATCACTCAAATTTCTCAAACCTGGGAAGGAGACAGCTGCTGGGACATTGCTACCCCTTCTACTGAGATGTCAGTCTAAGCCTCACTCAGGAGATCAGTCACCAGACCTCTCTGACTCCTGCTGCAATCCACTGCAAATACTCAGCACAGAGGCCTCCCTAGCATGTTAAGGTTTCATCATGTTAACATGGTACAATCTGTGCCCCTGCCTCCTGCCTAGCAGTTCTACCATGTAGTTAACATCACTGACCTCCTTTACCACCTTGTAGGGTCCCTTCCAGTCTGCCTGCAGCTTGTTGTGTCTAACAGGAATGAGAACCATAACCTCCTGCCCTACAGCATACTCTCTAGCTCGAGCATTCCTGTCACCTTTTTTCCTGCTGTTGGGCTTCTGCCAGGTTCTCCTAGACCAGGCCCATCAGTTGTCTAAGTCTTGTCCTGAGGTTTAGAAAATATGGCACAACAGACCCCTTGTGAGTTTCACACTCTCCTTCCCATTCATCTTGAATCAAATCTAGAGGTGCCCTCACTCTATGCCCATACAACAACTCAAAGGGTGAAAAACATGTGGATTCCCGGGGAACCCCTCTGTAAGCAAAAAACAGATGGGGAAAATATTTTTCCCACTCCCTCTTTAATTGGTCTGCAAATCCCCATAGCATGGACTTGAGTGTAGACTTTAACCTCTCAACAAGACCATTAGTCGGAGGATGGTAGGGGTGGTCTTTAGGTGCTTCACCCCACAAACAAGCCAGCAGGTCTGACGAAATTGGGACCTCTGCCAGTCAGTATTTTTTTTTGGGAAACCTATCCTGCTGAAAATCTCTAACAAAGCATTTGCCACCTTTTCTGACTCAATGGAGGACAGAGCAACTGCCCAGGGTATCTGGTAGCATAATCTACTACCACTAGGATATACTATTTCCCTGTGGAACTTGCGGTACTCAGAGACCCCACAATATCCAGAACTACCCTCTAAAATGGCTCCCCAGTCACAGACAAAGGCATCAAAAAAGCTTTCACATTGTCTCCTGCCTTGCCTATCTTTCGGCACTGCTCACAGGTCCTGCATACCCTGTTACAGCTCCAGAAATCCCAGGCCAATAAAAGTTCTGCATAATACATCTCTTTGTATGTTTTATGCCCATATGACCTGCAAAGGGAATATCATGGGCTATGGCTAGAAGCACCAGATGGTAGGCTTTGGGCACTACCAACTGCTGTAATTCTCTCACCCTCTAGCCCTCTCTCAGGGGTCCACAATCTTTACAGTAACCCTTTGTCCCAGTACACAGATTCTCCCTTCCCTTGAGAATCAGGTGCCTCACTAGCTACCTCCCTCAGGCCTTGCAATGTAGGGTCTGAGAGCTGAGCCTATCTCAACTCTCTCACAGTAACCCTTCCCAGCTCCCCTTCCACAGGAAGTCTGGTATCCCCTGACAGCAGTGCCTCACTGTCAGTCTGGGTACTACTACTTACCTCTACCTTTACAGTCACTCTATCCAAGTGAACATCAGTACTCACAAGCAGCTGTGTCTCACCTTTAATCTCACTGCTACAGAGTACCTCCCTCCCTGAAGTAACCACCTCACCAGTCTGTCTGGGTCTCCCCCAGCCTACTAGACCCACATGCTTGTCTCCAAGCCTGGCTGCATGTAACTGCATGAACAGATGGTACTCCATTATCAAAATCAATCCCTATCAGGAAATCTGCAGAGATATCCTCAAACACACCTACTTGCTGGCTACCTTTTACGCACCCTCCCAGTCAAGGTAAACCATAGCCAAAGGTATTTGGAATGGGGTCCCTCCTAAAGCTCTGACTGGAGTAGACTGCCCAAGCAAGTAGTGCTCCTCTGTAACCATTGCAGGTTTCACAATGGTTAGGTCAGAGGCTGTCTCTCTCTTAGAAATGGTCTCTTTGCCATTCACTAAGATAGAATATAACCCCTTGTGGTAGTTTGGTACCCTTGTTGTCTCAAGACAACCTACTGTTGGCATTTTCTCACTCCCACTTACTGGCTCTCCCCCCTTTTGTTCCCTCACCTTGCCTCCATGGACATCTATATGCTACATGGCCCCACCAGTTGCGTTTAAAGCATTTAATCCTTAGTCTTGGACATGTACCTGGACTAGTGGCTTCCACTGCTACTGGCGGATTCTGTTGGGGCACTATGGGCTGCTCACCTTGGGTTCCCTTAGACCCATGAGCAGCACTGGGTGTCCCTTTCCTGTACAGTGATGCCCTGCTTGCTAGGCATTGGTCTTCCTTCTTCCCCAACTCATCTGCAGTATTGCATTGTCTATCAGCTAACCAGATTCTCATATCCTTAGGCAGAGTGCAAAGGGCTTATTCCCTCACCAAAAGGTCTGCCAGCCCTTCAAAAGTGGTGACTTGACATCCACTCACTTACTTATGAAAATAAGTGCTCAGATCAGTAACAACTTTCATCTGCCTTGCATCTATGCTCACAAAACGTTTTCTTATAAGCTTCAGGTGTTAACTTAAAAAAAATCTAGCAAACAGTTCTTTACAATATTATAATTTAAACAATCAAGTTTCAGACAGTTTAAATTACAGTTACAGCTTTACCATAGAGTAAGGGGGTTAGGAACCGTACCCAGAGCCCTTGGTCAGCATTCTACTGTTTTCATACTCTTTCAAACATATGAATGAAACTATAAAAATTATCTCCCTTTCCCCATTACCTCCATGACTCTGGTGAAAAGTCAGCATCTCCTTTTCATGTTACCTCTGCCTCTCCTTCTCCTTAGCTTCCAGGCATTGCAGTTTCTCATTTTCCTCAGCCTTAAAACATCTCAGTCTCTCTGCTCCTTCTATTTCCAAACACTTGGCCTCTAGCTCAAGTCTCTTTAACTCCAGATGGATTTTTAAGTCCACTGTGGAGAGGTTGAACTGTCCATTCTCTGAGAGTTGTACAGCTCCAAAGACAGTTTGATTGTCCTCCTGGTTGCTATTCTGTGATGCAGCTGTGACTAAAGCTGCAATCATGTCTGCTTTAGCCAGGTTGGCATGCAGCAGTCTTGTAGCATGGCACATCTCAGCCAGCTGGCTCCTTGTTAGCTTACATACTCCTCTGCTAACATGCTTGCCTGCTCTCCCTGACTAACTAAGCTAACCAAAAAAAAAAAAAAATAAAACAATTGTTATATGAACACTGAATGTTCACTGCATGGCTGATTGAGAGTACAAACACCTTCAGTAACCAGTGTACACACGCTACAGGATTCAATATCCACACCACTACAAGCCAATTAATATGTGATTTGGCTAATTCACCACTGTCAAAAAATTAATATGTGATGTGGATATCCCCACCACTGCCACCAATTAATATGTGATGACCCTGCAGTGGCCCAGTAATCAAGGAGTCTCAATCCTCACCACTAGCACCAGTGAGGGACATACACATTGGAAGGATGACAAGTACACACACAGTAAAGCACATCTTGGTCTCTTCACATCTCTCTTATCATCCCTTCACTCAGCTTACGATTCATCTTTTCCTCCCTCCCTATTTCCTGTCTAACCTCCTCTTCCCCTTACTTCTTCCTGCCACCACTTACCTTTGACCTTATGACCTGCTCTTTTCTACCTAACTCTTAACCGTATGCATTTTTTAATTCTTTTTTCTGTCTTTTGTCCTATACTAATATAGTGCTAATTTCTGATTAAAATATTTGTATTAATAGTTTGATTTATGATAGCTTGAATATTTACAACAGTTTGACTCATTTATTCTTTATTCTTTAAATTGTCTGTCTGTTGTATTGTACATGACACATTACTGTGTGGAGATTTTCTCCCCGGGCCTCCGCTGAAAATGAACATGTATCCAGTCGGACTATCCCGGTCAACAAATGTAAAATAAATAAATAAATAATTTCCTTTAAGAGCACACAGAGATCACAGTCAGTCTGTGGCTGGTTTCTGCCTCTTTCTCCAGATCCCCAATAAGACTCCCCACTGGCACAGCTATAGGGTTAAGATCTCAGGCGAGGGGTCTAGCCAAAACCTCCAGCACCCTCTCTACCCAACCAGTGCTTTGTGTCTCTGCCCATGTAGCACATACACACACACACACACACACACACACACACACACACACACACACACACACACACACACACACACACACTTTGAGATTTGATTTATATGCAAACACACAGACACTCCTGGGAAAGGCTGGCACGGGTTTACTAGCTATGCCCCCTTCTCCCCAGACCATAAGGTAGTCATCACTGCCACCAACCACTACTTATCAGCTACTCTAAGGTCCTTCCTAAAGGGTGACCAATCCTACTGTGTGATGATGCTATTATCGAATTCGTAAGTGTGACCAAGACCAAGGACACTGGAGTGGCCTATACAGTGTCACCAAATATATATGCAAATACTCAAAGAACTTAAATATGTCTCATAGATACCAGCCACAAAGATAGGTTTAAATATATTTAATAATAAGTAATAAAAGAACAAGACAATACACAGTAACTACAGAGTTCAGAATCACAGGAAATATTTTAAAAGAACATTGCAGGACAGTCTCAAATAAATGCAGAAAACATCTAAACTAATCTTTACTATATTCCTATCTATATCTAAGAAAAATTACTGTACCCTAGTTACTTACTGTTAGCAAGGCAAATGCAGATAAGTGGATGTTCTTTCTAGGTCCAAGACAAGATACAAAATACCAAGTCTGTCTCTGAGAGAGTTCTTAAATTACTATTAAACATTACTGCTGGGTCAGCTTTGGATGACATCACTCTTTGTCACCTGCCTTCAGGGCCCAGGCTAACAGAAACTTAACAAAATTTTAGCATCTCTGTGTGAGAGGTACATGTCTCTCAGATGTTTGCTCAGAACTGGAAGTCTTAAAACAATTAAACACCCATAGGTAGGCCTACCAAGTCAGTAGGTGGTGCCCTATGAAGCACCTGGACAGGACTAATGAGTCACTAAGTGGTGCCTTATGAAGCACCACAACCATGGGCAGGACTACAGTGTCAGTAGGTGGTACCTTATCAAGCACTGCAAGTACCTCTCTTATGGTCTCCAAGAAAGCCTGATACTTTAAATAGATGTTGGCTACAAAGACACAAGAACTCCCCTCCTGGGATCATGACCCTCATTTGCTAGAGAAGTCTGTACACCCTTTTGATTCTTACAACTGTATTATCTGGAGCTCTGTGCCCCTGGCAGGATCATCCTCGACAAACTGGTGAAAGAGAGACCAGACAAAAAAGACCCCAAAATGTGACATGGGTGATGGTTCTTTGAAAAATTATAAGAAAGTTTTGCATGAACAGAGATGCAGAGACCTCTTCCAGGAGCCAGGTCCAGGGCTGGTGTTCACTAATGATCAGCTGGTGCACAAGTGAACTACATAGCTCTTTTGAGCTCAGATTAATAAATCTGTCTGGTGCCAGTGTGTGGACTCACCACCCATTAGGTGAAGGTAAGAGATCAGTTGTAATACCGTTAAAGTACCAGGCAGTGGTAGCATGACGACCCAGACCCAGATTAGGGGATCTGAGATGTGGAATGTTACCACAATGCTGAAGACTGAGACAAAGTTGGTTCAAGAGTTTGAGAAGTATGACCAAGATACATCTGATATGACCTCTACAGACAGCATTGGTTATAGAACCAGACTTTTGGATCACTGCTGATCTTTTAGCTTCTCCTGAAATGAGCTTTGAAAGAGGACCCACATGGGAACAGGAATACTGAGACAAACACTTGGAGTTTGTGTCAGTAGATGAAAAGAATATCTCAATGAAGCTAACAGTTGCAAATCCCAGCCTTAGCAAACTGAAATCATCACAAAAAGGAATAAATAACATCATATATGTTTCCATATGAGTGACTGAACAGATATCCCACCACAGATAGAAGGAAGACCACTCCACCCAACACAAAAGGATGCATGACCACTCCATTCCCACTATAGAAAGATGGCTGACCCCCACGCCCATTACAGATGGAAGGATGGCCATACCACCTGCTGCAGAAAGATAGATAACTCCTCTACCTACTCTTTAGAAAAATGAAGGACCAGCACTCATATCATAGATGAAAAAAATTACCATATCACAGTAGGATGAATGACCAACTTACCCAAAAAATTACCATATCACAGTAGGATATATGATCAACTTACCAAAAAAATTAACATGTCACAGTAGGATGGATGACCATCTTACCCACCATATATAGAAGGATTACCATAGCATTATCCCCCTAAGGATGGATGACCTAGACCATGGCCATAGCTACATAAGGCAGGATAATAAGATCTCCACAGGAAATTGCCTTGAAGGATGTGCACTGAGTTGCAGTATATAGCCTCCATAACTACACACAGTACTTAAGATATGGTCTGCCCAGGGCCCTGCAGAGTGGAAGCATGCCTTTTTTGTTTGTGAACTCTGTCCCTTTGAAGATACACCGAACATTATGTTTTCTGCTAGCACCGCTCTCTCACTTTGTTACCAGATGCTCTCACTTTGTTACCAGACGCTGTCACTTTGTTACCAGATGTAATCTATGTCTGGCCCTTTTCTTGCTCTTTTGCCATCAATTTCCTTACACCAGGGTTTTGTGGGCTAAGTGTAGCACATTGTATTTGTTTGCCCTGAACCTCAGCTGTCACCTTTCTTCCCATTTGTTTAGCTTTGCCAAAACTTTACTAGACTGTTCCTCAATCATCCACTGCTACACCAGTCTTTGTGTCATCAGCAAAGAGCCTGATTGTGTCCTCCATTCTCTCAGATATACCTGAAGTAATCATAATGAAGATTAATGGATCCAGGACAGACCCCTGTGGTACTCAGCTAATCATTTTCCATAATTTCTGACAATGTCCCTCTCACCACAGTTGTCTGTGTACTACTATTCAACCACATAGCAACTCAGTTTCTCAAACGTTGCCATAAGCCTCTGTAATTTTCCTATCAGCTTCCTATATGGGGCAGAGTTAAAAGCATTCCTGACATCTAGATATATTATGCCTACTGATACTCATAATCATCTTAAGGTCACCTGTAATGCCATCATAAAACTAGATCAGGTTTGTCTAACAGTCATTTGGCTGCAAATTCATAAACTTCCTATCCTGGAAATTGTTGTCCTGTAGAAATGCTACCATTGTTCACCTCAGGACTTCTTCCTATCACTGTTATGGTAACAGGCCAATAGTTTGCTAGATTTGTTCTGCTTCTCCCTACCCCCATACAATGATACTACAGCTGCTATATTCCAGTCCTTTGACAGTTCTGCACTTACCAATGATATGTTGAAGATCTGTATCAAGAGGCCTACCAATACACTGGCCAAATTACTGAGGACTTTGGAAGACAACTCATCTGGTCTTATAAGTTCTCATATTTATATGTTAGTACTAGTGAAGCTGTTTGAATGACCATATATAATCTAGACAAGAAACTCATAAAGCATCAACAGTAATATGTTTTAACTCCCTTCATGCTCTAGCTTGAAGGAGGCCTAAGATGTTGCACCATTTAACATGAAAGGGAAGTTTGTTCTATAGCGAGAGAATCCTTCTGGTAATGAATCTATCCTCCCAATAAGTCCTGTGTCTTTCATAGCCCAAACGACAGGAGAGAGATCTGCTCATAGGAGTCTGTACAAGGCGAAAACATTGAAACAATTTTTAATCTGTCTGGACAGCTAAAGGAATCTAGTCCTTTGATTATCTTAGTTAAGAAATATTGAGGCCTTTCAAGCTGGGATATGGATTTGGTAAGATACACACCAATCAAAGTTATATTGAATGATTTGTTTAATAATGGAGGAATACAAGAGGCTGGAGAATTCTTTGTTTCTCGAGGATATATGACTGAAAATTAAGTAGGCAATTAAAAAACATTTCCTTTCTGTAACTGATTTTTGATTATCAAAGAAGAATTCACAGTCAACATATGTGTCTTCACCTCTACTGACTGTGCCAACATCAAGTTGGTATTCCATTTATGCTATAAACAGAGGGAAAAATTGTCTCTGAAATGTCACTACATTATTTTGTTTTGCATTATGTCTCTGGCCATCTCCAGAATACCAGGTGCTGACTCTATTTAACCATTCTTGGACAATATGAGTCTGTAGGAGGACTCAGTAATGACATCCAGGTTGCAGACATCCATAAACTTGGTCAAGCACAAGAGATGGACATCTGTCTTGATATCATAGAAGTAGATGCCACTGAGAAAGGGGCACACTACAGAACTCTGAAAGACACCATTAGTGACTAATTTCTAGGATAAGAAGGTAGCACCACATCTCACTCTTTGTGTATGATCAGACAGCCAATTAACAATCCACTGAATAGTACAGGGATTAATGTTTAAGCTGCTAAGTTTATTAATGCCAGCCCTATGGCACAGAGAGGGATAAAGCCTTTACTGTGCCCCAGATGACACACAATCGATTAGTGGCACAGGCAATGGAGGGACCAGGAGTGGGTGAGGATGAGAGTAAGTGGCCAAGACTGGCTTGTCCATCCAACAGGGAGGGAAGCTGTCTTGGTTCATTGCGATAGCAGTATTAAGAGCCTGGAAAACGTCATGCTGCAAGATGTACACTGCTTGTTCAGGAGGTCACTCGTGTGGAATCATGTATGTAGCTTGTGAAGGCAGCCATTGTAAATTTTGTTAGGCTACCGAAAGACATTATGAATGCCAGTCACACTGATAACTTCAGTTGTTCACAGCTTTTCAGATCTTGTCATTATTCAGAATGATTGTATAAGAACAATTACACAGTTACACAAGCATCCCCTATGACTTTTTTTTCACATCTTTGTTATAGGTGGTATAAATTTCACTGCCCTCTCTGTCTCATTGTAGTTGCACTACTGTGAACGATTTTACTACTAGCTTACTGCATGCATTGAAATCATTGTCTCTTTTATAACTTATTAACTTAATGTCTGCACTTTTTTATGGACACCTTGTTGAAATGAACACTGTTCTGTTGACTGTAGTGGCCTTAATTTCAAATAGTACTGCAGTATTATACCTTGTCGCTTTGGTATTTTTGCTCACTACTGGTATTATCTATCATACAGTACTGCCTGTTACTGATACTAGGTATATAGAAACCAAATTAATTCATTATCTCAGTGACTGACTACACTTTTTGATTGTTGACAGTGTTGTATTTCTGCTGTTACTGATTACCATACTTCTGTGGCATTTAGCACTATTATTCCACAGTACTGCATTAGTACTGGAGTACTGGATTACCTATATGATATACCTTTAATACTTGGCTCAGTGTTCACAGAATACTACACACTGAAACTATGTACTTTACCGTTATTGTACTTCGAACGATTCATTTAGATTATGCGTACCTATTGCTTTTTTGTTATTTCTCTTACTGTACCTGAATCCATTGGGTTAGGTTGTCTGTTGAGGCTACTATTCAGGTAAAGAACACATCATCCTACTGAATAAAGCTACATTATTTAAATATACCACAGTACTGATTACCTTATTACCCCTAAATATTTCTGCCAATTTTCCATTCTTTTTTCTCATTGCACTTGTGAATACTGCAGTAGTCACATCTCATATTCTTGTATCCTTTAGCCATATAATATATGTTTACCTTTTTTCTAGTCCAATCCTTTATCCCCCCCTCCCCCCATCTTATACCAACAGTAAGTTACTAAACAATACTATTTTCTAATGCCACTTCATCTGCACTGGCCACTGTGGAATGTCAGATAGTTTTGCCTCTTTTAAAGCCAGGCTGATACTACTAGGTAAATTGAGACAGAGAAGTAACTGCCTCAGACAATCTTTATTGCTACCTTACAGTGATTTAATTTGTGGGAGATCTATGCATTTGCTGAAACTGGAAGCTAATTTCTCACCAAAGAACACACTCAGTAACCATAAAATTTACACATACGAACATACACACAGACACACAGACACACAAACACATGCACACACACACACACACACACACACACACACAAATGCGCGGACGCACTCACACGTGTTCATGCGCATTGACGTGCACGCAAACGTGCACACACACACACACACACACACACACACACACACACACACACACACACACACACACACACACACACAGACACACACTTACACAGCACAGAGCATCTCCACTAAACCAATTTACTCTGAGACTAATAACAGAACAGTGCCTAAGTCTCTCAGAATAGGAAACCTCAGCTTTTAGCTCATAAAGTAACAGTCACACCTTCACTTTTCACATCCACACCCACTACACTTAGCATTAAACATGGTAAGGATGCAGACCCCAAGCCCCTACAACCCACAGAGATTGCTTCTCTTCACTGCAATGTTTTAGTAATAGGTTGCTCTGCTGTCGGACAAATGGACACCACTCTCAACAGGTTGGATAAGAATGGGGTGGCAGCTGGCTTTTGGGAGGCATGATCCAGGACATAATAAGGGCTCTTGGATCCCTGCTTCCTGGCAAATAAGATTATGACCTCCTGACTGAGGTCCACATAGGAATAAAAGACTTCCTTAAGCACTCTACCCAGAGAGACATGCACAAGGGTATATGATATGATATGATATAATATGATATGATATGATATATGTTAAGATATGATATGATATGCTATGATATGATATGATAAGCTTGAGTGATATTTTGTTATTACCCAGAATGATGCCAAAATTTAAAGACAAGCTAACAGGCTTTAATAATTGGCTATGTTGCTGGTGTCATTCTAGAGGGATCTGGTATAAATAACTTGGGACAAATTGGATAGTAAGCCTTCGTGTTTTGCCAGGGATGGACTGCACCTCTCCTACTAAGAATTTTGCATCTAAATAAAGTCTTTGCTGCCCCATAGTGTCTTTCTTAAGTAGAGTCTGCTGAACATTCCAATCTAGTAAATTCAAAACTGGAGCACATTAAACTGGCTGCACTCAATGCAGCAATCTTAACAAAAAATGCCAGACTTGATGCCTTCCTGCAACCTGAACTCATACATGTATGTGTAGTCAGACATGGTTTCAAAGCAATGAAAGCACTCTTCCAGTCATGGGTTAAGTACTTATCATGTCTTTGGACCCCCTGGCAATTGTGTGGGTGTCAGTAATGGTCAAGGGTATCATCACCTCATTACAGGTTCTTCAGAAACCCAAATCTGAACTCCTAGATGTTCACAGCACCCTAAACAAGATGAATTACTGCTGCAGAGCTCACTATAGAACCCCTCTATGTTCCTTTCTGATCATGTGATCATGACTGATATTGTAACACCTTAGGTAAAGTCCGTTAAACTCAACATCTTTATTAATTAATACAATGGCTGACCTGCACTGCCAAAAGTCAGCATGCCCACTGCGTCTCTGGCATTATAAATGCTAGCTCCCTTCTACTGTTAGTTAATCATCCGTTTAGTGGCCCCAAATCCCTGACCTTATTTTCACAAATATGGTCACTTCTTGCACATCTCCATATGTACCATCTTCCCTTGTTAAATGAGACCACAAATCAGTGCCATTTTCCTTTAAAACTAATGATACCTGCCCTGTGACAACCTCTGTGTTTAAGTTCATCTCAAAAGCAAACCTTCTTCAGCTACTCTGTGATCCAAATAAATTCCTTCATATCCTTCATCCAACAGATTGTTTCTACAACTGCTACCCATGCCTCGAATTTCTACCCCCACATGAATAGTTGTTTTGGTAAGGCAGTCCCTACCTGAACCAAATGTAATGGTAAATGTAAAAACAAACTCCTGTTTTTGTATATCCATATAAAAAGCTACAATACAACAGAAAAAAATAATTAATGCTTACAGCAGGTCCGACTCTACCCACCTTAAAAGCTCATGTAAGCAAACTTGAAGGGTACCATTAGAAAGTCAAAGATGAGTGTGAGCATGAAGTAGACACCGGCACCAAAAATAAATGCAAAACTTTCTTCAACTAGGTCAGGAAGTTAAGAAATAACATGCAGCATTGCTTGGAAATACTCCAAAACTATACTACCTCTGACCTAAAGGAAGTAGCTAATATCCTAGCTGATAAATTCAATGCAAATTTCACTCCACTCACAGCTATAATTATTCCACAGTCCCGGCCACCCCTTTAATTCCTATGGAACTAGTTTTCTCAGTCCTCTCAAAAGCTAAGAATAATACTTCATCCATGAGCCTGATAATTTATCAGGTTGCTTGACTATCATTACTGAATATAGCTTATTTGAACCCTTGCTTAATACCTTTAATCTAAGCATCTGCACTGGTTGCGCACCCACAGACTAGAAAACAGCTATTGTAATGCCAGGAAACAAGGGTGGCCCAACCACAGACCCCATCAAGAAACTAGGGTGGCTCAACCACAGAGCTGTTAGACTTACTAGCCTCATGTGAGAAGTTATCAGACATATTATCCCATATTGATCTGGACATTGAAAACCTCTTATCTGTACAGAACCTTCAATTTGATTTTGTCAGAGGAAGGTCCTGCCTCCTTAACCTCATTAATGTCTTTGAAAAAGATACACATCCTTTAGTGTTACTCCTTAGGCAGGTGTTACTGACAGATTTGTAAAACTGACTTTAAATCCACACATTGTGTGGTGAATAGCTAAAACGTAGTCTGACAGAACCCATGTGATTAGAGTTATAGGTGCCACTTCCATAAGCACAAACATTACCAATGGTATTCCACAAAGCTCAGTCCTGGGCTTTTTCCTAACTGACATCCGTCTCTCCTACCAGAATGCCAACAGCTCTGGCCAATGATTATATCTGAGGATGAATGCAAAACTGGGTGCTGTTATTCATTCATCCAGTGACTCACACAACTAATCTAACATGAGTTATAATATGTTAGCAATCAGTCAAATGGTGATCTCAAACTAAACATAAAAATGCACTATAGTTCATTTTGGTAAACAAAATATTTCCAAATCATACCATATAGGTAACACAACCCTCCAGTCAGGCAATGTTCTAGGCACTCTTGTTGATAATTCATTATTTTTGACCATTATGTCTCCATACTAGTTGGAAATAATTTTATCTGAGTAATTTAATTTCCTCTGGCTCCAAAGAAGTCTTAATTCCCCTTTATGTATTGCTTATTTGACCCTTTGTTGAATAAAATGCCTCTATAGGCACTTATTCATCAAAATATATCACTCAGCTTGAGAGACTCCAGAAATTCGAAACTAAAATGACCATTGTCCTCAAGATTCTCAGTTACCCAATTTGACTGGTAGCCATCTTCCAGTACTTGGTCTGTTATAGACTCCTTCATGGTGATCTGTGTCTAGCCTTTCATGCCATAAAAAACAGCCCTTTTGACTTCATGTCTCTTCTTAAAAAAATGGTTCTTCAAATACCCACTTAAAGGACTTAGACCTTCATCAGCAGATAACTAAAATATTTCAACATGATAGATTCATAGCCTAATGTATTCTCACCCTCTGGAATAAGCTTCCACTACAATGAGAATATGTCAAGCAAAGTGACACCATTGCCACCATCAAGGTAAACATAGAAAATCGGATAGGAAGCCTCAAAGTCACCCTGGCCTACCTTGTCTTGCTGTCCAAGGGCTGGAGAGGACTTCTGAGATCAGTCTATCATCTTGATTTGCAATGGTCTGCAGACTGATTGCCTAGTACTTACCTATTATGAACCTGTACCTGTTGTGCAACATTGCTCAGTTTTATGTTTAAATGTCATTTTACATTAATTTTTCACAAATCACGTGTATCCAGTGTGTACTGATTCTTAGGATAAGTGGTAGTGGTCAACAGATAGTGGGTTGAAAATCTGAACACACATTTTTAAGTTCTGGGAGAGCCATGGACATTTATTTATACTAATGTTTACAAGCGTTCTAGCAGAACCCTTCATGTTCAGTTTCTGAAAGTCTTCTTCCTTTACTGGTCACAGTCAGCACAGTTAGCTGTAAAAGAAAAAATGGATGCAACTCTGATTTTGAAGGGAAAAGGAATATGCAACTGAATGTGATGTCTGAGTGGCCTGCACTAGATTTCTGCTGTACATGGAACCCATGTGATGCACAGGTAGCTAAGAATCTGATTGGTCAATTTTTCTTGCACATTTTATAATATTCTTTAAATCACACATACTATCTCATTCAGGAGCAAGATAACAAAATACTCCCACATGATGCAGATGGTGTCATAGGATCACATGATCTACAGAGCAGATCAGTCTAAATGCCACTAAAGTCTCATATGGCACCTACTGCCTCCAGGAGGGTAACGCCAGATACACCCGGGGAGAATTTTGGTTACACATGTAGTGGCCAGTGTTTGCCTTAAAGGAGCTGAAGGTTTCACCCCGTTTAACATGAATAAACAGTTTATTCCACAGACAGAAAATTCTCTGAGAGGTAACTCTGTTACACCAGTATGCTTTATTTGCTGAGGAAAATGTAAATCTTTAGTATGGGTTATTGTGGTACTCTTAGTTTCCTAAACATGTAGAAGATCAAAGAGGACAGAGCCCTTCATGGCCCTACCTAAATGCTAAATATAACTCCCATGGAGAAGTCTATAAGACAAAGAATATAAGGAAAGGAATTTAAGTCTGTTTTGGTAGAGAAAGGGTAATATTTCTAGTTAGGAACCTCTGGAATCTTATTGATTTGTGAGAGGTGTTTACTCAATTATGTGCCAAAGTGGGGCATTGTACTTAACAATTAGTCTGATAAGGGGTGAGTAGTGAGGGATGGTAATTACTTTTGATCTAGATGCAATTCCTTTAGATATTAGTTGGGCCAGATTGAGGGGTGTTCTGGCTACTGTTGTGATGTAAGCAAAGGGTAGGAATTGTCAATTATGGAATCAAGATCTCTGATAATTGTATCAGCCTAAAGAGAGTGCTGTCTATTCTATAAAATGCAGAACCTTTGTTTTCTAATTTGAAGAATACTGCACTTTGTTAGCATTTACTTTAAGTATGTTTTCTTTACAGAAGGTATTTGCAAAATCTAAATCAAGCTGCAGTGAAGTGATGTCAGAAGATAAGAAAACAACAACTAGACTGTAATCACCAGCAAATTTCATCAGCCAGAGGTCTGAGTTTCTGATTAGACGGTCGGAGAAGTTGAAACTGAATAGGGATCCCACCATAGAGTAACCATTGGTAAGATATTTACCTTCTCGGGTGGCACCAGCTACTTTGACGGACAGCCAGTTTGTATCCACATCATAATGTAAGAGCTTATGTTTATATCTCTGACTTTGTTAATAATACCCACATGAGGAATTGTGCCATTGGCTTTAGCCAGATTGAGATATGCTGGTTAAACCACGTGGCCACCATCCACAGCTTCTCTGACTGTTTCAGACTTGTTGATTACATTGAATTGGCATGACCTCCCATTACAAAGCCAATTTAGTAAGGGTGAAAGGCAATAAAGTTTGAAATTATGCATTCCATGGCTTTTTAAATTAAACTAGTTAGGTTATTAGGTCTATAGTTACTGGGGTCAGACATATGGCTGCCTTTGTGTAAGGGCATTACAATGGCTATTTTCCATACTTTGACAACATACCTAGTGGAGAGATTAAGTTAAAAAGGTTTAGGAGAGTCTCTGATTGGACATATTTGACACTAGAGATTAAACATTTATGAAGATTATCTGGGCTCATTGACTTGGTATTTTTGGCTTCAAAGAAGGTGGTTATTACTTAGTCTGTGGTAATCCTTGAAAGGGTTTAAGACTCATAAGGTTGGGACTTAAGCTGGTGTGAAATTAGAACCAAGTTTATATGCCAATACGCTAGCAATATCCTTTGGGTCAGAGTGCATATTGTCATTATAAATTAACTCAGAGTGTTGTTGAATGTTGTTTCTTATTGCCCCAATATAGTTGAATGATTTGTAATTATCCATGGTTTCTGTTGCTATTTTCAGTTTGAGTTTGAATATGAACTTACTAATGGTAGTTTTTTTAGCGCTTTACTGATTTTTTTTTATAACGTCCTTTAAGTACAACGTTTTCAGTTTTTTTCTTTTGTAGGCATCAAATGTTTTTTTCTTTTATTATATAGTTTGCTTACATGAGAGGACCATAGAGAGGTTTAGTTTTAAATTTCCCATTAGATTTAGTCCTGTTATGGACTGCTTGGTCTATGCGTTTTAGTCAGTGCAACTCGAACTCTGTAAATGACAGCTGTGACTGCATGGGAGGTGGATGTAATACAATGTAATTTCAAAAGGAATTAATGGAATTTTAAAATAGTTACTTCTTTAAAGCCCTTATAATCAGAAATTTTATCTAAAGTGGTGTTTGTGGTTTTGATAGAAAAGACCACTGTGTTGCAATCAAATTTAACCAGGGATGTAAATGTAATAGGTGGGATGCAGAAGGGGTTTATATGTGTTAGGTCAAGATCCAGAACAATATAACCCTTTGTGGGTAAGCTGATTATATGGTCCAAGGAGTTTGTATTTACAAGTTCAAAAAAACAATGGGTATACTTATCATAGGCAGTGTATGTCTTCCAAGTAATAGTTGAATAATTAAAATCTACAGTTATGAAAGCTTTATTACTTATGAGCAAATCCCTTAGCAGATTTAGGTATTTTAAATAGTCATCGGGGAAAGTGGAAGAAGATCTACAGCAGGCTATGAAGTTACATTTTCTTGTTTAAAGTGATTTGGATTTATGCAAGTTCTGTTTGATGGTCATGTGGAATCTGTCTAAGAAAATAGGGTCTCTGACAAATTCTGACTCTTCCTCAGCTATCTGTCAGACAAAAGTGTGATAGGCACTGAATCCTGTAATATAGGGAGTGCTATCTTTGTACTTAAGCCACATCTCTGTTATCACACAAGTCACAGAAGAGTCTTGCAATCAGACAGCTAATTATATAGACTTGTGCCACTGAGTACAGCAGTCTTGATAAGGTCAGGATTGGAATCTACTAATGTGTTTTTTTCTGCATTGCAATGCCCAAAAGACCGACTCTTCATAAACGAAGTCACTATGGGGGGCAGCAAAGGCTCTGGCAAGTATGCAGAAATCATGAGATGAAAGATACAGGCCATTTCTTGGGAAGCAATTACACCTGTCAATCATCTTGTCCCAAGCTGACACATAATGGAGGTCCCTAGAATGGCAGCAGCTAGTTAGTCAATTATTAACGCCAGTTATTTTTTCTTTGAATTTAGGCATCATTTTATGTGATAGAATGCCACTCAGCACCAGAGTCTTGTCTGAATTGGCCATGTGCATAGCAAGAGCCATCATGTCTCTCTGCATTCTTCTCTGGGTTGAGCACCTCAAGTCATACACACACAAATGGGTCATTCCCTGGTCATAGTAATATTTAATTCAGTTTAAGGGATTTTAGAGACCTCATAACTTCACAAATCCTAGCACCTAAAAGACAACTGACTGCCAGCTTATTCTTACTCATCCCGATGAGAGAAGACTCTGTGAGTTTACTGATGGAGTTGCCAATTTCTAAAACATACACTTGTGTGCAGACTTAATGGAAGTAGGTGCTTTAGGGTTTGCAGCATTGTGACCCTCTGTGCTAACTGACTTTATGTTATGTATGCCATTTTTAAAGCTGAAGCTTGTTTTTCTGATTCTAGAAGGCTTAACAAGTAATTTCTTAACATTTTCAGCTTATGTGGGTATGATATATTCATGAAGAGGTGGGGGTGGGCTTGTGTGAAGCTTGTGGATTATTTGAATGGGATGGAAGCCTCTAGGTTGTGTAGATTTGCATAAATCTCAAAATTATATCATGTTGATCTAGTAGTAGCTGGTTATCAGTTGCTACATTGACTAATAATACCAATTGCCACAAGGCTGGCGACAGATGGGTTAAATGTAGAAGAACCTCCATACTGGACAGATAGGTTAATGCTGCAAAGGTTGGTGGTTAAGATAAGTTTTAAGGGGAACACTTTATAAGCTTGAAATACTGAAATGTTGAAATTCAGTATAGCGAGTTCATAAAGTGGAAGGATCGGAAGATCGCAAACCCAGAAGCATGAAATTCAAAATCTTGAATGCGGGAGATTTTGAATTAGCCGTTCTGGTGTTACGCTGTGTTCATGGATTCAGGTAAGTGTTTATGTTTAAGATTGTTGGGTAGAGGCTGTAGTGTGTATTAGTGTATGTTGTTACTGTAATATGTGTGCTTGTGTGAGAGGAATGTAGTTTGTGTGGTGGTGTTTTGTGTCTGTGTATATGTAGTGCAACCTTGGAGTTAATATATTTAAGTAGGGGGGTGTGGGGGTGTGCTTATTTAGTTGTGTGCGTGTGTGTTGTAATGGTGTTCGAAAGTGCTGGGAGTTTGAATTTCAGTTTTGCGGTTTCGGGATTTAGGGTTTCGTGATTGTGTAGTTTCTGGTATTTGGGTTTTCTACTTTATAGGCTCGAGATTCTGCAATTTGACATTTCAGAAGTTTGAGCTTATAAAGTGAATCCGTTTTAAGTTGGCTAATACATTAATGGTTACGGTAGTTTTTATTTACCTTTGCTGGCTCCTTTATACACCAGTAATAAAATCAATGTACAAGGTATGCTGATAGCTTAAAGCACCAGTAGTTAAAAATGGTGTATGAAGTGTACATGTACAAGTTGGATTACAATTAATTTAGGATAGCAGGTGAAAAAAGATAGTGATATTGTACTATAAAGTGTGTAAGTTTTAGTAAGAATAGAGTACTAATAGTACCAGAAGTGAAAAAGGAGTACTAAAACAAGTGAAAAGGGAGTGCGAAAACAGTTTAATTCAATGAAGAACAATATAGTGAAAAATTAAATACCAATGAAATAGGAGGCATGGATACCAGTCAGTAGTCCATCAAGAAGAGATTGGCTCAGATATGACACAATATTTACAAAGAAGGAAATAATAGGCAGTGATGCCATATATTACTTTAACATTATGGTAGGCATGGATGTCACACAATATTATGTTAATGAGATGGGAGGCATGGATGGTGCACAATATTACATCAATGTGATACTAGGCATGGATGACACACAATATTACATCAATGTGATGGTAGACATGGGTGCCACAGAACATTACATCAATGTGATGGTAGGTGTGAGTCACACTAAATGACATCAATGTCATGATAGTTATGGATACCACACAATATTATGTCAATATGATAGTAGGTATAGGTGTCACACAACATTATATCAATCTGATGGTAGGTATGGATGCCATACAATATTATGTCAATGCGATGATAGATGTGGGTGTCACACTTCATTATGTTAATATGATGGTAAGTATGGGTGTAACACAACATTATGTCAATGTGATGGTAGGTATGAATGCCATGCAATATTACATCAATGTGATGGTAGGTATGAATGCCATACAATATTACATCAATGTGATGGTAGGTATGAATGCCATGCAATATTACATCAGTGTGATGGTAGGCATGGGTGTGGCACAACATTACATCAATGTGATGATAGACATGGATGCCACACAATATTACGTCAGTGTGATGGTAGGTATGGGTGTCACACAATATTACATCAATGTGATGATAGACATGGATGCCGCACAATATTTTGTCAATGTGATGGTAGGTATGGGTGTCACACAATATTACATCAATATGAAGGCAGGTATGGATGCTGTACAATATTAAGTCAATATGATGGTAGACACGGGTATCATACACAATGCAGCAATAATTTATAAGTTAATTTAGAAATCAAATTTACACTGTTGTGGAACAACAGATACAATGTGATTTGGAAAATACATTTGCACTGATAAAGCAACAACAGGTACAATGCAACAGTACAGCAATAAATTCTGAGTATCTGTACTCTCACAACAGTAACTGGGTACTCTGCAAATCACAAATCCTGGCACATGAAAGACAACTGACTGCCAGCTTATTCTTACCAGCCTGATTATGCACACATTACAGCAGGTGTGAATAACCAAATCCATCCAAAAGTCAGGTAGCACCTCTTGCAGTACTTGTGCAAGATTAGGTAAAACATCAAAATAACTTCAGGGAGTCATGACAAAAGGATTACAGAAGAATAAGCCAAGACTGAAAACATATTACTTGCTACAACGGCATGCTCTCTGTCATGGCAGTGCTCATAACGTACCTTATCTGAGCTGTTGCGGGCCTGTTTTGCTGTCAGTCTTATAGTTCAAGGATACAAACAGGAGCAAGCCAGCTCAAATTGAAGCAACTCAGAAAAACACAAAGCTCTTGGTGTTCTGAAATCTAAACATTAGTTGAAAAGGTGAGTCCTGTGACCCCAGAGTTCAAGCTTTTTTTTTGTTTACATCTGCCTCCCTTTCAAAAACGTCTGCGGATTCATGATGCTAGCATCAAACAGGGAGCACCACTATTTAATAATGTTAAAAATAAACTATTCCCCTTGTCTAGGAGCCTTCTGATCTTCTACTTTACAGATTATTTTCAAATTCCAAAACATGGACTAATATTCAACGCTTGCAAACAAACTGCATATCCAACAATGGTGCTGAACTCTATGTTCAAGCCAAACAAAGTCCAAAAAGGTTTACTATTAGATGTTCGAAGCGAACTCCGTCGACTGCACTTTTGTCGAACACGGAAGTTCGAAAACGGTAATACTGAACACCAAAAGCCAACCTAGGAATGGTTTTAACATGGGTCGAGATAGGTGTTCAGTGTTATTGCCGAACTACAAACCTCTCCCCTATCTCAACCCATGTTAAAATCCATTCTTAGGTTGGCTTTTGGTGTTCAATATTACCGTTTTCGAACTTCCATGTTCGACAAAAGTGCAGTCGATGGAGTTCGCTTCGAACATCTGATAATAAACCTCCAAAAATCCTTCTCCTCCATAAGTCTAACAACATGACCACTTGTACCATGTGGAATTAAGATTGTAGATGACCTAAAATAGTTCAAGTGTCTAACAGTTCGAAGGGTTATTTGCAAATGCAGACACCATTGAGTCTAAATGGTCATTACATCAATCATCATGCTTACATGATTCATATCGCTGAATGGCACATGTTGATAGCTGCTGGCTAATTGGTTAATGTGTTGGTAGCTGCTAGATGATTGATTAATGTTTTCCATAACCAACATTACAGACAACTACCTTGTTTTCATAGGCTCTGGTTTTCTGCATTGTACATAACATATTGCTCCATACTGTAAACTATTTCATTGGTGTTCCTTACATTACCTTCATGGGTGTGTACACTGTGTACAGATTCCAAGTCCTTAATATGATATACAAATAATTATGATAGACTTGTTCTGTATTCTGTCAGTTCGTGTTTACTCCTTGCATAATTTCTCAATGGGTGTGTTAATGTCAGCTTTCTAAACATCAAATTATGTCTGCATAAATGAGTCCTGTTGTTTTGTAATCTGTATGATCAAAATATCAGTCTTGCCTTGTGGCTGAAAAGAGTACATTTTGATTAGCTACCTGGTTAACCACCATAAATGAATAAATATATACTGAATGCCAGAGCTTTATTGTCAGGACTTTTACAAGTGCATGTGTGTGTGTGTGTGTGTGTGTGTGTGTGTGTGTGTGTGTGTGTGTGTGTGTGTGTGTGTGTGTGTGTGGATGTGAAAATTTCCCAATCTAATCTGCTGAATTTTTTGCTGCCACATTGAGGCTAAATTGTTTCCAGTCAGTCTGTCATGGGAACATGTAATACAAACATAAACCACTGAATGTTTTAGTAATAAATCATGCTTATATGTAGATAATGCATGAGTTACCCCTAACTAGTGTGATTTGGTCAGAAGGGAGAGTCACAAGTGACCAGACAAATCCAATTCTGGATAAATCAGCATTAGTCACAAACTAAACATGATCTATTGCTAGATTAGAATGCATTGTTTTAACTCTTTTGTTTTACTTTTGTTGTTTTTAAATATTTATTTCCCTTGTTATATTTTGCTATTCTTATGTTGTGATCTTCAATTTAAAAGAAAGTAGTTATTTCTTAATAATAAAGCTGAGGTAGTGTAGTGTTTAGCGTCACGGCTTTACATGCAGGTGTTCACTGTTCAAGTCCCAAGACAGGCAACTTCTTTCATGTCTGACCCAGCTCTGTTAGAAATGCTACATCTAAAGAAATCCCAATCCCTCCACATGCTCCAGAGACCTCAAGCTCATTACCACAATCAACAGAACATGCTGGAGGGACAGGTTCATAACTCGGAGACTGCCCATGCTCTGAAACAGACTTCCCATACATGTCAAACAGAGCACCTCACTGGTCCTCTTCAAGAGAAATCTTGATGAGTGAATGGGAAATAGAAAGTTCACCCGTGAGATAACTTCAGTGGCTCTACTCAACAGAGGCACTGGGAACTAAGGTCGGGTGGCACGATGCCAGGGTAATCCTATGGGCTAGGCTTGTAAAGGCTGCAGGACCATTAGCCTAGTACACACCTATGTTACAATACATTTGCCTAATAGCAAACATGAAACAACACAGAATAAATTGCACACACACTGAAGGCTAGCTTGCTCTCTTTTTGTTATTGAAGAAAAGTAAGTTTCATTCCATTCAGAATGAGGTTTTGTTAGATATGCCTTGCTATTCTTGTGAATTTTTAGAAGAGGAAGGCTTTGACCATGATTGGATGAAAGGGAATGCAGCACAAATCTTGCCAAAAAACACTTTTTAAGTGGCTTTGCATGGGGGGGGGGGGCAAGTCTCCCTGCACCCACTGCCTGAAGCTATAGATACTAACTCCACAGTTGCACTAACTCGAAGAAGTGGGACATTCCTCCGAAAAGGGAATCACTTCCAGGACAACTTGCTGACAGTGATTTCTTGTGAATGTATTCCAATAGTCTACAAGTTGACCTTGAAAAACTGAAGTTCGAGCATTTACTCTTCAGGCACCAGTAGGGTAATGGAGGAGAAAGTAAGACTGTCTAGTCTGCCTATTTCACCTTTCACCCCCTTCGTCCGTGCCTTTCCTTTACTCTTCTTTCAGTCTTCAATCCCTCCTTGTGGTAGCCCATTCCGTAAGTCTAAAATCTCACTGAGAAAAAATATCCATTACAATCTAGGTTGTAGTTTGCCCCTACCATCTGCTGCCTGTGTCCCACCTTCCACCCCTTCAATTCATAATGACCTCTTCATATCTCCCTGACATGATCTACTGTACCAATATTTATTTATTAGGTTCATAGATTAGTACTAGGCTAACTGCCCTTGTGGGCCATTTTAAGCCTAGACAATTACCCCATGTGAGAGTCAAACCCTGCACCTTGTGTTTGTAAGGCAAACACATTAACCATTATGCCAACCTCCCACCCTAAATATTTATTTATTTATTTATTTGAATGTGTTTACCTGGGTAGAGCACTGACTAATTTTGTTCAATTTCAGCAAGGAGTCAAAACTGGCCAGACATACTAAATACAAAAGAGTCCGATTACGCATAAGTGACAGTAAAAATATAATGGTACAGTTAAAGCATTGGATACATAGCAAATTCAATGTATTAATTCACAATATGTACAAATGTTTGAAAAAATTTGAGAAGTTATAGCAGAATAAATTAGAGATGTGAAAAGGAACAAAGGAAATTAGTGGCTGAGTTGAAGTGGGGAAGAATTAAAGTGGATTTTGCTGATGAGATCTAAGGAGTAACAGGTACATTCTGCTTGATTAATTAAATGTGATTTGAGTGCAAAAACGAGCATGGAATACGTAGGGAGTTTTTAATTTCAGCTGGGTGGGGCTCCCACAATTTGAACCTGAGAACTGAGAATGCAACCTCCAAGATATGTAGCTTGGAATGTATCATTTGTGCTTTAGAGCCTGAGTACTTGCAGTTTATTAGGTTGCACGTAGGCTGTGACGGTACGTTTTACTGGTTTTGGAGTTAAAGGATGGCGAGTATGTTCATACAGGAGATTGGACAATTGTGATTCTAACAGCAGGTTTGCTCTTTGATTAACTGGGAGCGATTTGCCTTTTTGGTGTTATACAGTGGTGTCCATTGTTTGGGGATATGATTCTCTCTTTTCTCATCTAGTCTCAGATGTGAACAGTTCTAGCTCCCTTAACCGATGGTCATATTAGTCTCAAATGTGAACAGCTCTACCTCCCTTAATCGATGGTCATATTAGTCTCAGATGTGAACAGCTCTAGCTCCCTTAGCCGATGGTCATATTAGTCTCAGATATGAACAGCTCTAGCTCCCATAGCCGATGGTCATATTAGTCTCAGATGTGAACAGCTCTAGCTCCCTTAGCTGATGGTCATAATAGTCTCAGATGTGAACAGCTCTAGCTCCCTTAACCGATGGTCATATTAGTCTCAGATGTGAACAGCTCTAGCTCCATTAGCCGATGGTCATATTAGTCTCAGATGTGAACAGCTCTAGCTCCCTTAGCCAATGGTCATATTAGTCTCAGATGTGAACAGCTCTAGCTCCCTTAGCCAATGGTCATATTAGTCTCAGAAGTGAACAGCTCTAGCTCCCTTAGCCGATGGTTATATTAGTCTCAGATGTGAACAGCTCTAGCTCCCTTAGCCAATGGTCATATTAGTCTCAGATATGAACAGCTCTAGCTCCCTTAGCCAATGGTCATATTAGTCTCAGATGTGAACAACTCTAGCTCCCTTAGCCAGTGGTCATTATAGTCTCAGAAATGAACAGCTCTAGCTCCCTTAGCTGATGGTCATATTAGTCTCAGATGTGAACAGCTCTAGCTCCCTTAGCCAATGGTCATATTAGTCTCAGATGTGAACAGCTCTAGCTCCCTTAGCCGATGGTCATATTAGTCTCAGATGTGAACAGGTCTAGCTCACTTAGCCGATGGTCATATTAGTCTCAGATGTGAACAGCTCTAGCTCCCTTAGCCGATGGTCATATTAGTCTCAGATGTGAACAGCTCTAGCTCCCTTAGCCAATGGTCATATTAGTCTCAGATATGAACAGCTCTAGCTCCCTTAGCTGATGGTCATATTAGTCTCAGATGTGAACAGCTCTAGCTCCCTTAGCCGATGGTCATATTAGTCTCAGATGTCAACAGCTCTAGCTCCCTTAGCCAATGGTCATATTAGTCTCAGATGTGAACAGCTCTAGCTCCCTTAGCCGATGGTCATATTAGTCTCAGATATTAACAGCTCTACCTCCCTCAGCCGATGGTTATATTAGTCTCAGATGTGAACAGCTCTAGCTCCCTTAGCCGATGGTCATATTAGTCTCAGATGTGAACAGCTCTAGCTCCCTTAGCCGATGGTCATATTAGTCTCAGATGTGAACAGCTCTAGCTCCCTTAGCCGATGGTCATATTAGTCTCAGATGTGAACAGCTCTAGCTCCCTTAGCCGATGGTTATATTAGTCTCAGATGTGAACAGCTCTAGCTCCCTTAGCCAATGGTCATATTAGTCTCAGATATGAACAGCTCAATCTCCCTTAGCCAATGGTCATATTAGTCTCAGATGTGAACAACTCTAGCTCCCTTAGCCAGTGGTCATATTAGTCTCAGAATTGAACAGCTCTAGCTCCCTTAGCTGATGGTCATATTAGTCTCAGATGTGAACAGCTCTAGCTCCCTTAGCCGATGGTCATATTAGTCTCAGATGTGAACAGCTCTAGCTCCCTTAGCCGATGGTCATATTAGTCTCAGATGTGAACATCTCTAGCTCCCTTAGCCGATGGTCATATTAGTCTCAGATGTGAACTGGTCTAGCTCACTTAGCCAATGGTCATATTAGTCTCAGATGTGAACAGCTCTAGCTCCCTTAGCCGATGGTCATATTAGTCTCAGATGTGAACTGGTCTAGCTCGCTTAGCCAATGGTCATATTAGTCTCAGATGTGAACAGCTCTAGCTCCCTTAGCCAATGGTCATATTAGCCTCAGATGTGAACAGCTCTAGCTCTCTTAGCCAATGGTCATATTAGTCTCAGATATGAACAGCTCTAGCTCCCTTAGCTGATGGTCATATTAGTCTCAGATGTGAACAGCTCTAGCTCCCTTAGCCGATGGTCATATTAGTCTCAGATGTGAACAGCTCTAGCTTCCTTAGCCAATGGTCGTATTAGTCTCAGATGTGAACAGCTCTAGCTCCCTTAGCCAATGGTCATATTAGTCTCATATGTCAACAGCTCTAGCTCCCTTAGCCAATGGTCATATTAGTCTCAGATGTGAACAGCTCTAGCTCCCTTAGCCAGTGGTCATATTAGTCTCAGATGTGAACAGCTCTAGCTCCCTTAGCCAGTGGTCATATTAGTCTCAGATGTGAACAGCTCTAGCTCCCTTAGCCGATGGTCATATTAGTCTCAGATGTGAACAGCTCTAGCTCCCTTAGCTGATGGTCATATTAGCCTCAGATGTGAACAGCTCTAGCTCCCTCAGCCAATGGTCATATTAGTCTCAGATGTGAACAACTCTAGCTCCCTTAGCCAATGGTCATATTAGTCTCAGATGTGAACAGCTCTATCTCCCTTAGCCAATGGTCATATTAGTCTCAGATGTGAACAGCTGTAGCTCCCTTAGCCAATGGTCATATTAGTCTCAGATGTGAACAACTCTAGCTCCCTTAGCCAATGGTCATATTAGTCTCAGATATGAACAGCTCTAGCTCCCGTAGCCAATGGTCATATTAGTCTCAGATATGAACAGCTCTACCTCCCCTAACCGATGGTCATATTAGTCTCAGATGTGAACAGTTCTAGCTCCCTTAGCCAATGGTCATATTAGTCTCAGATGCGAACAGCTCTACCTCCCTTAGCCGATGGTCATATTAGTCTCAGATATGAACAGCTCTAGCTCCCGTAGCCAATGGTCATATTAGTCTCAGATGTGAACAGCTCTAGCTCCCCTAACCGATGGTCATATTAGTCTCAGATATGAACAGTTCTAGCTCCCTTAGCCAATGGTCATATTAGTCTCAGATGTGAACAACTCTAGCTCCCTTAGCCAATGGTCATATTAGTCTCAGATGTGAACAACTCTAGCTCCCTTAGCCAATGGTCATATTAGTTTCAGATGTGAACAGCTCTAGCTCCCTTAGCCAATGGTAATATTAGTCTCATATATGAACAGCTCTAGCTCCCTTAGCCAATGGTCATATTAGTCTCAGATATGAACAGCTCCAGCTCCCTTAGCTGATGGTCATATTAGTCTCAGATGTGAACAGCTCTAGCTCCCCTAACCGATGGTCATATTAGTCTCAGATGTGAACAGTTCTAGCTCCTTTAGCCAAGGGTCATATTAGTCTCAGATGTGAACAACTCTAGCTCCCTTAGCCAGTGGTCATATTAGTCTCAGATGTGAACAGCTCTAGCTCCCTTAGCCAGTGGTCATGTTCATCTCAGATGTGAACAACTCTAGCTCCCTTAGCCGATGGTCATATTAGTCTCAGATGTGAACAGCTCTAGCTCCCTTAGCCTATGGTCATATTAGTCTCAGATATGAACAGCTCTAGCTCCCTTAGCCAATGGTCATATTAGTCTCAGATGTGAACAGCTCTAGCTCCCTTAGCCGATGGTCATATTAGTCTCAGATGTGAACAACTCTAGCTCCCTTAGCCAGTGGTCATATTAGTCTCAGATGTGAACAGCTCTAGCTCCCTTAGCTGATGGTTATATTAGTCTCAGATGTGAACAGCTCTAGCTCCCTTAGCCAATGGTCATATTAGTCTCAGATGTGAACAGCTCTAGCTCCCTTAGCCGATGGTTATATTAGCCTCAGATGTGAACAGCTCTAGCTCCCTTAGCCAATGGTCATATTAGTCTCAGATGTGAACAGCTCTAGCTCCCTTAGCCAATGGTCATATTAGTCTCAGATGTGAACAACTCTAGCTCCCTTAGCCAGTGGTCATATTAGTCTCAGATGTGAACAGCTCTAGCTCCCTTAGCCAATGGTTATATAAGTCTCAGATGTGAACAGCGCTAGCTCCCTTAGCCAATGGTCATGTTAGTCTCAGATGTGAACAGCTCTAGCTCCCTTAGCCAATGGTCAAATTAGTCTCAGATGTGAACAACTCTAGCTCCCTTAGCCGATGGTTATATTAGTCTCAGATGTGAACAGCTCTAGCTCCCTTAACCAATGGTCATATTAGTCTCAGATTTGAACAGCTCTAGCTCCCTTAGCCGATGGTTATATTAGTCTCAGATGTGAACAGCTCTAGCTCCCTTAGCCAATGGTCATATTAGTCTCAGATGTGAACAGCTCTAGCTCCTTTAGCCGATGGTCATATTAGTCTCAGATGTCAACAGCTCTACCTCCCTTAGCCGATGGTCATATTAGTCTCGGATGTCAACAGCTCTAGCTTCCTTAGCCAATGGTCATATTAGTCTCAGATGTGAACAGCTTCTAGCTCCCTTAGCCGATGGTCATATTAGTCTCAGATGTGAACAGCTTCTGGCTCCCTTAACCAATGGTCATATTAGTCTCAGATGTGAACAGCTCTAGCTCCCTTAGCCAATGGTCATATTAATCTCAGATATGAACAGCTCCAGCTCCCTTAGCTGATGGTCATATTAGTCTCAGATGTGAACAGCTCTAGCTCCCTTAACCGATGGTCATATTAGTCTCAGATGTGAACAGCTCTAGCTCCCTTAGCCAATGGTCATATTAGTCTCAGATGTGAACAGCTCTAGCTCCCTTAACCAATGGTCATATTAGTCTCAGATGTGAACAGCTCTAGCTCCCTTAGCCAATGGTCATATTAGTCTCAGATGTGAACAGCTCTAGCTCCTTTAGCCGATGGTCATATTAGTCTCAGATGTCAACAGCTCTACCTCCCTTAGCCGATGGTCATATTAGTCTCGGATGTCAACAGCTCTAGCTCCCTTAGCCAATGGTCATATTAGTCTCAGATGTGAACAGCTTCTAGCTCCCTTAGCCGATGGTCATATTAGTCTCAGATGTGAACAGCTTCTAGCTCCCTTAACCGATGGTCATATTAGTCTCAGATGTGAACAGCTCTAGCTCCCTTAGCCAATGGTCATATTAATCTCAGATATGAACAGCTCCAGCTCCCTTAGCTGATGGTCATATTAGTCTCAGATGTGAACAGCTCTAGCTCCCTTAACCGATGGTCATATTAGTCTCAGATGTGAACAGCTCTAGCTCCCTTAGCCAATGGTCATATTAGTCTCAGATGTGAACAGCTCTAGCTCCCATAGCCGATGGTCATATTAGTCTCAGATGTGAACAGCTCTAGCTCCCTTAGCCTATGGTCATACTAGTCTCAGATATGAACAGCTCTAACTCCCTTAGCCGATGGTCATATTAGTCTCAGATGTCAACAGCTCTACCTCCCTTAGCCTATGGTCATATTAGTCTCAGATGTGTACAGCTCTAGCTCCCTTAACCAATGGTCATATTAGTCTCAGATATGAACAGCTCTAGCTCCCTTAGCTGATGGTCATATTAGTCTCAGATGTGAACAGCTCTAGCTCCCTTAGCCAATGGTCATATTAGTCTCAGATGTGAACAGCTCTAGCTTCCTTAGCCTATGGTCATATTAGTCTCAAATATGAACAGCTCTAGCTCCCTTAGCCGATGGTCATATTAGTCTCAGATAAGAACAGCTCTAGCTCCCATAGCCAATGGTCATATTAGTCTCAGATGTGAACAGCTCTAGCTCCCTTAGCCGATGGTCGTATTAGTCTCAGATGTGAACAGTTCTAGCTCCCTTAGCCAATGGTCATATTAGTCTCAGATGTGAACAGCTCTAGCTCCCTTAGCCGAAGGTCATATTAGTCTCAGATATGAACAGCTCTAGCTCCCTTAGCCGATGGTCATATTAGTCTCAGATGTGAACAGCTCTAGCTCCTTTAACCGATGGTCATATTAGTCTCAGATGTGAACAGCTCTAGCTCCCTTAGCCAATGGTCATATTAGTCTCAGATGTGAACAGCTCTAGCTCCCTTAGCCGATGGTCATATTAGTCTCAGATGTGAACAGCTCTAGCTCCCTTAGCCGATGGTCATATTAGTCTCAGATGTGAACAGCTCTAGCTCCCTTAGCCAATGGTCATATTAGTCTCAGATGTGAACAGCTCTAGCTCCCTTAGCCGATGGTCATATTAGTCTCAGATGTGAACAGCTCTAGCTCCCTTAGCCGATGGTCATATTAGTCTCAGATGTGAACAGCTCTAGCTCCCTTAGACGATGGTCATATTGGTCTCATATGTGAACAGCTCTTGCTCCCTTAGCCGATGGTCATATTAGTCTCAGATGTGAACAGCTCTAGCTGCCTTAGCCTATGGTCATATTCCTTCACCTCGATCCCGCTGATCATTCAGATGGCCTTCCTCCAGTGTCCTTCCAGAAGCCCAATTGTACATTTCTCTTATCTGCCCTCCAGAACAGCATACTGTACTCAAGGTGTGGTCAGTTAGCATTACCTCTTTGCCTCTGCAGTCGCTTCTCCATAGGATGCCCTCACCATCCTCCTTTCATTCTTTTCCTATTGGTCCAGTCTGCACGTGACGTCCACACCCCCATATCCCCTTTCCTTCTTTGCTGCATCAGTTCCAACTCCCAGCTGACATTTCTCACAAGGACTGTTGTAGTTGTGTTTCAGAAGTGCACACTGATACTGCACTCAGTGTTTGTGGTGATTTAACTATTGCAATTTGCTCCTCAACATTGAGTTTAGGAGTTTCAAGAAGTGCTCCAGGCACCCTCTGTCCTTGTTATAGTTCTGCCTGTGTTGGACTGAGCTGAAGGTCTCATTGATGTCCCAGACACCATATCTGACAGTGGCGTCTATATCAGCATTTCAAAAATCGAATAGTTCGAATCACTAAATGTCAAACTGACATGATCGAACTATCCAATTTTCGAATGCCGAGAAAAAAAAATAAACAACAACAACAAAAAAAACTAAAGGGTGTAGGCAGGGGTCAAGGCCCCCTGCACCCCCACACCCCCTCTACTTAAATATACCAACTCCGAGACTGCACTACATTGAGGTAAACAGAAATCTCCCCTTGCGCAGATTTCCATTTATAAGTTCAATGTTCTGCCCTTTTGGCATTCTTGATGCGACAATATCAAATTCAATATTGTCAGCATTTGAGATGCTGACAGGGACCCCTGACAGTGCTACCCTGTCAAGTTCATCTGTACGTCTATAAGTCAGTTATAAATTTTGAATCAGATTTGACTGTCACTTCCTCCTGTGAACCTACAATGGTTCCTGTCATAAAGTTGGCCCATTCATCCCAGAGTGGTGGTAGGGAAGAGGGACAAGAGCTGATTATTCCTGGGATAAGTGAAAACCCTGTGGCTTATTTGCTCCTGCCCAGGATGTGGTAGGAAACATGTCAGATTGATAGTCCTGTGGGGTGCCCTACCCCCTCCCACTTGTAGCTTCTCCTCCCCCAGAGTGAACAGGCCAGCAGTGGCACTCACTCCCATCCTCCTCAGGCTCTTTCTACAGGCACCAGAGCTTCTAATCAAATCAAGTCACCTGTGCTGTAGTCAGAGCTTTACTCCCCTGCACCACAGGATTGTCTCACACTGGGTAAATCTCTGAGGTCTCAGTCAGGTAGTTTAATTGGACATTGTGCTTTACATCCCTAATGGTAGCAGTTACCCTTCACACCTGTTCCATCACTATCCTGATGTCTGTCAATTGCTCTGTCCATTCTGCCCTGCTTTCTGTCTACCATGGCACCCTCACTTCGATTCTCATTGTACAGACTGAAGCAAGGTATTTCTTCAATACCCCTGGTCTTCTGACTCTTCTGCTCTCTCATCTTTGCTCATCCTGGTCACCTCTGTCTCTCTTTTCTTCCTTTCTGTAAGCACCCAGAAAAACTCTTGTGTCCCCTCTTCATCCCCTCTGTTAACCTCCTTTGACCTCTCACCCTTTCCTTTCCTTTTCTTTATTTCCTTTCCCATCCTTTCCTTTCCTTTCCATTCCTTTCCTTTCCTTTGTTTTCCTTTTTTTCCTTTCCTTTCCTTTGTTTTCCTTTCCTTTCCTTTCCTTTCCCATCCTTTCCTTTGTTTTCCTTTTTCCTTTTCTTTCCATTCCTTTCCTTTCCGTTGTTTTTCTTTTTTTCCTTTCCTTTCCTTTCCGTTGTTTTTCTTTTTTTCCTTTCCTTTCCTTTCCTTTCCTTTGTTTTTCTTTTCTTTCCTTTCCTTTCCTTTCCCATCCTTTCCTCTGTTTTCCTTTCCTTTCCTTTGTTTCTTTTCCTTTGTTTTTCCTTTTCTTTCCTTTCTTATCATTTCCTTTCCTTTCCCATCCTTTCCTTAACAACTATGTCATCCCTATGTTTTCCCTAATTGCATGCCTCACATTAATTTGTAGCCACAGCAGCTGCCTCATCATTTCTCTGTTTCTCTCTTCCTCACAATCTTGATCGGAGCCCTGAATAATCCATCCACAGCTTGTTTACCCTCTCCAATTTCTCTCAGTTTCTAAATTCACCCTTGAACACTTCATACAGCACACCATAATCCACACTCTTAAAATCACAAAATATTATCTTAGCTTTTGTATTTTTACCCTCCTCCCTACTCTAAATTGGACTAGGGTTGCCTTGTCCTTTCTTGTACTGGTCTGCACCAGTATATTCCCATTCCCTTCATGCCCTTGAGATTGAAATTTTCCAGTCTGCCTTTGGAAGACTCAGCGTTACCAAAAGCCTTCATTATTCTTTCCACTAGCCCTCTCATCTGCTTTCCTTCATGTGACTGGAGAACAGCAGACAGTATTACTCTATCATTTCTCCCCCCTACATCTGTTTACCTTAAATGCCAGGATGCTTATCATTAGTTCTGTCATCTCCCTTGCCCCACTCTTTGATGTTCTCCCACTTTTTTATTCAGATCTAATTCCCTCCCTTATGTAAACTACTGTGTTATCCACAACTCTCTATCTCTCTTTCTCTCTCTCTCTCTCACTCCCTCTCTTTTCTTTCTTCTTAAACAACCTACCCCTCTCTTGTCAATGGACCATGTTTCAGCAAAACCTGCAATGTCCACTCCACTCCTGCATCACTGCTTGCAGACCTCCAACTTTCTACCCAGACTCCTTATATTACATTGTAACAGTGTAATACTATGTAATGTCCAACCTGCCCTCCTGCAGGTCACCCATCTCCTACCCAGGCTCCTTATATTACATTGTAATAGTGTAATACTAAGTAAAGTCCACCCTCCCCTCCTGTATCATTGCCTGCAGATCCCAATCTCCATACACAGACTCCTTGTATTACATTGTTACATTGTAGCCCTAAGTAATGTCCACCATCCCCTCCTGCATCACTGCCTGCAGGTCACCTATCTCCTACCCAGACTCCTTATATTACATTTTAACAGTGTAATACTAAGTAAAGTTCATCCTCCCCTCCTGTATCATTGTCTGCAGGTCACAATCTCCCTACACAGACTTCTTATATTACATTGTTACATTGTAACAAATAAATTGTAATAAATAAATAAATAAATAAATAATACGAAGTAACGTCCACCATCCCCTCCTGCATGACTGCCTGCAGGTCAACCATCTCCCTACACAGACTCCTTATATTACACAATTACATTGTAATACTAAGTAATGTCCATCCCATCCCTCCTACGTCACTGCCTGCAGGTCACCCATCTCCCTACAGAGACTCCTTATATTACATTGTTACATTGTAATACTAAGTAATGTCCATCCTATCTCTCCTACATCACTGCCTTCAGGTCCCAATCTTCCTACACAGACTTCTCATATTACATTGTCACATTGTAATATTAAGTAATGTCTACCCTCCCCTCCATTATCACTGGCTGCAGGTCCCCATCTCTCTACGCAGACTCCTTATATTACATTCTTACATTCTAAACTAAGTAATGTCCATCCTATCCCTCCTACATCACTGCCTGCAGGTCCACATCTCTTTACACAGACTCCTTATATTACATTGTTACATTGTAATAGTAAGTAATGTCCACCCTCACTTCCTGCATGAATGCCTGCAGTTCACCATCTCTCTACACAGACTCATTATATTACATTGTAACATTATAATACTAAGTAATGTCCACCCTCCCCATCCTGTATCACTACTTGCAAGTCCCTATTTCCTTAAGCAGACTCATTATATAACATTGTTATGTTCTAATACTAAGTAATATCCACTCTCCCCTCCAGCATGACTGCCTGCAGGTCACCCATCTCCCTACACAGACTCCTTATATTACACTGTTACACTATAACATTAAGTAATGTCCATACTCCCCTCCTGCATGACTGCCTGCAGGTCACCTATCTCCTACCCAGACTCCTTATATTACATTGTTAAATTGTAATACTAAGTAATGTCCACCCTCACCTCCTGCATGACTGCCTGCAGGTCACCTATCTCCTACCCAGACTCCTTATATTACATTGTTAAATTGTAATACTAAGTAATGTCCACCCTCACCTCCTACATGACTGCCTGCAGGTCACCCATCTCCCTACACAGACTCCTTATATTACACCGTTACAATATAACATTAAGTAATGTCCACACTCCCCTCCTGCATGACTGCCTGCAGGTCACCTATCTCCTACCCAGACTCCTTATATTACATTGTTAAATTGTAATACTAAGTAATGTCCACCCTCACCTCCTACATGACTGCCTTCAGGTCACCCATCTCCCTACACAGACTCCTTATATTACACTGTTACAATATAACATTAAGTAATGTCCACACTCCCCTCCTGCATGACTGCCTGCAGGTCACCATCTCTCTGCACAGCCTCCTTATATTACATTGTTACATTGTAATACTAAGTAATGTCCTCTCTCCCCTTCAGTATCACTGTCTAGAGGGACCCATCTCCCTAAACAGACTCCTTATATTACATTGTCACACTGTAACAGTAAGAAATGTTCACATTCCTCTCATGCATGATTGCCTGTAGGTCACCATCTCTCTACACAGCCTCCTTATATTACATTGTAACATTGTAAAACTAAGCAATGTCCACCCTCCCCATTCTGTATCACTGCCTGCAGGTCACCATCTCTTTACAAAGACTCCTTATATTACATTGTTACATCGTAATAATAAGCAATGTCCATCTCATCCCACCTACATCACAGCCTGCAGTTCCCCATCTCCCTACACAGACTCCTTATATTACATTGTTACGTTGTAATACTAAGTAATGTAAACTCTCAACTCCTGCACAAATGCCTGTAGGTCCCCATCTCTTTACACAGGCTCCTTATATTACATTGGTACATTGTAATACTAAGTAATGTCCAACCACCCCTCCTACATCACTGCCTGCAGGTCACCCATCTCCTTTCTTGGACCCTTATATTACATTGTTACATAGTAATACTAAGTAGTGTGCCCCCTCCCCTCCAGTATCACTGCCTGCAAGTCACCCATCTCCCTACACAGACTCCTTATATTACATTGTTACATTGTAATACAAAGCAATGTCCTTCCCTTCCTACCTACATCACTGCGTGCAGGTCCCCATCTCCCTACACAGACTATTTATATTGCATTGTTACATTGCTATACTAATTAATGTCAACCCTCTCCTCCAGTATCACTGCCTGCAGGTCCCCATCTCTTTACACAGACTCCTTATATTACATTTTTACATTGTAATACTAAGTAATGTCCACCCTCTCCTTCTGCATCATTGCCTGCAGGTCCCCAGCTCCCTACACAGACCCCTTATATTATATTGTTTCATTGTAATACTAAGTAATGTCCAGCCTCCCCTCCTACATCACTGCCTGCAGGTCCCCATCTCTTTACACAGACTGTTTATATTACATTGTAATACCAAGTAATGTCCAACCTCCCCTCCTACATCACTGCCTGCAGGTCACCCATCTCCCTACCTAGACCCTTATATTACATTGTTACATTGTAATACTAAATAATCTCCCCACTCCCCTCCAATATCAATGTCTGCAGGTCACCCATCTCCCTACACAGACTCCATATATTACATTGTTACATTGTAATACTAAGCAATGTCCATCCAATCCCACCTAGTTCACTGCCTGCAGGTCCCCATCCCCCAACACAGACTCTTTATTTTACATTGCTACATTGTTATACTAAGTAATGTCCCCCCTCCCCTCCAGTATCACTGCCTGCAGGTCACCCATCTCCCTACACAGACTCCTTATATTACATTGTTACATTGTAATACTAAGTAATGTCCATCCTCCATTCCTACATCACTGCCTGCAGGTCCCCATCTCCTTACACAGACTACTTATACTATATTGTTACAGTGAAATCTTAAGTAATGTCCACCCTCCCCTGCTGTATCACTGCCTGCAGGTCACTCAACTCCCTAAACAGACTCCTTATACTACATTGTTACATTCTAATACTAATTAATATCCACCCTCCCCTCCTACATCACTGCCTGCAGGTCCCCATCTCCTTACACAGACTACTTATACTATATTCTTACAGTGTAATCTTAAGTAATGTCCACCCTCCCCTGCTGTATCACTGCCTGCAGGTCACTCATCTCCCTATACAGACTCCTTATAATACATTGTTACATTATAATACTAAGTAATGTCCCTTCTCCACTCCAGTATCACTGTCTGCAGGTCAAACATTTCCCTACACATACCCCTTATATTACATTGTTACATTGTAATACTAAGTAATGTCCACCTACCCCTCCTACATCACTAACTGCAGGGCCCCATCTCCCTACACAGACTCCTTACATTACATTGTTACATTGTAATACTAAGTAATGTCCACCTACCCCTCCTACATCACTGCCTGCAGGTCCCCATCTCCCTACACAGACTCCTTATATTACATTGTTACATTGTATAACTAAGTAATGTCCACCCTCCCCTCCTACATCACTGCCTGCAGGTCACCCATCTCGCTACTTAGACACCTTATATTACATTGTTACATGGTAATACTAAGTAATGTCCCCCCTCCCCTCCAGTATCACTGCCTGCAGGTCCCCATCTCCTTACACAGACTCCTTATACTACATTGTTACAGTGTAATCTTAAGTAATGTCCACCCTCCCCTTCTGTATCACTGCCTGCAGGTCACCCATCTCCCTACACAGACTCCTTATATTACATTTTTACATTGTAATACTAAGTAATGTCCACCCTCCTTCCTACATCACTAACTGCAGGTCACCCATCTCCCTACACAGACTCCTTATATTGCATTGTTACATTGTAATACATTGTTACATTGTAATACTAAGTAATGTCCACCTACCCTTCCTACATTACTAACTGCAGGTCACCCACCTCCCTAACCAGACTCCTTATACTACATTGTTACAATTTAATATTAAGTAATGTCCACCCTCCCCTCCTGTATCACTGCCTGCAGGTCACCCATTTCCCTACACAGACTCCTTATACTGCATTGTTACAGTGTAATCTTAAGTAATGTCCACCCACCCCTCCAGTATCACTGGCTGCAGGTCCCCATCTACCTACACAGACTCCATATATTACATTGTTACATTGTAATACTAAGTAATGTCCACCCTCCTCACCTACGTCACTGCCTACAGGTCACCCATTCCCCTACCTAGACTCTTTATATTACATTGTAACATGGTAATACTAAGTAATGTCCACCCTCTCCTCTAGTATCACTGGCCGCAGGTCCCCATCTGCCTACACAGACTCCTTATATTACATTGTTACATTGTAATACTAAGTAATGTCCACCCTCCTCACCTACGTCACTGCCTACAGGTCACCCATTCCCCTACCTAGACTCTTTATATTACATTGTAACATTGTAAAACTAAGTAATGTCCACCCTCCCCATTCTGTATCACTGCCTGCAGGTCCCCATCTCTTTACACAGACTCCTTATATTACATTGTTACATTGTAATACTAAGTAATGTCCACGCTTCCCTCCTACATCACTAACTGCAGGTCACCCATCCCACTACCTAGTCTCCTTATATTACATTGTTACATTGTAATACTAAGTAATGTCCATCCTCCCCTCCTACATCACTAACTGCAGGTCCCCCATCTCCCTACACAGACTCCTTACATTACATTGTTACATTGTAATACTAAGCAATGTCCATCCCATCCCACCTACGTCACTTCCTACAGGTCCCCATCTCCCTATACAGACTTTTCAAATTACATTCTTACATTGTAATACTAAGTAATGTGCACCCTCAACTCCTGCATGACTGCCTGCAGGTCCCCATCTCCTTACACAGACTCCTTATACTACATTGTTAAAGTGTAATATTAAGTAATGTCCACCCTCCCTTCCTACGTCACTGCCTACAGGTCACCCATTCCCCTACCTAGACTCCTTATATTACATTGTTACATGGTAATACTAAGTAATGTCCCCCCTCCCCTCCAGTATCACTGCCTGCAGGTCCCCATCTACCTACACAGACTTCTTATATTACAGTGTTACATTGTAATACTAAGTAATGTCCACCCTCCCCACCTATGTCACTGCCTACAGGTCACCCATTCCCTTACCTAGACTCCTTATATTACATTGTAACATTGTAAAACTAAGTAATGTCCATCCCATCCCTCCTACATCACTGTCTGCAGATCACCCATCTCCCTACACAGACTCCTTATATTACATTGTTACATTGTAGTACTAAGTAATGTCCCCCCTCCCTTCTAGTATCACTGCCTGCAGGTCCCCATCTCCCTACACAGACTCCTTATATTACATTGTTACATTATAATACTAAGTAATTTCCACCCTCCCCTCCTACATCACAAACTGCAGGTCACCCATTTCCCGACACATACTCCTTATATTACAGTGTTACATTGTAATACTAAGTAATGTCCCCCCTCCCCTCCTACATAACTGCCTGCAGGTCACCCATCTCCCTACACAGACTCCTTATATTACATTGTTACATTGTAATACTAACTAATGTCCACCCTCAACTCCTGCATGACTGCCTGCAGGTCCCCATCACCCTATATAGACTATTTATATTACATTGTTACATTGTAATACTAAGTAATGTCCACCCTTCCCTCCTACATCACTAACTGCAGGTCACCCATCCCCCTACCTAGTCACTTTATATTACATTGTTACATCGTAATACTAAGTAATGTCCCCCCTCCCCTCCTACATCACTGTCTGCAGATCACCCATCTCCCTACACAGACTCCTTATATTACATTGTTACATTGTAATACTAACTAATGTCCACCCTCAACTCCTGCATGACTGCCTGCAGGTCCCCATCTCCCTATATAGACTCTTTATATTACATTGTTACATTGTAATACTAAGTAATGTCCAGCCTCCCCACCTACGTCACTGCCTATAGGTCACCCATTCCCCTACCTAGACTCCTTATATTACATTGTTACATTGTAATACTAAGTAATCTCCACCCTCTCCTCTAGTATCACTGGCTTCAGGTCACCATCTACCTACACAGACTCCTTATATTACATTGTTACATTGTAATACTAAGTAATGCCCACCCTCCTCACCTATGTCACTGCCTACAGGTCACCCATTCCCCTACCTAGACTCTTTATATTACATTGTAACATTGTAAAACTAAGTAATGCCCACCCTCCCCATTCTGTATCACTGCCTGCAGGTCCCCATCTCCTTACACAGACTCCTTATATTACATTGTTACATTGTAATACTAAGTAATGTCCCCCTCCCCTCCTACATAAATACCTGCAGGTCACCCATCTCCCTACACAGACTCCTTATGTTACATTCTTACATTGTAATACTAACCAATGTCCACCCTCAACTCCTGCATGACTGCCTGCAGGTCCCCATCACCCTATATAGACTCTTTATATTACATTGTTACATTGTAATACTAAGTAATGTCCACCCTTCCCTCCTACATCACTAACTGCAGGTCACCCATCCCCCTACCTAGTCACCTTATATTGCCTTGTTACATCATAATACTAAGTAATGTCCATCCCATCCCTCCTACATTACTGTCTGCAGATCACCCATCTCCCTACACAGACTCCTTATATTACATTGTTACATTGTAATACTAACTAATGTCCACCCTCAACTCCAGCATGACTGCCTGCAGGTCCCCATCTCCCTAAATAACTCTTTATATTACATTGTTACATTGTAATACTAAGTAATGTCCACCATCCCCTCCTACATCACTGCCTGCAGGTCCCCATCTCTTTACACAGACTCCTTATATTACATTGTTACATTGTAATACTTAGTAATGTCCACCCTCTCCTCTAGTATCACTGGCTGCAGGTCCCCATCTCCCTACACAGACTCCTTATATTACATTGTTACATTGTAATACTAAGTAATGTCCACCCTCTCCTCTAGTATCACTGGCTGCAGGTTCCCATCTACCTACACAGACTCCTTATATTACATTGTTACATTGTAATACTAAGTAATGTCCACCCTCCTCACCTACGTCACTGCCTGCAGGTCACCCATTCCCCTACCTAGACTCTTTATATTACATTGTAACATTGTAAAACTAAGTAATGCCCACCCTCCTCATTCTGTATCACTGCCTGCAGGTCCCCATCTCTTTACACAGACTCCTTATATTACATTGTTACATTGTAATACTAAGTAATGTCCATCCCATCCCTCCTACATCACTGTCTGCAGATCATCCATCTCCCTACACAGACTACTTACATTACATTGTTACATTGTAATACTAACTAATGTCCACCCTCAACTCCTGCATGACTGCCTGCAGGTCCCCATCTCCCTACATAGACTCTTTATAATACATTGTTACATTGTAATACTAAGTAATGTCCACCCTCCCCTCCTACATCACTAACTGCAGGTCACCCATCCCCCTACCTAGTCTCCTTAAATTACATTGTTACATTGTAATACAAAGTAATGTCCATCCCATCCCTCCTACATCACTGTCTGCCGATCACCCATCTCCCTACACAGATTCCTTATATTACATTGTTACATTGTAATACTAACTAATGTCCACCCTCAACTCCTGCATGACTGCCTGCAGGTCCCCATCTCCCTACATAGATTCTTTATATTACATTGTTACATTGTAATACTAAGTAATGTCCACCCTCCCCTCCTACATCAGTAACTGCAGGTCACCCATCCCCCTACCTAGTCACTTTATATTACATTGTTACATCGTAATACTAAGTAATGTCCATCCCATCCCTCCTGCATCACTGTCTGCAGATCACCCATCTCCCTACACAGACTCCTTATATTACATTGTTACATTGTAATACTAACTAATGTCCACCCTCAACTCCTGCATGACTGCCTGCAGGTCCCCATCTCCCTATATAGACTCTTTATATTACATTGTTACATTGTAATACTAAGTAATGTCCACCCTCCCCTCCTACATCACTAACTGCGGGTCCCCCATCTCCCTACACAGACTCCTTATATTACATTGTTACATTGTAATACAAAGCAATGTCCATCCCATCCCACCTACATCACTTCCTGCAGGTCCCCATCTCCCTATACAGACTTTTCAAATTACATTCTTACATTGTAATACTAAGTAATGTGCACCCTCAACTCCTGTATGACTGGCTGCAGGTCCCCATCTCTTTACACAGACTCCTTATACTACATTATTAAAGTGTAATATTAAGTAATGTCCACCCTCCCTTCCTACGTCACTGCCTACAGGTCACCCATTCCCCTACCTAGACTGTTTATATTACATTGTTACATTGTAATACTAAGTAATGTCCACACTCCTCTCCTACATCACTGCCTGCAGGTCACCCATTCCCCTACCTAGACTCCTTATATTACATTGTTACATGGTAATACTAAGTAATGTCCCCCCTCCCCTCCAGTATCACTGCCTGCAGGTCCCCATCTACCTACACAGACTCCTTATACTACATTGTTAAAGTGTAATATTAAGTTATGGCCACCTTCCTTTCCTGCATCATAGGTAGACTGCAGCTACCCATCATAATTTGAGTCACTTTTGTTTGTTCCTCTGTTATGTTCTGCATTTTTTACCTGCTGTTCCCCTGGCTAAACATTAACCTTGTTTTGGACCTGGCAATCCTGCCCTCCTTTTCTATCTTCGTTTAAAGGTATTATCACTGAATATACCTTTCCAAGCAGGCGTTATTTTCCTTCTTTCTCGTATGTGTGCTTGTAATATTCCTGACAATGTTACCTTTAACTCTGTCCTGCCATGTGCACGTCACTTCTCCATCCTTGCATGCTACCACCTCAGCTGTTACCCCTGACAGTTCACTGGTGACTACTTGCTCCCACAATACTCATCCACTACCCCTGGTAATCAATTGGGTCATCCCTACATGTGTCTACTAGGTTATAATCTCTGAGACTGATTTCACTGAAATCTGCTCCCCCAATTCTCATAGCACAGATTCTTATAACCACTGAGACTGATTTCAATGAAATCTGCTCCCACAGTTTTCATAGCAGACTCTTATAACCCCCTAAGATTGATTTCACTGAAATCCTTTCCCCCATTTCTACTTGTACAGACTGTTATAATCCCCTGAGACTTATTTCACTGAAATCTGCTCCCCCAGTTCTCACTTGTACAGATTGTTATAACCCCTGAGACTGATTTCACTGAAATCTGTTCCCTTGGTTGTCACTTGCATAGACTCTTATAACCCCTGAGACTGATTTCACTGAAATCTGTTCCCTTGGTTGTCACTTGCATAGACTCTTATAACCCCTGAGACTTATTTCACTAAAATCTTTTTCCCTGGTTTTCAATTGCACAGACTCTTATAATGCCTGAGACATATTTCACTGAAATGTGTTCCCCCAGTTCTCATAGCACAGACTCTTATAACCCCTGAAGCTGATTTCACTGAAATCTGTTCCACTGGTTCTGACTTGCACAGATTCTTAATCTCCTCTTTGATTTACTCTCTAGGTCACCAACCTCCTAGTCTCTATCTCCATAATGGCCATGTCTACTACCCTATGACAGTTTCCCCTCCCATCCTTATAGTTGCTATTACTATTCCTTCTATCACTATCCCCTCCTATTAATCACTGTCCCTCCAATCACTAGCATTCCTATCAATCACTATCCCTCCTATTACTATCCTTCTTATCAATCACTATCCCATCTATCACTGTCCCTCCTATCCATAACTATCCCTCTAATCAATCACTATCCTTCCTATCACTATCTCTCTTGCCATTTCTCTCACAGATTCATAGGTTCATAGGCACATGCTGGGCAGTTAGTCCAGGATGTGATGCCCCAGCACTGGCCCAGTAATCAAGGAGCTTCAATGCACACACTGGGAAAATGACAAGTACACACATTGTAAAATGCAATTTCCCTTAAGAATACACAGAGACCACAGTCAGTCTGTGAGTGGCTCTCCCTCTTTCCAGATCCCCAGTAAGACTCTCCACTGGCACAGCTATAGGGTTGAGATCTCAGCTGAGTGGCCAAACCAAGACCTCAAGCACCCTCTCTGTCCATCTAGTGCTCCGTGTCCCTGCTCAAGTAGCTGACACACACCACACACACTTTGAGGTTTGATTTATATACAAACACACACCTGGGAAAGGCTGGCACAGGTTTAATAGCTATGCTCCCTTTGGCTCAGATTATAAGGTAGTTTACACATCCACCAGCCACTGCCTACCAGCTACTTTAAGGCCCTTAGCAAAGGGTGGCCAATCTTACTTTGTAATGTTACTATTAATCCAAATGATAGTTTGACTAGGAGCAAGGCTACTAGGAGTGGCCTGCACAGTGTCACCAAATAGATATGCAAGTATTCTAAGAGCTTAAATATGTCTCACAAATATCCGCTACAAAGATAGCTTTAAATATATTTAATAATAAGTAATAACAGAACAAGAAAATATGCAGTAAATCATCACAGTAACTTCAACATTCAAAATCACAGGAATATTTACAACAACATTGCAGAACAGTCTCAAATAAACACAGAAAACATCTAAACTAATCTTTACTATATTTCTTACTGAATCTAAAAGAAATGACTGTACCCTAGTTAACTTACTTACAGAGCCAGGCAAGACAAATGGGATGAGTGGGTTTTCCCAGCTGATGCTGCCAGGTCAAAGACAAAATACAAAATGCCATCTCTCTCTCTCTCTCTCTATCTATCTCTCTCTCTCTCTCTCTCTCTCTGTCTCTCTCAGAGAGTTCTTAAATTAATATCTCAAATATTGCTGCTGGAATACTTGTAGCATGAGCATGTCATCACCTTTTGATATCTGACTTCAGTTCCCAGGCTCAAAAACAACCACTGATGTGGCATTTAGCATCTACCCGTGAAAATATATAAACAAAGGCTTTTCCTCAGATGTCTGTAGATCCTGGAAGTCCTAAAACAATAAAACAGTTCTACATCTCAAGCCTAGCAATTATCTCTCTTTCAAGACAATACAAAAAACTTCTAGTAAACAAATGTCAAATAAAATAAATAAATAAATAATAGTTCTAGACATTGTGTCTATTACTGTACTGAAACTGAAAGATAACATCTTTTGTTTATGGCCAAGCTATAAAGTAACTTAACCTAAACCATTCTTCTGAAGTTTTGCAAGTTAATCTCTTGTGTTTCAATCTCCCCTGTCAAACAGTTACAACAGTGTACATAAAAAATATCTCTTCAGCACACGTCTATACAATATGACATGCAATTCTAATACATTTGCAACACAGGCATATGAATCATGTTGCTATTCACAAATGGCACACAACCAGTTATAAAATTCCAGATAGTTGGACTGGCAGTATCTCCTTCTGTCACACTTCTATATAAATCATATTAATATTCACAAATGACATATAATTATTTAGAAAATTCCAGATAACTGGGTTGGCAGTATTTTCTTTTGTGACACAGAGGACCACTGCTGTCCTAGCCACTGCAATTCACATTACTTTCTCTAACTATGTATAATGGCCAGAGGTTGAGTACAGGCATGCCTATACGTTCCCCAATCAAATTTTCGGGATTATGCGTGGAGAGAGTTAGTAAATTGGTTTAATCGACTTGAGGGGGCCTATTACATAGGCAAAGAATTCTTTGGGAGAGATGCCTATCCCACAAAAAAAGGTTCTCTGTGCAATCTGATGTAGAGGCAGATCCTACTGTGTATTTTGGCACTGCCAGTTTTATGAACATGTAAAAAAATCAAGCTGAATGGAGTCCCTTGCTACCATGAAGACCAGAAAAAGATTATCACACAGAAGTCTGTAAGAGATAGAGTAGAGTGATAGCAATTTTAATCATTATGTGTAGCTTAGGGAGGTTCTATTCTAGATTTTCTTTTTAAGAAGATTTATTTTTTAATAAATGGATAATATGCGTGGATAGGTACATGACAAAGGGGATGTGTATTCTTGTATGGGCCTGATGATAGAATTGTATAGAGGGAAAATTACTTTTTTGGCATGGAGGATATGCTTTTAGCAATTACATGGGCAAGGCAAAAACGTTCTTGATGGCAGTCAAAATGCACAGGCCAAAGGAGATTGTATTGCCCTTGTATAATGTCCAGATGGAATACAAGACAATAAGAAAACAAATATGAGACAGGATTACTATATCGCAGGTGGTCATAGCAGGAAATGAATTCGCTTGTGGGGAGTGTGATATTTTATGTAAATTAATCTTGAACATACATCACAATTTTAATTAAAAGCAATGACTGCCTGTTAAAACATGAATAATATAGGAACAATATAGTTAGATATCATATAATATTATATTACATATATAATATTGTATTATTATATAATGAATAATATAGTATTTTATTGCAGTGGCATGTTTATTTGGTAATCAATTTAAGATTACACCAGCTTTGAGAAACCAGTGCTAGTCACTATCATTTTAAATAGATGTTTACATGCATGGGGAAATGATAAATATAATATAGTGTAAGACATGTGATCTCCCAAAGGTAATTATCCTGGTTAAATGAATACAACACTTATTTTTTAGTGCAACCTGAATAAGAAATATTTTCTGGAATAAGCAGATGAAGGTGGTGGAAAATTTGCTTGCTATCCTGAGAAAAAGGTAAAGAAATTAATTTATTCTGCAATCTAACATGTAAATATTTATTTTGTGTACATGAAATTTAAATGGTATTAATAAAACAGTGTGGCTACTCTTTTCTCCTTGTCCTTTTATGAAATTAGAGATTTGAAGCTAGGGATGGATAGATGAGGAGGTAATGATTTATTATAACAGCGTCTATATATTTTTAAATGCACAAACTTCTATTAAATATTGTTTCTACAATCTATTTAAACATCTGTGTTTAAAGTATCTCATATTTTATTAACTTGCATTTTCTTATTTGCTTATTAAGTTATTATTTTATGAATTAACTGGATATTTGTGTGGAGTGGCCAACCTTATATGCAACTGTAAAGGTCTAAAGTAAGATGGTGATATGTATTGTTTTAGAACTTCTATAAAAACGCTTATGGGATTACTAAATAAGAAATTAATGCATGTGTGTGTGTGTGTATACATATATATATATATATATATATATATATATATATATATATATATATATATATATGTTATGTGTTTCTATTTGCTGAGTGATGGTTGGGAAGAAGGTTGCAATGACATTACATTTCTTCTTGAGTTTGTATGTGATTATGTAGGAAAAGTACAGATAAATGGCAAGGCATACTTGAAGGAACAATGATGAAATACAAACCACATTAATTCTGTGTATGTTCTTGATGATTATGTATATAAGTTTTTATACATTTATGTACACAAGGTGTTGGGTTGTGCTTGTCTCTTTTGTATCATATCTTCTTATTCACCTAAGTGTATGCATAAATTGATAATGCTTGAAAATTTTATTTTAATTAACATGTTTCTAAACAGATCTAGTTTCTTTTGGCTTCTGATGTAGAATTAATAAATTTCAATAATATAGTTCTTTTTTTCTGGGGTTCAGTGAGTTTAGAAAAGTTTAAGGGGGTTCACTGGGAGTAAAACTAATTAAATTAGGAATATATCAATTCCAAGCTAGTGATAATATATATTGTTTTACATTTGTTAGTCATTAAGAATTATGACATGTATGTAATTAAGAGAATGTTAGTTATTTTTTGGGTGTTCTACAAGTGCTCAAGTTCCCAACACTCAAACATTACAATCTCAAAGCCAGGAATTTGAGTGTTCTTGTAGCCTGGGTAGATTGCTAATTGCTTCATGAGCAAACTCAGATTTGAGCTCAGGCAAGCAACTGCCATGGTTTAGTGAAACACATTATTCAAGTTCAAATGAGATAAGTGCAGCAGCTGTACTGAGGGGGTGTGAGGAGGTGGAGGTGTAGATTAGGACAATGCTCAGAAAGAGGGTTTAAGGTTTAGGGAGGTGGAGTAGGGATTTTAGGTTTGGAAAGTGGAAGGGAGTTTTAGGGTTAGTGAGCAGGAGAGGGTTTAAGTTTATGGAGAAGGATGGGAATTTTAAGCTTAGGGAGCAAGAAGGGTGTTTTAGGGTTATAGTTACAGTTCTGATAGTGTGAGGGCTAAGTAGTTATGAGAAATTGAGTTAGTGAGATTTAGACCACTTTGCTTTTTGAGCAAGTGACAGTAAGCAAGTGTGTTGCAAGCAACTAGCAGATGAGAATTTGTGGTAAACCCTATTTTTAGACACTTGTACTTATGGAATAAGTTCATCTTGGATATCACACATTTTGTGAGTCATGGGGAATCTCAATATATCTGGAATAAGTGTGTTACAATTAAATATTAACAATTTAAACAGGGGTTATAAAATCGGGGCTTTCTGAATATTTGAAACTGAATAAGGTGGCATTGTCTTTGACAAGAAACTCGTTTTTTAGAAAATCAAGCAAAAGGTTTGGATTTAAGAATAATACTATTGTAGTAAATTTCCTATTTAAAGAAAGATGAAAGAAAATGAAAATTATATGAAAAAACAATCCTGTTATGCTAAAGATACTACACTCATCTAGTGATACCAAAAGGAGTTTTTGTCATGGTAATTACTGAATATTAAAATCAGTTAATAAAACTGAATTCCTGTATATTTGACTAAAATAATAGAAATTAAAGATTTATTATTAAGTAAAATATGTAATTCCTTATTCTTTAATGCCAATACTGAGATTAATATTAAGGTACTTACGTATTATCGCAACCAGATTTATAAAGTGCGATAATTTATCTATTTTCGGCAGAAACACGTTGCCTGACCTAAAAAGGGGTCTGTAAAGATGTCGCCAGCAGTTTGTCACAGTGGGAATGAGGCAGGCAGAGCAGAAATGCTGTAAGTTTGTACTTCTGGTTGATGCGGCTCATTTCTTCCCAAGAACTCGTAGTGGTCCACATCCGTGCAATTCCTGCATTCTTCATTACCCTGTTAGCTACAGGAAATTGACTCAGGAAATGCACACTGAAGTTTTCGGGGGCAGTAATCAGCAAAAGTGAAGGTGCCTGTAAGGAGCAGTGAATAACAGCTCATTGCTTGCTCGGGAGTGATATGGCTTTCTTTGCAGTGGCAGACTGTTTTAAAAGGTTGCATTCTTGCTTATGGATCGTGACCATTTCCAATTAACAGGATTGTATGTGTACTAACACTTTGAAATAAATGGGTTTGGTTGCTTTTAAGGACGGAACAGCTGTTTTCAAGTCCTTTGTCATACACAGATAGTAAATATACAGTTACAGAGAAAAGAGGCAGGGACTGTTGTCAGTAAAACTCCACCAACAGAACCACACTTTTAAATCAGTACTTCCGAAGTCACAACTGCATTAATGTGCCTTCTGAGAGTCTGAACTGTAAACAGGGTATGTAACAAATCAGATACTTGCAAAGGACCTTTCTAAAAAAGGGGTCAGTTTATGTTAACGAGCCATGGTCCTGACAACTTGTGTGGATGGAAATGTGGTGACAGACAAGCAGCAGTCAGGTGTGTAGGTCGGCCGGGGACATTACCAGGCAAGAGGAATTCTGCTGTTCTTCCGCTTCCTGTGTGGAAAATTTTCTGGCACTATAATACTTAAACATTTTACACACCCCTTGATAGGTGAACATACATGCTCTTTCTTGACAAACTGCTGGCGACATCTTTACAAACCCGTTTTTAGGTCAGGCAACATGTTTCTGCCGAAAATAGACAAATTATCGCACTTTATAAATCTGGTTGCGATAATACGTAAGTACCAATATTAATACAGCACAGGACTCAATAAAAATCACATGTCTTTGGTAGGACATATTATCTTAGTGAGGAAATACATTAAAGGTAAAGAATGGAGAACTGTATGTGTTGTATCCCTTATAGGTGAGTTTTTTTTAATAACACACCATTCCCGGACATTGAATGCCACAAAGTTACAAGTTTAAAAAGAGGAAACTATATTTATAAGATGTGCTCAAATTATTAAGTACAAAGTATCAACAGATTTTTAACAATAAAGCAACTCTTAATTTTAGAAAGAATATAGTTGCATTCTTACTCTACATCTCTTAAGGGCTTAAATAGATTAAAATGAGATATAAATTGCTAACAAGAACAAATCAGATAATGTGCACTCCAAAATCTACAAAATAACAAGTCAGTAACTGATATTGACAATATATCATTAGTATTTAAGAATAAGGCAACATTAAGTAGTTAGTAAAACCTACATCAACTAAGAAATAATTAACCAGATACAAAACAAAAAAGGAAAGAGAGAAAGAAAAGAAAAGAAATAAAAAAGAAAGAAAATAAAGAAAGAGAAAAGAAAGAAAAGAAAAGAAATAAAGACAGAAAGAAAGAAAAGAAAAGAAACCCCCTGGAACTGGTAGTATCATTCTTGAGAGTTATAAACTATTCCCACAGAAAAATGTTTATTTCTTTAAAGTATTTTTTAAATGGTTAAGGCAAATGTAATGTTCTTTATACTTTAACAACTCCCAAACCAAAAAAAGAATAACGATTCTAAATTAAGCTCTTCTTACAAGTAAATATCGCTTTTAAGTAGTGATTAGAAAATGTTTTATTTTTATTTCAATATTTATCAATATTAGAAAATATTTTATCTTCTTCTTCTTTCGGCTTTCCCCGGTTAGGGGTCGCAACAGCGGATTACCTGTCCACTCATGACTGGCAGTGGAGTTTTATGGTGTCAAGTTGCCAGCCCAGCTCCCAACCTTCCACAGAAGGCACACACACACACACACACTCACACCTAGGGCCAGTTTAGAGTGTCCAATCCAC
>NC_056744.1:1778114568-1778164568 GCF_019279795.1 Protopterus annectens | reverse complement strand
CCAGGCTGAACAAGGAGAGGGTAACGGTGAGCTGCCTACCGGGAGCTAGGATCCGCCACATAACACACGCACTCAGGTCACTCCAAAGCAAGTACAAATATGACTCCGTCATTGTTCATGCCGGCGTGAATGATCTGAGATGTACCTCCCTGGACTACATGAAAAGAGACATAGAGGAGCTCTCTGATTATGTAGCCCAGGCTGGTATGACCCTGACCCTGAGCAGCATCTTGCCCTCACCAAGAATGATGCCACAATACAAAGACAAGATGATCAGCTTTAATAATTGGCTCAATTACTGGTGTAATTCTAGGGGGATCCAATGTCTGTCTGCTTGGGATGACATGCTGGACAAGCCACGCTGTTTCACAAGGGACGGCTTGCATCTGTCACCACTGGGCTTCCGGATATTGGCTAAGGCTCTTGCCACCCCCATAGTGCCTTTTTAGGCAAGGATCAAAAGACAAACCCACCTCCTTAGAAAACAAAAATGGAAAAATTAAGGGTAATGCTGCTCAGCCAGAAGTCTAAATCTCAAGATGCAGGCTCTCGAAGCACTCCTCAGTATGGAGAACATTGATGTCTGTGCAGTAACTGAAACCTGGTTCAAGGCTCCTGAGAGCACCCCAGCACTACCAGGCTATACCTCGTATCATGCTTTTCGGCCCCAAAACTCGGGCCAAACCAAAAGGGGAGGGGGAGTGTCCATATTCATCAAGGACACCCACACCTCCAGGTTAGTGGCAACACATGAAGCATCAGAGACCACCCAGGTGCAACTAACCATAGGCAAAACTGCTATACAACTGGTAGCATGTTACAGACCACACTCCCAAACTCAGGAACCCCATTCAGCCTTCCTGAAGACATTGGAGGATATGTATGTCTCACCAAACACCATCATATTGGGAGACTTCAACTACCCTAACATAGACTGGGTGCATTATTCTAGCCCTAACACCCTAGCCCAAAGGTTCCTGGAATTCATAAATTCAAATGCAATGGAACAGCTAGTCACCTCTACCACAAGGGGAGATAATATACTAGACCTGATCATCACAAACATGGGGACAAAGTGCTCCACACCGGAAGTATACCCCTCACTAGTGAGATCTGACCACAAACTAATCACCCTGGATATACATATCCCACCTCCACCCCCAATGCAAAAGACTACAGTGAAAAACTTCTCAAAAGCTGACTTTACACTTCTTAAGACTGAGCTGGTATCCTTTAAGCCCACTGGGCCAGTGGAAACCACATCCCACAATGCTGAATCCTTCACAAATGCTTTCTACGGACATCTCCAAGAATGCATGGATCATGCAATCCCAAATAAAACCAAGACCCTCTCCACCAAGGGCAGGCATCCTGTCTGGTGGACCCCAGCCATAAACAAATTGTATAACAAAAGAAGGAAGCTACTGCACGACAGAGCAAAATCCCACAAAGAGAAGGCATCTCTGATTAGCACTAGTAGAAAGCTACGTTCTCTCATAAAAACATCCAAGGCCAACTTTGAGAGAAAAATCGCTATGGACACTAAAGATAACCACAAGGCCTTCTTCTGCTATGTTAGAAACCTGGGCAGAAACCCTCAGATATGCTCAGAGTTAGTTCACAATGACAAAAAATACACTGAACCCACAGATATTGCCAACATTCTGGCAGACAGGTTCAGTGCAAATTTCTCCCCTCCCTCGCCCCCAAAAGAAGAAATACTTATCCCAGCTGAATGTAAACTCCCTGTCATTTCAGATGTCCAGGTGAGAACCGCCCTCAGCAAAGCTAAAAACACAGCATCAATGGGACCTGACGATATCCCAGGTTGCGTGCTATGTGAACTCCAAGAGGAGCTAAACCCGCACATAAAAATGCTATTTAACCTTAGCCTTACTACAGGATATGTACCTGAACACTGGCGTACAGCAACAGTGGTCCCACTCCACAAAGGAGGCACCTCTACAGACCCTGGTAACTACCACCCCATAAGCTTAACCAGCCTGGTCTGCAAAGCTATGGAAAGAATCATTATGGAACTCATAAACAGAGACATTGGGGACCTACAGACACTTGATCCCACCCAGTTCGGCTTTGTAAAGGGCAGATCCTGCCTTTTGAACCTGGTTGACTTTTTCAAAACAGTCACTAGAGCCAGTGACGAGGGCAAAGCAGTCCATACAGCCTACCTGAACTTGGCTAAAGCTTTTGACACAATACCCCACTCAGGCATCATAGACAAGCTCAACAGCTTAAATGTAAATCCATATGTCACAAGATGGGTTGCAAACTGGCTAAAGGATAGAACCCATAAAGTCAAAATCACTGGAGCCATGTCAGACTCAAAGCCAGTCACAAGTAGTGTCCCACAGGGCTCTCTCCTGGGACCCCTTTTGTTCGGCATTTATTTCTCAGATGTGAAAGCAAACATGGGAGGGTTGTGGCTGACAAAGTTCGCAGATGACTGCAAACTAGGCGCCATAGTCGATACACCAACTGACACATACATCCTACAGAAAGGCCTCACTGAAATGGACAACTGGTGCTGGAGTCATGGCCTTAAACTAAATGCCAAAAAATGTATAGTCATCCCCTTTGGGAAAAACAAAGTTCCCACAAATTATCACATAGACAGTAACCTACTGAGTACGGAAAATTAATCAGAGACCTGGGGACTCAAGTCGATAGTGACCTCTCATTTGACACCCACATTGCCAAAGTGGTTAGAAAGACTTTCTACCTTGCCCACATTATCATGAAGGGATTCACATCCAGATCAAAGGAGGTCATTGTACCCCTATACACCTCCCTTATCAGGCCCATGATTGAGTACAATGCCCCATTTGGTATGTACCTCACCCGGCACTTGCAACAGCTGGAGAGACCCCAAAAGTACCTCACCAAGAGGATCAAGGGTCTCCAACATATGTCATATGCTGCCAGACTAAAGAAACTCCAGCTCTATTCAGTAGCATACTATCTACTCAGAGGTGATCTGTGCCTGAAGTACAAGGCCATGTCCAATCAGGAATTGATGGACATGCTCCACCTCAAAAAATCCAAATCCATCAGAACCACGAGAGCTAAAGATTTAAACCTCAGCACAAATATGAATAGGACATGCTGGAGGGACAGATTCATAACCCAGAGGCTTCCCATACTCTGGAACAGAATCCCAGTTCATGTTAGGCAGAGCCCCTCACTGACTCTCTTCAAGAGAAATCTTGATGAGTGGATGAGAGTTTGTAGGTTTACCCCGGGGGTCATCTCTGTGTCACTACTAGACAGAGGCACAGTAAACTAATTCTATTATGTAAGGGGGTCTTCACTGTGTCACTACTAGACAGAGGCACAGTATTCTAAATCTATTCTGTACACTTTTGTACCATTACATGGGGTGGCGAAAGCCACATCACTATGGCTAGGCTTATAAATGCCCCAAGGCAGATAGCCTAGTACTAAACTATGAAACTATGAAAGAGTAAGATTCTTGGAATAGTTTTTTTCAGATTTATAAAGTAGGTTATGAGCTGTGGTTAACTGAGTCTAAGTTAAGAGTTGTGGTAGTTCTAACCAGGAAAGTTTTTTGAAGGCATGACAGTGGTGTGTCCTATTGAGTCTTTTGCAAATTTAGCCATTTTGTTATAGCATGTTTCTAGTTTATTTAAGTCTGATTTTTTTAAGATTTAAAAGTATGAGGGAGACGTAGAGGAATGTTGACAGGAGGGGAGTTCTGGTTTTTGCTACCCTAGTAGTTTCTGTAAGAAACCTTTTGTTCCTGTATAGTGTTCCCATTTTTTGTGTGTCGCCTTAATTGTTTGCACTATGTCTAGGTCAAAACCCATCATATTATCAATTATGACTCCTAGTAGCTTTGTTTGTGAATCAGGTGCAATGTTTGTATTATTACTAGCAGTCATATGAAAAGTAAATGGGGGTATGAGGGTCTGATGGGTTGAAAGATCCATGAGTTTGGTTTTATTAGGATTAAGTATGAGCTGTGAGTTTGTTAGGTGTGATTCAATTTCGGTGAAGGACTTTTGTATTACGTCTTGAAGCTGTTATACGGTTGTTGCTGCACAAATAAGTGTATGATCGTTTGCGTATTGGATTATGGAAGCTAGGTGATGGCAGTGCTTAGGTGATTAGTGCATATACTGAAAAGAAGAGGACCAAGGATGGATACTGGTGTGACTCCTAGTGTAACTGGAAGTAGGGGGATAGGTATTGGAGCCATTTTACTGCTGTATGGTTCTTCATATTTGATCCGTTTGACCACTTATCTGAGCTTGGGATTACTTTTGAGGCATATATGTCCAGACACATGCAACAACTGGAATGTCCACAAACATACCTTACTAAAAGGAAACAAGGCCTAAAGAGCATGTCCTACATGAACTGGCTCAGTGCCCTGTCACTATACTCGGTATCCAACAGACTTCTAAGAGATGACCTGTCTCTGGCATACAAGGCATCCTCTGACACAATACTGATGGATTTACTGCACATCAGCAAGTCAAATGGCATCAGAAATACTCAGTCTAGGGATCTAAACCTCTTCTGCAACATCAACAGAATTGCTTGGAAGGACAAGTATATCTCGCAGAGGATACTGCTGCTCTGGAACAGACTCCCTATCCACATAAAACAAAATATGTGCCCATATTAAAGCACAACTTGAATCTATGGATAGGAAACAGAACATTTACCCCAGGACTGCCCCTGTACTAGTAATGCAGCTCCTAAATGCTTTATTCCATGCACAGTGTCCTCTCAAATTATTTATGGTATGATACCAATTATTCCCATTAAGGGTAATATATAATTATCGACTATGGGATGGGTAACCAACCTCTAACCAAATGAGATAGGTTAATTTGATCCCAGAAAAGGAAACTGGCTAGGCTTATATATGAATATAACCATTTGTCATAATAACCGTGCACTATTTTATTTATTTATTTTACATTTGTTGACTGGGCTAGTCTAACTGGATACATGTCCATGACAGAAACAATGTAAAAACAGCAATTGTTACATAAGAACATTATAAAAAACATTTTTTTTAAGATGAACATAATTATAATACTTAATGTAAATAATAACATAATCAAAAATCTGTAAAGGGTAATATACTAAAGAAGGTATGATATACATGTAAACATAGATTTGTATGCAAAACATTGTATATTGAAACATAGAGAGGGAGGATTGTAAAGGATGTAGGATGAAAATTAGAATAAAAGGGAAAAAAGTTAGTCAGGGTTGGTGCAGGAGCATAACCGATGTTTATTGAGAAATAGTTTTAGATTCCTTTTAAAAAGTAAGAGAGAGGTCTGAGATGTAAGGTCAGGCGGTAGTTGATTCCATACTTTTCCGACAGTGTGACAAGGAGTCGCCTGCTGAGTTTTTTGATTTGGTAGTATTAATCAACATTTTGTTTGAGGAGTGTATGTTCTTGAGGTTATTATATGGTATCATGAGGCTAGAGAGTACTGGGGTGTTGCCGGGTTGATACAGGGTTTTATGGGCTATTGTAAGTTGGTGAAATTGAAGCTGGTTAAGAAATTCTAACCAGCCTAGTTGTTTTAGATTCAGACAGTGATGAGTTCTAAAAGGAGAGCTTGTAGCAAATCTAGCAATATTATTATATGATATAGCTAGTTTGCTGAGGTTATTTTTAGAAAGGTTGGTGTATATGGGAGAAGCATAGAGCAGGGTTGAGATTAAGTGGGTTCTGGCTATATTATATATATATATTCTGGCTAGCTACTGGTGTAAGAAAGGGTTTGATTCTGTAGAGGGATCCTAGTTTTCCGTTAACTAATTTTATTGTGGTATTAATGTGAGTATCAAAGTTGAGGTTGCTGTCAATTGTAATTCCTAAGAGTTTGGTGGTAGGGTCAGGAGAAGTAAAAGTACAATTATTGGATGTGAGAGTGATATGTAGAGGGGTGGACTTTTGGGTTGGTGTGAAGAGTAACAGTTTAGTTTTTTGGGGGTTTAGGAGGAGGCAGTGATTAGAGAACCATTGTTCTACAGTATTGAAAGCTTTTTGTTTAAGTGACTGAAGTTCGGCTTGTGAAGTGGCTGAACAGATTATAGTAGAGTCATCTACATATTGAATGCAGGTGGAGAGTGGAATGGGTAAATGAAGATCATTGATATAAATGGAAAACAGGAGTGAACCTAATATGGAGCCCTGTGGAACACCTAGGGAGATAGGAAGGTGATTAGACAGTTTATTTTGCCAGAGTACAGCCTGTTGTCGGTTTTCAAGGTAAGATGTGAACCAGTTTATAGATAGAGGGTCAAGTGAAAGGGATTTCAGTATGTGCAGAAGGAGTTGGTGATTAACCATGTCAAAAGCTTTAGATAAATCAGCAAAGACTGCAGAGGAAAGAATATTTTTGTTGCAGTTTTTGCTGATACAATTTGTGAAGGATAGCAGGGCAGTGGTGGTACTGTGGAAAGGTCTGAATCCATGCTGACAGTTGGCTATTAGGTTGTGATGGAGAAGGTGGTTAAGAAGTTGATTGTGAATGCACTTTTCCATTATTTTTGCAAGTGAGGATAGTAGAGCTATGGGACAAAAGTTAGAAAAGTCATTGGAGTTCCCACCTTTATGTAATGGGATGATATGAAAAATGTTCCAGATAGATGGGATAGTTCCTTCATTTATGGTTCTGTTAACTAGATTGGAGATGGGATAGGCTATGGCTTTAGCTCCTTTTTGCAGGAATTCTGCTGGGAGTTGGTCAGCTGAAGGGGTGGTTGGTTTTAGTTTTTGGAGAAGGGAGCAGATATAGGATGTGGGCACTGGTTGTAAATGAAATAATGGGGGTGGGTTGGTAGTGGGAGTAGGCAGATTAGAGGTGTCGGGAGATAGATGGCTAGCAAGAGTTTGAAGCATTGGCTGTTTGTGTTGGATTCTCAGGGTTAGAGCCTAGTGGGTTAGGGATGATAGTTTGGCCTGGGTATAGAAGTTTGTTAACGGTTGTCCAAAATTGTTGTGGTTCCTTGAGAGAGGATTGTTGTAATTGGAGGTAATAGTTTTTTTTTTTTGTCTAGTAAGATGGCTTTTTTGTATTATTTCTGTGTTGCCTAAAGGTTTGGTGATCTCTAGGATTCTTAGTAGTACGCCATTTTGCCCAGGATTTGTTTCTGTGAAGGATTAGTTGCCTAGTATTATTATAAAGACAAGGGGCTGGTTTAGCTTTATTTCTAGTAAAGCATGTTGGGGCATGATGGTCCAGGATCTTTAAGAATGTGGAATTAAAGTATTCAACTGCTTTATTTATAGGGAGAGATTTTAATGGTGTCCAATTACATTGTTTAAGTTCTGTTTGGAACAGCTCGGGGTTAAAATGCTTTTTGGTGCGTACTGTTCTGAAAGGGTTAGGGAAAGTTATGCCTGATGATGTATATTAGCGAATGGTCACTTAGATCGTCTGGAAGAGTTCCTATTGTGTAAGTTTGATGAGAACTATTAGTGAGTATCCAATCCAAGGTACTATCTTTATTAAGTCTATTAGTTCTGGTAGGGGAGTTTATAGTTTGTGAGAAACCATAAAGGTTAATATGGATGGTGGGGTTTGTACTGTTACATGAATTCCAGTCTATATTAAAGTCCCCTAGGACTGTGGTTTCTTGTGGGAGATTAGAAGAAAGCCAATTGAGGATATATTCGAGTAAGCTAATGTTATTTCCTGGGGAAGATATGCACAGATGATATATATGGCTTTATGTGTGTTAAGCTGGAATTTAGAGATAATTATTTCAGCATTATTATCTAAAGGTTGGTTAAGATTTACAGTGCTAACTTGTAGTTCTACTTTGTAGAGAATTGCTACCCCTCCACCTTTTTTGGTTGTGCGGTCTAGTCGAATTATGTTGTAACCTGGAGGGGTGATTTCATTGTCTTTTATGGTAGGTTTTAGCCATGTTTCTGATAAACATAGGATGTCAAATAGGTGGACATCTAGGAGGGCATGAACGTGAGCGATTTTATTGCAAATACTGCATATATTAAGATGAGCAATAGAGAGTGAATTGGACAGTTTGGTAGGAGGTAGGGTACTAGTTTTGTATTGGTTACAGTTTGCAGTGGTAAGGGTAGAGTTTGGGTCAGGGTTAGGATGAATTAACTAATAATAGGACTGATATTAATAGGCATATGTTATGCCCATTGTCTTGGCTTTTAATACAGATGTTTCCAAACACCTGTCAAGTTTGGTTATGTCAAGGAAAGAAAACACCCAGCCGCTTCTTGATTTTTCAGCTCTAGTGTACTTCCCTCTTCTCATATGTTCTTCCTTTTTACACATGCATCAGGTTCCCTTTGTATATAGAGCTAGACCTGTAACAATGTACACCAGAGAGTAACTAAGTAACAATGTACACCAGAGCAGTAACTAAGTAACAATGTACACCAGAGCAGTAACTAAGTAACAATGTACATCAGAGCAGTAACTAAGTAACATTGTACACCAGAGCAGTAACTAAGTAACAATATACACCAGAGCAGTAACAAAGTAACAATGTACACCAGAGCAGTAACTAAGTAACAATGTACACCAGAGCAGTACACCAGAGCAGTACTAAGTAACAATGTACACCAGAGCAGTAACTAAGTAACAATGTACACCAGAGCAGCAACTAAGTAACAATGTACACCGGAGCAGTAACTAAGTAACAATGTACACCAAAGCAGTAACTAAGTAACAATGTACATCAGAGCAGTAACTAACAATGTACACCAGAGCAGTAACTAAGTAACAATGTACAACAGAGCAGTAACTAAGTAACAATGTACATCAGAGCAGTAACTAAGTAACAATGTACACCAGAGCAGTAACTAAGTAACAATGTACAGCAGAGCAGTAACAAAGTAACAATGTACAGCAGAGCAGTAACTAAGTAACAATGTACATCAGAGCAGTAACAAAGTAACAATGTACATCAGAGCAGTAACTAAGTAACAATGTACAGCAGAGCAGTAACAAAGTAACAATGTACATCAGAGCAGTAACAAAGTAACAATGTACATCAGAGCAGTAACAAAGTAACAATGTACAGCAGAGCAGTAACAAAGTAACAATGTACATCAGAGCAGTAACTAAGTAACAATGTACAGCAGAGCAGTAACTAACTGACATATAGTGGCAGTACTGCTTTTCTCCCTTTGTGTGATGCTCATTGTTTGATCTGCTTTATAGCCGGTCACAGTTTGGCGCGCTGTCTCAAGAAGTCTCTGCCTTTGCAGATAAACAAAACATCCACTTTTCTCACACTGGTACAACATACTTCTGATGTCACAAGTGATGACTATATAAAAAGTGGCCAGCTCAGTTCCTAAATAAACTTGTCCTCAACAAGCTATTCCTACCTTTCAGTGTTGATAGTGGTGCAGTTATTTCAATGAGCTGTGGTCACAAGATTTCCTTCTCTTCTTGCAGTAAGCAAACACTGGAAACGGCAAAATATATACTAACTTGACAACAGTTGATCATTTAACATTTAGTAATTTGCAAAATATCTGCGGAATGTCTAGACCCGGCAGTTTTCCTAAAACTCAACCTACTGCACTCTTCCATTTGCTTTTTGCATGAATTCTGTAAATAAACCATGTTAAGTCTATCTGTTAATTTGCACTTACTGCTCTGTAACTACCATTGTGCTAAACCCATATATCATGTTTTGGTTTGTAGGTTCAGAATTGTTACTAAAAGTGCTCTAACTCATAATGTATGATTTATGTCTCACAGCAGCAGGGTTTGGGGTTCGGTCCTGATCTCTAATCTTTGCTTGTGCTCTAAATTTTCCATGTACATTGCAGCCAAGATTGTGATTGAGGAAGGACCAGCAAAACCAGTTCATTCACCCAGTTAAAAATAAATAAATGAAGCACAAACAAACCCAAGAGTATCAGGTGTTGTTGGAAGGCACGTTGGTGTTTGTAGTCCATGTGAAATAAGTGCTGGTCCCATGTTTTATCTTATCGAGTAAATAAAATGTGTACCAGATTTTAACACTTTTGAGCTCAGAGAAAAAAAAAGTAGTGCTGTATAATCAATCCGCAGGGACGTCTCCAGGAACACATGCTATTCTTGTGGAAGTTTGGAAGTTAGGAGAAAGAAACTTACAAATATCTGGAAGGTTTAGCTTAAGGGCATTTATAAAGTAGAGAAGGCACCAGCATCTTAGAAGAAAGTCGCAGTGGCTTTATTACCCAAAGAGGGTAAGAAACTGTCAGATTTAGCTTTATATAAATCTATATCAGTTTTAAACCATAAAGTGTTTATACTAGCTAAAATAATGGCAAACGTGTTGCAAAAATTGAAAGATATGGATCAATGTGGTTTTGTGGAAGTGATGCAAACATTTAACCACAGTAATAGAAAAATGAGAATTCACAAGGAAACAGAATGTAAGAAAACACCGCTCTTGTTGTTGAATATACCTCTCAACTGTCCAGATTCTCCCAGAATATCCAGATTTTTCTCTGATATTTTTTTGCTCTGTTCCACATAGAATTTGTACTTTTCTTACAAATCCTTAAGGATGGGACTCACTAAGTAATGACAGACATTTGAGTTTCAGACTTCATATCCATCAGAATATGCATGTTAATGTAAAACCTTTTATTTTACTAACTTTCTAAGTTTATATGAAGAATATTTAAAATCTGCCCCTATTTTGGGACCTTTGTCCCCCATCATTTTTTTTACCAGATTTCTTGGGCTAAGAGGTTAATAGATATATCTGTTAGTGGCTTTTGATGCAGACAAAGCATTCAACAGAGTAAGCTGCGATTCCATGAGTAAGACAATGGAACCATTTGCATCCTCAAATACAATAGAATGGTTAATTAAGAGGATATATGAAGGAGCAGAGGCAAGAATTAAAGTGAGAGGATTCCTCTTTGATAAGCTGTGTTTGAACAGAGGAACCAGGCAGAGGTGTTCTCTTCCCCTTTGTTCGCTTTATATTTAGAGACATTGACAAAGGAAAATTAGGGATTCAAAATTCAATGATAAAACTGATAAGGCAATCAGGAAAAGGTGGCTTTATTTGCAAATTACATTATTTTATAAATGAAAAATCCAGAAAAGGGCATTGCAATGTTATGGAACATTTTGAGACAGTTTCAAGTCTTTTCAGGATGCAAAATTAATGAAAATAAAGCAAAGGCTATAGTTATAAATGATGTACCTACACAAGAACTGGTTCAGCAATACTCATATTTATGAGGACACAATAAGATGGAGTATTTAGGAGTATGGATAAAAAAAGCTTCAGTTGTGGCAATTAAGAATATGTTGGGGGAGACTAAATCAAAGGTAGTACAGAAACTGAGAAAGAGAAACCAGAAGCTCTTGTCTCTAGATATGGATAGTAAGATACAAACAGTGAAACTGTTTTTAGTCCTTTCAGTTTTATATACGTTAGGCATATTTTTATCAGCCAGAGGAGAAGCTGTGGACAATAATTAATAACAAGTTGAAGGAATGTATCTGAGAAGTGAAGAGAGCAATAATTAACTGGGAAAGCTGATGCTGCCAGTAGAACAAGGTGGTTTAGGATTATCTGATTTAAAGGGATATTTTACAGCTACACAGTTAAAGCTCATATACATAACACAAGCAGACGGTTATAACTTAAAGTGGAAAGAAATTATAATGAAGTGGGGGAGAATTTAAGAAATAAGGACAGAGTGAAAGTTTGGATGTAGATCCTCAAGGAGAATAACAAGCATACGAATATTATATTGATAAATGTGCAGAAAGTATTCTAAGGAAAGGGGAAGAAGATTCTGCCAATAAGGATGTCTGCAAGTAGGAGTACAGAAAATTGACAAGAGGAGGCTGGGATTTACTGGGGAAAACTGGAAAAGGAACCAAGGCATTGGGAGCAAATAACTAGAGATAGAAAGATCATAGAGTGGAATGAGGCCAAGATGATTATTTGGACTATAGGTTAGAAACTGCCTTTCCTATCAGGAATTGATATCAGAGCATCAACAAAGAGAAAGGGATAGGGGAGTCTAAGTGAAAGATCTGCTCTAGTAGATATTTTAGTCTAATCTAGAATGGAAATTGCTCTTAAAAAGGATAATTAGTAAGGCATATGATATATTACGTGTCAATTATTGTTAAATAAATCAGAGAAGGTTAGAAAATATTGGGAAGAAATAAAGGAAAAGCAATTTACAAGGCATCAATGGGAGGAAGTGTATGGCTCCCAAGTATGCAAACAAGTCCAGAAGGTTTAGGATTTTTGTTTGGAAGTGTTTAATAAGTAATTGTATACCCCAAGCTGGCTTCAAAGAATGTGTCCTCAAGCAAATAGCAAATGCTGGAGGAATGATGGGACTGTATTGAGTTGGCAGATTAAAAAAAAATCCCTAGAGTACTCTGTTAGAAATATTGTGGGAGCAAATGGCTATAACTAAGGAAATGATTCTTTTTATTTTGGGATAGAGGATCTGAACTGCTTAGACATGTTAAGGCTTTATTAAGTTCAATTCTATTGACTGCTAAAAAACAATTACAAGAAAATGGAAATCAGACTCTAAACCAAGTGTATTTGAAGTACTGAAAATTATAAGAGATAAAAGATCTGGATGTGGGATCTTTTGAAAAGAATAGGAGCAAATTATATAGAAGTAAATGGAATTTTTGGGAACAATACATGCAGAATAATGTTCAGGAGGAGAACTGAGGTTAAAGGGGAGGCAGGTATTGAATAAATGATGTAGTATTACACTGAATGACAGCTGTTATAGTGAAAGAAAACATGTATGTAATGTATGAGTTATGTAAATGGAAAAATGTTAATATGGTTTATTTTCATTGTATTAATGTATGTATGCCTATGTCTAATATGGTTTATTTTAATTTGTATTAATGTATGAGTGGACCAAGCACAGATCCCTGAGGGTTAACACATCTCACCTTCTCTCTGTCTGAAAAGGCATCACCTACTCAAACAAGACGCATTCTGTTCTTGAGCCATTTGGTAATCCTTCTTACCACATAGGGGTCACCATTTAAGGCATTAGCTTGTTAACAGTTCCTTCATGAGGTATGGTGTCAAATGCCATTGTCAGATCAAGGTAGACAGCATGAAAAGTGTTTCCACTGTCCACCAGATGAGTGACAGTCTCAAAAATAGCTGAGAAGATTCAGTGGGTATGACCTACACTTTATGAAGCTGCATTGTTGTGTGCAAAGCCTAATAAGATGTTTGATATCATGACTTCTGAGGCTGGTAATGATTCACGCTATAGTTTTGCAGCTCAGACTTCTTAGGCTGATAGGTCTATATGTTCCAGGTTTTGTGGTGGGTCCAACCATGTGGATGGGTATTACTACAGCAGTGTGCCAGGATATGGGGGCATAGCCTGCTTGGCTTATACATCTAAGGAGGGGTACTGCGAGAACATGTTTGACAGTACTAATTAGAGAGCCAGGTATATTATCAGGACCCTTGGATGAAGTGATTCTGGTCTTTGAAAGTACCTTAAGGGTATGTTCCTTAATAATGGTAGAGACTGGGATTGAATACAGCATGATGGAGCCAGGTATATTATCAGGACCCTTGGATGAAGTGATGCTGGTCTTTGAAAGTACCTTAAGGGTATGTTCCTTAATAATGGTAGAGACTGGGCTTGAATACAGCATGATGGAGCCAGGTATATTATCAGGACCCTTGGATGAAGTGATTCTGGTCTTTGATAGTACCTTAAGGGTATGTTCCTTAATAATGGTAGAGACTGGGATTGAATGCAGCATGATGGAGCCACGTATATTATCAGGACCCTTGGATGAAGTGATTCTGGTCTTTGAAAGTACCTTAAGGGTATGTTCCTTAATAATGGTAGAGACTGGGATTGAATACAGCATGATGGAGCCAGGTATATTATCAGGACCCTTGGATGAAGTGATGCTGGTCTTTGAAAGTACCTTAAGGGTATGTTCCTTAATAATGATAGAGACTGGGCTTGAATACAGCATGATGATAGTTCCATTAGGAATTGCAGGAGAGAATGTTGCTAGCTAGCAAAAATTTTGCCCGTATGTTTGCAATGTAATTTAGGTTTAAGTAGGAGGCTCCAATGAAGAAATGTTCGGAACAATGTTGTGAATTATGTTTTCATTTTCTATCATAACTGACGAAGAACTTGCAGTTATACTTTGCCTCAGATGCTAGCCTCAGCTCATGGGATGCTTTTTTGGTCCTTTTAGTGGCCTTCAGTGAGATTTTCTAACCAAGAAATTTTAAAGACCAACATAATAAGTGTTGGTGTACAAGCCAAATTCAACAAAATCGAAAAAGTGTACCAATGCAAAGAAATGTTCCAGGAACCACTGAAGACAAATAAACAAGGAAATAACATTTATTATCAAACAAAACAAATGAAATTATTCTTGTTATTGCTGAAAATTTGCATGGTCATCCATAGTTCCCAAATGCCACTGATTTTCATAGTTGTCCTTGATTTTGCCTTAAAAGCTTGACATTGTAAAATGTAGGACTTTGTGGCTGAACAAAAATTACTAAACAACACCAGAAATCACAATTAAAATCTTCTTATTTAATAATTTTTAACAAATAACGGCAACAAATAATAACTGCTTATGATCTGAGCCTTTTATCCTTATTCTTAAGTAAAGATGGTGAAATCCATGATGACAACCGTGGACTTTTCAAATGTAAAAAATACAAATATTTCCACTTGGTGGCACTAACCACAGAACATTTACCTTCCCCATGTCAGACTGTGGGCAGCACAGTGACACTGTGCACAGTTTTACTGCTTTATGATGTCTGGTACTCCAGTTTGGTTACTGGCCAGGATGCCTTTTCTGTAGAGTCTGAAGTCTCTGGTTTTCTCCCTCATCCCACCAATGTGATGAAGGTGAACTGGCAATACACCCAACTACTGTAACTGTGCATGTCATGTGAGAGTGAATGAGTGTTCACATCCTGGGGTGGGGTTGATACCAAAATCCGGATTAGTTCCTCTGCTTGTGCCTGGATAAGCTCTGGTTTTACCAAAACATTGAATGTGATTAATCAGGCTATCATAAAATGAACGACTGAATCAATGTTTGAATAAACATATGCACAAATGAACAAATGAATGAATGCATGCATGGATGAATGACTGAAAAAAAATGAACAAATGAATCCATGAATGAATGACCACTTAATTTCTGAAAGTACAAGGGTATGCAGTAATGTACTGTGTTCCCAGGGTCTATATCACATAGTCGAAGTATGATAACTTTGAACGTGATATGGTCGAGACCATATGTTCGAAGTTGTCATACTTTGAACTCAAAAAAAAAAATAATAAAAAACAGGAACAACGTCCTGACAGCTGTAAGGGGGCCAAGCCCCCCTGCAACCCCCATACCCCCCGGTCTTTAAATATACCAGCTCTGAGACCGCACTACAGTGCAGTAAAGGGAATCCTTTACTGCATTCTAGTGTGGTCTCGGAGATGATATATTTAAAGAGCAGGGGGGTGCAGCCCCCGATGTGAGGGTGCAGGGTGGCTTGCCTCCCTGCTTACAACCCTCTATTTTCTTTTTTGTTGTGTTTTTTTTTTTTTACATATTCAAAATTCTGTACGTTTGAACATTTAGGTTCGAACATATGGTGTTCGGACATACAGAATTTCGACTACGTGATGCAGACCCATGTTCCCAGGGACGGCTCTTGATATCAAACTGCTGGACTGCAGAACCCCCTTTTCCCAGTTTTGTCAGAAGAAAAAAAGTTTAAATATTTTTACACGCTAGTAGCACTGCAGACTGCAAATTAGTGTGTAATGTCAAAGATGCAATGATTCACTGAACTCTGAGCAGCGCACATGCATGTTCCAGTTCCACTTTAAGAAAAAAAAAAAGAAAAAAGAATACTTTTCTTGTAACTGGATTGTTTTAAAAAACATTCCGGATTAAGAAGACTGCGGGAGTTAATGAAGATGCCGAGAAGTCATTACGATTTTAACCACAGTAAATTGGAATCCGACTGGACTGTTAAGTCAGCAGCCAAGTCACGTAATCTGAATATGTGTTGTGGCTGCTGATTAGCCCTGTTGCTCTCGTATCTTCTCTTCCTGTGCTTTAAGTTAACAGTTAATTTGTGAGTGAAGGACCAAGAGAGATGGACAGACTGTCGACAAATGAAACAAGTAAAATCAACAAATGACTGAGTGGATCAATTTCAATACACTGATTCATCAGAAAAATGTTTAAGTAAGTAAAGGATTAAAAAAAATCATGAGTTCTGAGGGGGGGGGTGTTTTTTTTTTTTCTTTCTTTTCTTTAGTTTTTGGTTGGGCCAACCAGATACTTTATGATTTTTTTTTCTGGCAGGGTCAACCAGATACATTTTCATCACTATTAAACTCCCGCTCCTTTTTTCCATAACCACCATCTGATTTTACTTAATATTGTTGCTAAAATCCATTTACCATTAAACATAATTTCATTTGTTCTTTCATTCCTATAACCCATATAACATAAAATAACTTTTTATCTATTCATTTAACATATTCTTTACTTCCATTCTTATAACATCCATATTTAATCACATTCATGTTTATTTTATCTACTTCTTTTATATCCTCAAAAAATCTTATTTATATAGTTTTCTCCATAACTTTTTTCTCTTTTACATTTCAAAAATACATCCTTAGTTTGTTCTTCTTGAGAATGCAAACATATTCTATCACTTTTCTTTTTATATGGCATATTTCCTTTTACTAGCAGTTTATCTATTGTTGCAACTATCTAAAAAAAGAAATGCCAGGGTAATGGAACTGGATAAGGGGTGGGGTTCATAGGTTCATAGCTAGGTACTAGGCTATCGGCCCTAGGGCCTATACAAGCCCAGCCAAAAAGGTACTCTGGCTTTTTCCACCCAAGAAAATTATTTTCCTGTGCCCCTGTCTAGCAGAGCCACAGAGGTGATCCCTGGGGTGAATTTCCTATTTCCCATCCAATCATCAAGATTTTTCTTGAAGAATGCTAATGAGGAGCTCTGTTTGATATAGATAGGTAGTTTATTCTAGAGTATGGGAAGTCTCTGGGACAGGAATCTATCCCTCCGGCATGTTCTGTTTATTGTGGTGACAAGGTTTAGGTCTGTAGAGCATGTAGCTTGGATGGATTGGGATTTCTTTAAGTGGAGCATGTCCAACAACTCTGGGTTTGACATAGCTTTGTATGTTAGGCAGAGATCACCTCTGGGTAGGCGATATGCGACAGAGTAAAGCTGGAGTATTTTGAGACGGTCAGCATAGGGTATCTGTTTGAGGCCAGTAATCCTCTTTGTGAGGTATTTCTGCAGCCTTTCCAGTTGTTGGAGATGTCTTGTGAGGTACATACCAAAAGGGGCATTGTACTCTATAATGGGTCTAATGAGTGATGAGTAGAGGGGAACAATGACCTCTTTTTGTCTGGATGAGAACCCTTTTGTGATGAGGTACACTGCTAAAATGTGCGATTATTTACATGGCAGTATTTACTTTGTGTCTGTTTCTTTGGATGAGGTATACATTGCAAATTATAGGATAGATGTGATTCTCGAGGAACTGTTTTTGGAATTCAGTTTTGATCCTAGAGAGATCAATTTTTTAAGAGTAAAACACATTTGACTCCATCCATAGTTGGGATACCCAAAATTCACAAGTCTTTGCCAGACCCCCCCCCCCCAATGAGACTGATAGTTGTGTGGGTGGCTCCGAGACTGACTCCCTTGCCAAATATATCGATACTAGCTTGTAAAGAATTTTCATGATAAACCTCATGTATTAATTGAATCTTGGTATATTTTGAGAAATTTAGCAGACTGTGACCCTCAAAAAGAATTTGTTTTTTTAAGCATAGATGCTCATAGGTTCATAGGTTCATAGGTGGGTGCTAGGCTATCTGCCCGAAGACAGAATGTGTTGGCTTCCGCCCCACCCCCCTTATATTAGTTCCCTGTGCCTCTGTCCAGCAGAGCCATTGAAGTGATCCCTGGGGTAAACTTTCTGTTTCCCATCCACTCATCAAGGTTTCTCTTGAAGAGGGTTAGCGAGGAGCTCTGCCTAATGTAGATTGGAATCTTGTTCCAGAGCATGGAAAGTATCTGGGACAAGAATCTATCCCTCCAGCACATCCTATTTATTGCTGTGGTGAGGTTTAGATCCCTGGATTGTGTGGCTCGAGGGGATATGGTTTTCTTTAGGTGGAGCATGTCCATCAATTCTGGGTTGGACATGGCCTTGTATGTCAAGCAGAGATCACCTCTGAATAGGCGGTATGCAACCAAGTACAGCTGGAGTTTCTTCAGTCGAGCTGCATAGGGCATCTGCTTGAGGCCAGTGATCCTCTTGGTGAGGTACTTCTGTGGTCTTTCCAGTTGCTGCAGGTGTCTTGTAAGGTATATCACAAATGGAGCATTGTACTCTATGATGAGTCTGATGAGTGATGCATAGAGGGGCCCAATGTCCTCTTTTGATCTGGATGCAAACCCTTTTGTGATTAGGTGGGCCACATAGAAGGATTTTCTAACCACTTTGGCAATGATCTTAGCAAAGGAGAGATTACTATCTACTTGTGTCCCCAGATCCCTTATTACGTCTTCTGTATTTAGGGGGCTACCACCTATGTGGTAGTTTGTGGGTACTTTGTTTTTTCCAAAGGGAATGACTATGCAGTTTTTGACATTTAGCTTGAGGCCATGATTTTGACACAAGGTATCCATCTCAGTGAGTCCCTTTTGGAGGATGTCTGTGTCAGCTGAAGAGTCAATTATGGCCCCCAGTTAGCAGTCGTTTGCGAACTTGGTCAGCCATAGTCCTCCTGTGCTTACCTGTACCTCTGAGAAGTATATGCCGAACAGGAAGGGTCCTAGGACTCTGCCCTGGGGAATGCCACTTGTAACCGGTTTACAGTCAGACCTAGCTCCCGCAACTCTTACCATGTGGGTTCTGTCCGTGAGCCAGTTGGCAACCCATCTCGTGACATAGGGGTTTATGTACAGGCTGGTGAGCTTGTCAATAATACCTGAGTGGGAAATGGTTTTGAAGGCCTTTGCGAGGTCTAGGTAGGCTGTGTGGACCACCTTTCCCTCGTCTATAGCCTCAAAGAAGTCCACCAGGTTTAGGAGGCATGATCTGCCCCTAACAAAGCCAAACTGGGTAGAGTCCAGTGTTTGGAGGTTCCTAATGTCTCTGTTAATGAGATCCATGATGATGCGCTCCATAGCTTTGCAGACCAAGCTAGTCAGGCTTATAGGGTGATAGTTCCCGGGGTATGTTGTGACTCCACCTTTGTGGAGCGGAATAACCGTTGCTGTGCACCACTCTATGGGTATGTAGCCTGTGGAGAGGCTGAGTTTGAACACTGTGTTTAGATGAGGGGTTAGTTCATCTCTGAGCCCATGTAGGATGCAGCCTGGGACACCATTTGGTCCCATTGATGCTTTGTTTTTAGCTTTGGATAGGGCTGTTTTAACCTGAGTGTCTGTGATTTCAGAGGCAGTACATTCTTCTGGTATAGTTATGGGCCCTTTTTGGGGTGGGGGGGTGAAGTTTGCACTGAACCTGTCTGCCAGGATGTTGGCTATATCGGTTGATTCAGTGTATTTTGTGCCATTCTGCACTAACTCCGAGCAGATCTGAGAATTGCCACTTAGATTCTTGACATAGCTAAAGAATGCCTTGTGGTTATCTTTGAAGTCTATAGCAATTATTCTTTTGAAGCTAGCCTTGGATGATTTTATGAGGGACTGTAGTTTCTTGCTGATACTAATCAGGGATGTCTTCCCTTCTTGGGATTTTACTCTTTACTGTACTAGTTTCCTCCTTCTATTGTATAGCTTGTTTATGGCAGGGGTCCACCAGACTGGTTTCCTTTTCTTGGAGGTGTGAGTCTTGGCTTTGTTTGGGATAACATGATCCATGCATTCTTGTAGGTGCCCGTACAGTGCATTAGTAAAGGATTTTGCAGCTTGGACAGCGTTATTCTTTAGCATGGGGGCTTTGAAACTTCCCACCTCAGTCTTAAGTGACATGAAGTTTGCTTTTGAAAAGTTTTTCACAGTGGTTTCTTTGACCGGGGGTGGTGGCAGAATGTGGATATCCAGAGTGATTAGTTTATGGTCAGATCTTACCAGCAAGGGGTTGACCTCTGGTGTGGAACACCGGTCGCCCATGTTGGTGATAACCAGGTCCAATATGTTGTCACCTCTGGTGGGGGTGATGACCAGTTGATCCAGGGCATTTGAGTTTATAAATTCTAAGAAATGTTGGGCAAGGGAGTTTGTACTTGAGTAGTTCTCCCAGTTAATGTTTGGGTAATTGAAATCACCCAATATCAGGGTGTTTGGTAGGACCTTTATTTTTCCCAGTTTTTCCAGGAATGCAGAGTGGGGGTCCTGGGACATGGTGGGTGATCTGTAGCAAGCTATAATTTGAATAGCAGTTTTGCCCGTTATTAGTTGCAAGTGGATGATCTCTGAAGCATCGTGCTGTGCCACTAACCTGGAGGTGTAGGTATCCTTGATGAATATGGATACTCCCCCGCCTTTTGTATTTCGGTCCGGGTTTTGTGGCCAAAATGTATGGTATCAGTTGTAGCCTGGTAGTGCTGGGGTGCTCTCTGGAGTCTTAAACCTGGTTTCTGTTACTGCACATATATCGATTTTCTCCATACTGAGGAGTGCCTCGAGCGCATGCATTTTGAGGTTTAGACTTCCGGCATTGAGTAGCATTACCCTCAGTTTTTTGTTACTTGTGCTATTTATGGTGGTGGGTTTGTCTTTTGAGCCTTGCCTAAAAAAGGCACTATGGGGGTGGCAAGAGCCTTGGCCAGTATTTGAAAGCCTAAGGGTGACAAGTGCAAGCCATCTCTAGCGAAGCAGTGTGGCTTGTCGAGCATGTCAATAATACCTGAGTGGGGAATGGTGTTGAAGGCCTTTGCGAGGTCTAGGTAGGCTGTGTGGACCACCTTTCCCTCATCTATAGCCTTGGTAACTGTCTCAAAGAAGTCCACCAGGTTTAGGAGGCATGATCTGCCCTTAACAAAGCCAAACTGTGGTTACCAGGGTCTGTGGTTGGACCACCTTTGTGTAGCAACATTACAGTGACTGTTTTCTTTGCTTCAGGAATGTAACCAGTGAAGTTACTCAGATTAAGGAAGTTAAGAAGATGTTCAAATAAGGCATATTTTGCACTGATAATCAGGCAACCCAGTGTGTAATCATGACCAACAGATGAGACGTTCTTAGCTTTTGTGAGGGATCGGGGGAGTTCTTCCAAAGTAATTATAGGGGGTGGCTGAAGATGCGGAATCCATGGAACAGTTATAACTGTTAGGGGAATAAAATTTGCAATATATTGTTAACTAGGATATTAAATATTTCCTTTCGATGAGAGTGTACAGTATTACTTTGGACTAGCTCTGAACATTGCTGGATGTTAGTTCTTACCTTCTTGATGTAGTTAAAGAAAGGCTTGTAGTTATTTTTGGTTTCAGTGGCTGTTTTAAGTTCACATTCAGCTTTGAACTTTCTAATGGTATTTGCTAATTGATGTAATTGTGCTCTTAAGGTCAGGGCCAGATCCGCCCCTTCCCGTAGCCATTCCATTGTCCCTTTACTTGGCTATCTTTTCCTAGGTAGCATACATATTGTTCAAACCTGTCAACGTGCATACTATTTTTTCTTTACGTCCACAATGATTACAGATATTTGGATTTAATTTAAAATTGTATTTCTAATTGTATGACACAAACACTGATAGCCATTTGCTAAACAAAACAGTACAGTCTCACAATGAAAACAGTCTTAGCATGAGCAGCAGTAAATGTCTCTTCCCTTGAAACTCATAGTATTAAAACCCACATTCATAGAAGATGCATCTGGCCAGTGACAGATTAAATGTACCTTTAGGCTGTTTTCAAACTGTGTGCTTCCTGCACACATTTTTATAACAATGCATAAATGCATGTGTTCTTTGATTCACTTTCTTCCTTCCATCCATCCATCCATCCATCCGTCCATCCAACCACAATCTCTTTTCCCAATTTGCACATGAGGTTGGGGTGTCACTTCCACTGTGGCAATCATCTTGAGCCAAGGTCAACACTGCTGCCATGGTAGTTCATTTGCACCATTCACTTGCACACACACACTCTCACCTCTGGCCAATTTAGGGTGTCCAATCCACCTAATGCATGCCTTTGGAATGTGGGAGGCAGCTGGAGCACGCAGAGGAAACCCATGACTGCAGGGAGGACATGCAGATTCTGCACAGAAGGCAACCCAGCTGAGAATTGAACCAGAGAACCTCTTGCTATAAGACGACACTAACCGCTGCACCACCATAGTCACCCCCACTGTAGCTGCCTTTGATTCACCTTCTTGATTGTATAAATTATATTTCTTTTGAATACAGAAGCACTTGTTAGAGTGTATTATGCATTTGTAGTTTTGAATATTTTTCCAATAAACAATGAAACAAAATGTATGAATCAATGACAAAACTACCCCTTTCTGAACATTTCAAACATAAAAGGCCACTCAAACTGCTGTCATTATAATTCACTGATATCAGTCAATATGCACAACTTTGCAGAGATAAATCTCATCTGAATAATTCCACATTAAAACAATCTGTAACTAATGAGTAGGTTGCTGCTGGTGAACAACTTTGCATTTCAGTGCTTCATCTACAAATTCAGTGTTTGAGGCCCATGAAGAATAAATTACCTATGTTGCATTAAAAATGGCAGGCTGGTGGCATATAATAGGGAGCAGCTGGCAAACTGACAACAGGTTCATGGATAATAGGAATCTCATCCAAAGGAAGACACACTCAAGAGTGCAGCACCCTCCATGCTGAATGTTGGTGTCAGCAATCAATCTACCTGGTGTTGGAAGAGAACCCACAGCCTTCTGCACCAAAAGTATGTGTGCTACCTGTTGACAACTATGAAGTTTTATGTCTGACACTGACACACTGCAATCCTCATTAATCTGGAAAAATAAAATTAAAGGAGACCTGGCAGTTGGTATGGAGATTAAGGGCACGTGCCTACCAAGTATTAAGGTTCAGGATTTGGCTGTGAGCAAAGTCATTTAGCTAGAGAGTGCCCCTAACACACATACACACACCACACACTCACACACACACACATGCACACACACGCACACACACACACACACACACACACACACACACACACACACACACACACACACACACACACGCACACACACACACACACACACACACACACACACACACACACACACACACACACACACACACACACACACACACACACACTCACACACACACTCACGCACACACACACACACACACACACACACACACACACCTAATTGCAGCTGTGTACTCATTGGGACAGTGCTTAGGCTGACTTGCTGTTGTTCTCCATCAGGCTGGCTTGCTCTGCATATCTCCCATGATGCATGTGTGCCCTCACTGGAAAATCCTAATGCTGATGTTTCTGTTTGCTAATCATGAAGTTCTCTTTCAATGTCCCAGAAGTTCTCCCAAAATGTCTTAATACTGGGCTAGTTTATTTACACATTTCTATTTATTATTATTTTTTTTAATTTAACAATTTTTCTTTTTCATTTTTTAATAGCAAAGCAGGTCCCCACAGCCAACACAGACCCTAGGCAGCTGTCTATTGTGTCTAGTGCTGGATCTGGCGCTGTTTAAGGAAGGTAGAATTAGACCTCTGGTAACACTGAGTAATTTCCTTTTATATAGTTTATTTATATGGGTATTCCAACATACAGTGGCTTATGTTTAGATTTGTCTGTACATTTAGTCTAGATTAGGTCTGTCTTATCAACACAATTATTTAGTATAGTTTTTTTAAAAACAAAAAAAAAAATTCCTTGTTTCCCACCTTTCTAAGCTAGTATAGTCCAGTTTTCAGGCTAGTGCTGAATTCAGAGCTATGATACTAGTTTCTGAGTTGCCCATACCTTACTTGGATAGAAGGAAGTTTCACTGTTCACCTGTGAGACAGGGGAGCTTTGAGCAACCTATCTGTCCCTGGAGGACTGGTTCCAGCCCAGAAGTTAGTAGTTTATTGGCCATTTTGGGCTAATTTCTCTCTCTTTCACTTCCCTACTATAAAAACCGCGTTTGCACGGTTTTGCACACCAGGCAGTGCCAGTTAGCTACCGTTAAATTATTCCCTGCTCCAATAAGTCTCATCTTCAGTTTTTCCCTTGAAACTAGTCTAACTCTCAACCTAAGCACTCAAAAAGCATCTTACAGCCCAGCACTTGCTCAGATCTAATAGCAAGCACTAATATACCCTGACACTGATTGCCCAGCAGGGCAAGGCTCTTTATTAACCCCTCACCAACCAAGCGACTAAGCAGCTCACCCTACTATTCAGGCATGACCAAAGGGCAACTTCAGGTGCACTCTCCAGTCCAGCTGGTGAATCTAGGTATCCTGAGGCAATGTTAAAACTGCCTCATGTACACAGACAACCCTCTCCTCCTACCACAAAACACTAACATATGCGAGAGATGCAATTATACAGCCAAACTGGAAGATAAGCTGTCTCCACCCAAGACTGGAACAGACAATCAAGAGGAGAAGATTAACACTTGCACCACAAATCCAGCCGCACACAGACCTACTAAAACAGCACTGGCAAAAAATACACATAAATACACAAAATCATACTATGAGGCTCTAAATAAAAACCTGCAAAAGCATCAGAGACCTCCAAAGCAGACACCCAAACAACCTGTACTTCCCGTCACAAACCAGACAACACATAAAACACAAAATCAGTGTGCCGCACAATCACAGTGCTTAAGGTGAAATAACATACCTAACACACTAGTAATAGGTGACTCTATAGTCAGGTACACTGATGACCCACTCACTAGGCTGGATAAGCAGAAGGTTACTGTTAGCTGCCTGTCGGGATCCAGAATCCGCCACATAACACAAGCACTCAGGTCACTCCAGAACAAGTACAAATATGACTCTGTCATTGTTCATGTTGGTGTGAATGACCTGAGACGTACCTCCCTGGACTACATGAAAAGAGACATGGAAGAGCTCTCTGATCATGTAGCCCAGGCTGGTATGACCCTGACCCTGAGTAGCATCCTGCCCTCACCAAGAATGATACTTCAGTATAAAGAAAAAATGATCAATTTTAACAATTGGCTAAGCTTCTGGTGTCATTCAAAGGGGATCCAGTGTCTGTCAGCCTGGGATGACATGCTCAACAAGCCACGTTGCTTCACAAGAGACAACTTGCACCTGTCATGATTAGGCTTTTGAATACTGGCCAAGGCTCTTGCTGCCCCCTTAGTGCCTTTTTTAGGCAAGGCTCAAAAGTCAAACCCACCTCCGTAAACAGCACAATTGACAAAAAACTGAGGGTTATGCTACTCAACGCCAGGAGTTTAAATCTCAAAATGCACACACTCAAAGCACTCCTCTGTATGGAGAACTTCGACATCTGTGCAGTAACTGAAACCTGGTTCAAGGCTCCAGAGAGCACTCCAGCACTACTGGGCTACAACTCATACCACACATTCCGGCCATAGAACACGGACCGAAACACAAAAGGAGGGGGGTATCCATATTCATCAAGGATACCTACACCTCCAGGTTAGTGACACAGCATGATACCTCTGAGATCATCCATCTGCAACCAACATCGGGCAAATCTGCAATGCAAATTGTGGCCTGCTACAGATCACTCTGCATGACTCAAGACCACCACTCCACTTTTATGGAGACACTGGAAAACATGAAGGTCCTATCAAACACCCTGATATTGGGCGATTTCAATTACCCTACCATTCACTGGGAAAACTACTCGAGTACAAATTCTCAGGCCCAGCGCTTCCTGGAATTCATCAAGTCAAATGTCCTGGATCAGCTGGTAAACTCCCCTACCAGAGGTGGACCTGGTCATCACCAACATGGCGACAGGTGTTCCACACCAGAGGTCAACACGTCACTGGTTAGATCAGACCATAAACTAATCACTCTGGATGCCCACACCCCACCACCACCCCCAACTAAAGAAACCACAGTAAAAAACTTTTGTAAATCAAACTTCACCTTACTTAAGACTGAGATGGTAAGTTTCACAGCCCCCACGCTAAAGGATAATGCTGTCCAAGATGCAGAAACCTTTACAAATGCACTCTATGAGCAACTACAAGGATGCATGGATCATGCCATCCCTAGCAAAACCAAGACTTACTCCTCTAAGAGAAGGAAACCAGTTTGGTGGACCCCTGCAATAAACAGGCTATACAATAGAAGGCAGAAACTAGTTCAGAAAAAAAGCAAATCCCAAGAAGGAAAGACATCCCTGATCAGTATCAGTAAGAAACTGAGGTCCCTCATGAAATCATCCAAGGCTAACTTCGAAAGAAAAATAGCCAAGGATTCAAAAGATAACCACAAAGCCTTCTTTAGTTATGTTAAGAATCTAAGTGGCAACTCATAGATATGCACTGGACTAGTGCAAAATTGCACAAAATATACTGAACCTACTGATAATGCCAACATCCTGGCAGATAGATTCAGTGCAAACTTCACCTCCCTCTCACCTCCAAAAGGGCCCATAACAATACCGGAAAAGTGTAGTGTCCCAAAAATCACAGACGCACAGGTGAAAACAGCCCTTTCAAAAGCCAAAAACACAGAGTCAATGGGACTAGAAGGTGTCCCAGGCTGCTTCTTGCATGAACTCCAGAACGAACTAACCGCCCACCTAAACACACTCTTCAGTCTCAGCCTCTCCACAGGCTACATTCCCATAGAATGGCACACAGCAATGGTTATTCCTCTCTACAAAGGAGGGGCCACAGCTGACCCTGGTAACTATCACCCCAAAAGCCTGACTAGCCTGGTCTGCAAGGCTATGGAGCGCATCATCATGGAACTCCTTAACAAAGACATTGGGAACCTCCAGACACTTGACCCCAGCCCAGTTTGGCTTTGTTAAGGGCAGATCATGCCGACTAAACCTGGTTGACTTCTTCGAGACAGTCACCAAGGCTACAGATGAGGGAAAGGTGGGTCACACAGCCTACCTTGACCTCGCCAAGGCTTTTGACACCATTCCCCACTCGGGTATTAGAGGAAAAACTCACCAGCCTGAACATAAACCCCTACCTCACGAGATGGGTTGCCAACTGGCTTACAGACAGAACTCACACGGTAAGAATAGCGGGCTCTAGGTTCAATTCTAAACCAGTCACAAGTGGTGTCCAGCAAGGCTCAGTCCTGGGACCCCTACTGGTCGGCATATACTTCTCAGAAGTACAGGTAAACACAGGAGGACTATGGCTAACCAAGTTTGCTGATGACTGCAAACTGGGAGCCATAATTGACCCTCTGGCTGATGCAGACATCCTCCAAAAGGACCTTACTGAGATGGACACCTGGTGTCAAAGTCATGGCCTCAAGCTACATGCCAAAAAATGCATAGTCATCCCTTTGGGAAAAACAAAACACCCACGAATTACCACATAGGTGGCAGCCCCTTAATACAGAAGAGGTAATAAGAGATCTGGGGACCCAGGTAGATAGTAATCTCTCCTTTGACAATCATATTGCCAAAGTAGTTAGGAAATCCTTCTATGTGGCCCATCTATTTACTAAAGGGTTCGCATCTAGAAATAAAGAGGTTATAGTGCCCCCTCTACTCGTCACTCATTAGACCCATCATAGAGTACAGTGCCCCATTTGGGATGTACCTCACAAGACACTTCCAACAGCTGGAAAGACCACAAAAGTACATCACCAAGAGGATTACTGGTCTCAAACATATGTCCTATGCAGCCCCACTGAAAAAACTCTGGCTGTACTCAGTGGCATATCGCTTACTCAGAGGTGATCTCTGCCTGACTTACAAAGCCATGTCCAACTCAGAATTAATGGACATGCTCCAACTAAAGAAATCCAAGTCACTGCATGCCACGCACTCTAGTGAGCTAAACCTTGCCACAGCAATAAATAGAACATGCTGGAGGGATAGATTCCTATCAAAGAGACTTCCCATGCTTTGGAACAAAATTCCAAATTACATCAGGCAGAGCCCCTCACTAACACTCTTCAAGAGAAACCTTGACGAGTGGATGGGTAACAGAAAATACACCTCTGGGATCACTTCATTGGCTCTGCTTGACAGAGGATTAGTTAATTAATCAATGGCGTGGCGAAAGCCGACACACTTTGGCTAGGCTTATAAATGCCCTCGGGCAGATAGCCTAGTACCTACCTATGAACCTATGAACCTATATGGTCTGTCTTATCAACATAATTATTTAGTCTAGATGAGGTCTGTCTTATCAACACAAATATTTAGTATAGATGGGGTCTGTCTTATCAACACAATTATTTAGTCTAGATGAGGTCTGTCTTATCGACACAATTATTTAATCTAGATGAGGTCTGTCTTATCAACACAATTATTTAGTCTAGATGAGGTCTGTCTTATCAACACAAATATTTAGTATAGATGAGGTCTGTCTTATCAACACAATTACTTAGTCTAGATGAGGACTGTCTTATCAACACAATTATTTAGTCTAGATGAGGTCTGTCACTATTTAATTGGGAATAGGAATCAATTACATAATTTGCAGCTTTAGCAATGGGGTCCATGACGGGATTACAAGGAATTTATTTAGGTTATGAAGGAACTGAAGAAAGTTTGCTTTTGAGTAGTCTCTAAACAGAGAGATATACCACTTCACTTTCCAAAATAGTCCATCCTAAAACCCTTTCTTTTATCAGACATTGAAATACTTATGCTTTCCACTTGGAGCCATTCAGGCTCAAAATTTCATGTAGTTTTTAGCCTGTCTGGATAGCCTGAAAGGAAGCCTATTACATGACTGGATTTACCTTATATATAGCTGGCTTATATAATTTCACCCCGCTAAGTACAGGGCAAAAAATACGTTTTAGGGATTTGCCAAATGCTTATATAAGCTGGCAAAAATTTTTTTTTTAGAGATTTTGAATGAATGGTTAGATGAAGGTTTTATGTATAAAGAATTATGTAGTAGAATATTTAAATTCATATGGAAGAAGGAAGACAGAAGAGAATAAAAAACTGTACACCAATGGTATTGAATAATGATTATAAAGATCTTTATGAAAATAATACAAAAGAGATTTGAAACTAAAATAGAAAACATTATGGAAGATAGACTATACAGTATAAAGGGAAGGGATGTCACTAATTATTATCATTATACTGTCATTAATAGTTAAGAATTATTAATGACACAGAAATTTTGGATGATATGAACAGAAACGAACAAGCAGAAATCATGGTAGCCTTAACAGTGAGAACAAATAAACTCAAAAAACAACAAAAGTGCAGAAAAAGGAGTGAGACAGCAACCACTTCTTATAAATCAATGAGCGCTTTCATTCCTTAAATTAAAATACAGAACTTCATCAGATCAAAATCACAAAAAGAACACACCAATAAATGCAGGGAAAACATAGTAACAACTTAACTTTAGTCAATGAATAATTATTTCCCCTCTAAAGTTCTTAAATGAATACAATGTAGCATAAAACATTAAATAATAAGAAAAATCAATTCACTTTAAATGGATCATTAAGTATAGAACTCATAAAACTTCTAAAACTTTAAAAAACATTCCCAGGCATCAGCAGGAGCAAACATGATGATAAGATAACTCATAATCTGTCAGCCCTTAGTGCTAAAAGACTGCATATGGAAATGTTATGATTAATTCCAGGTAATTGAGTAGCATTCAATAAAACTTGCCAGTGTAACTCCAAAAATGCTGACCAATTCCCACCTTGTATATTGATGTCCACTTTTTCTAAACATGAAATATAAATTTGTTAAAATCAGGACACTCCAGTTTGTGTTTACTTACTACATTGGTAATATCTTATTTTTTAATTGAGTATATATATGTAAGTATATATATATATATATATATATATATATATATATATATATATATATATATATATATGGTTCCCTATCAGAAGCCTGAAACACTATAAGCCTGAAAATCAAAATCCTGAAAACTATAGACTGAAAGTTCAAAATCCTGAAAAACCAAAATCCTGAAACAAACCAAATCCTGAAAACACAAAATGGACATATGTGATATTGCTGGGGTACAAAAAGCATTCATTTTGGAGCTAATTTAGTTATGGCATTTTGGGTGGTAGATATTTTGCCTAGATGTTTACTTTCTTTGTATAGAGATAGTTTATAGTTATTATATATTTGTTTTTTTAATAAAATATATTGTTAGTTTTATATGGTAATTGTACCTATTTTATCAGTATTTCCTGGGTGTTTATGTACAATAGCCCGTTGTTTTTTCCATCAAGAGGTGTATTTTCATTTTCATTTTAGCTTATAGTGTTTGCAGTGTAGCACGTATTTTACTTACTTGGTATTTGTTATATAAAAGCGCTGCTTTCCCTACATCTCTGATGAAGCTTCCTGTTGACAGGACGCTGAAAAACGCCGTATATTCTGTGTGTTGAATAAATTCGAAGTTTTATATATATATATATATATATATATATATATATATATATATATATATATATATAGGTTGGTAAATTCTCTTTTTTAAATTATTTTCCATTTTCCCTATATAAAAAGCCATGCAGGACAAACAGGTAGCTATGTAAACCTTTGTTGTTACAATAATCATCTGACAAATAATTCTGCAATGTTTGCATTGTCTGCATTTTGTCACACAACCTTATTTGCCCTCCATTCCCTCTTTGCATTTCTCTAGTATATCTTTAATATTCTTGTCTTTCTTATAGACTATTCTAGGACTTTTCTCTAACTTACTGGTCAAATCAAAGGCACCAAATACCCCCATCCAATTATTTTGCACTATAGATTTTATTTTTGCAAAATTGTGGTCATATGTCAATACTAAAGTCATACTAGGATACATTTCAGATTTGACAGTTTCTTTATTTAACCTAGGATAATGTAATAAGCGGACATATTGGGTAGATCTGCCCTGTAACACAGTTGCAGCCACTTAATCAATAAGTCAGTTAGGATATTTCCTCTGTAAAAGCATCCTCTTCATCAAATTTACTTTAACATGAAAAATGTCATCATTGGTGACTAGCCTAGACAACCTAATCATCTGCCCCTTAATTAAATTCCTTTTTTGCCAAAATGGATGGTTGCTATCATAGTGCAGATAACTGTTGGAATACATTGGCTTTCTATGCATTGAAAATTCCAACCTCTTGTCTCTGTCATTCCTGTACAAATATACATGCATATAATTACAATGCTCGATATCAACTGTGTGAGCAAATTCCAAAAAGGATGTGGTCATATTAATATACTACATAAATTGATGTATTCTAGCAATGTTATCTGCCCATAAAATTAAAATACCATCCAGGTATCTGTAATATCTATCAATAGATTTCATAAATCCAGAGCCAAAAACAAATTTGGTTTCCCATAACCGTAAAACCATGTTTGCATAAACAGGAGCAGATGAGGCTCCCATACCCACCCCTTTTGTCTGCTTAAAATATTTGGCCTCAGAATAGACATAATTATTTCTCAACACCAAGTTCATAAAAGTGGTCCATACGTGAATAATATTTTCTGTAAAACTAGTGCCAGTACTTAAAGCTTCCATAAAATAATCTAAACCCTCGTCACGTGGGATGACCAGAAAAAGGTGCTTAACAGAGAGAAATAGAGAAAAAATTATCAATTTCAACAATTGGCTAAGCTTCTGGTGTCATTCAAAGGGGATCCAGTGTCTGTCAGCCTGTTATGTAATGTATTATCTATGGCCTCATTAATTCAGACAGTGAAAGTCTTATAACCCATGGACCTCATTAATTTGGCTTTGTCAAAGGTGGATCCTGCTTCTTTGACCTCATTAATTTATTTAAAAAGTCACAGAAGTAGTAGATAGCAGTTACAAGGTACTTAATATATCTGGACCTGCCAAGCCCTTTAACACTTTTTCATTTAGGCATTATTGACAGACTTGGAAATTTGAATATAAATCCATATTATGCTGTGTTTAGCTAACTGGGTGCCTGAGAAACCCATGTGGTAAAAGTCAATGCTGGTGCTTATGAAAGGAAAAAAGTTACCAGTAGTATGTCAAAAGTCTCGGAGCAGGCCCCTCTCTTACTTGGTATCTGTTTTTTGGATTGTCAAGCTACAACTCCTGGACTATGGTCATCTATGTTTGCAGATGACTGTGATTTGGCTGGTATTGTTGCTGTTGTTTGTGTCTCCAGTGACTCACAATTGGTCCAACATGGGTTAGACTATGTTAATAATTGATGCAAGGACAATGGACTAAATGTGAAAACTCTTCTGCAGCTCATTTTGGTAGACAAAATATTCTACATCATACCATATTTATGACACATTCCTCCATTCAGACACTGTCTTATGAGATATAGCCACTCTTGTTGAAAATTCCTTATCATCTAACATCATTACCCCACAGTAATTTAGGAAGCCTTACCTCTGACTTGTCTAATTACTAGATGCACCTTTTCTAGATCCAAAGAAATCTTAATCCCCTATTAATGAATATAATGTCCCTTTTGGCATGCATTTGTCTAAACATATTATTCAACTTGAGAGAACTCAGAGTTATCTATGTAAAAAGCTCAGTGGCATCAAGACCCACAGTTATCCAGACAGACTGTCAGTCCTCTCCCTGTACATGGCCTCTCATAGACTCTTCCATGGTGATGTGTGCCTAGCCTTTCAAAAATGAAGTATTATACCTTCCTTGACCTTCTATTTTTGCAGAGCAAACACTTCCTCAAACATCCAGTTACAACACCTAAACCTTCATCAACAAATAAATAAGGCATAGTGTGATAGATTCACATAGTAATGTATGCCCAGCTCTGGAACAAACTTCCACTACACGTCAAACAGAGTAGCTTTGTTGCCACCTTCAAAGTAAACCTAAATAATTGGATAGATAGCCTCAAATTATCACACAGTCTATCAAGTTTTCTGTTCCTTGAGATTGGAGAGAATTTTTGAATACAGTTGATTGAGTAGGTATGTAGTGGTCTACAGATTGCCTAGTACTTTTCTATTAACCTGTACCCCATTCATGACAAGTACCTTCATGCAGCCTGACAGGTATAACGGCACAACCAGCAGAAACAGATTTACAAAATATTTACATTTACACAAAGGCAGCCCAGATGTTATTCATGCATATTAAGGTTTGCCCAAAGACAAAGTGATTTAAGCAATGAAAGGTTTTATTTGCTAATTTGTAATGGACTTAAATCATGTGGTGGTGTAACTTAGGCCATTTGACTACTTATAAAGGCTTCATAGTGGTGAGTTCTTAATGAAAGTCCAAATGCCGAAGGAGCTAACATTGTAAGTTTGCTCCAAATGATGCTTTGTTGTGACAATGCAGTTTGTAAGGGTACAAGATGAATACAGAAGGGTAGCCATCAGGAATGCTCTTCCTCCAAAAGTAGGTATGCTCTATATAACATGGCTGTTCCTGAGGAGTAGAAGTGAGATGGAGTTAGAATCCCTAAAAGGCTACAGTAGGCAAGTTAATTACTTCAGCCTTTAAAGAAATGTGATGCATCAGTAATGTTTGTTCTTTGATCGCATTTTTTATATATTCGTTCAAGGAGATGTAATGCTAAACATGATCCTGATCCTATTATGTTGCTACATATTGAACTGTTTGATAATGATTTCTAAACATGTTTGAAGATTTACTATGTAGTCCCCAAAGCGCAGCACATTAAAAGCACATGGAAAGAAATAGAAAAAAAAGTTTTGATTTTTATATATATATATATATATATATATATATATATATATATATATATATATATATGTATATCTTCTATGAAATATGTATATTTCTGTCGCTCTTTTATAAAGTGGATGGCACCCAAACTGGCATGGTGGCAAATTTAGTCTGCCATGATTTATTTTCTGTTTGGGGCTTCTTTCTATAATGTACTTTGTCCCCAACACTATGGCACTGTATTTCTTCTTAGTGTCTTTGTTCCAATGAATTATAATGACAGTACTGAGCTTTCTTGTGAGCGACTGTTGACAAAGAGTAACATCTGGTTTGCCCCTGCTGCTACCCTTTCACACCATGCCTTGTTGTTCTTGCCTTCTATAATAATAACAACCCCTAAGTTCATATGTCGTTCTGAGTATTTCACATTGACCCCACTAATTACATAGTGTTTTCCTGGGTTTTCTTTTTCCGTGTGTGTCACGTGGGTGTCAATCTGCACATGCAGGGTTGTAGTGGGCTTTTCTATGCTATCTCATCAGTAGAGTTCCCTCTGTGAGATCAGAAGTAAACACATTAAATACATCTGGCTGAGGACTATTCACCATTTCTTGCCTCACTCTCCCCTGAGAGGTCTCCTGGCTATCCACCCCTAGAATCCTACCTTATGGCCACTGCCAGTGTGTCTCAAAAGAAACATGTGGTGGGGAACCAAATCAATGACTTGACTGAAATACAAGCAGATCACATCCATAGAGTTACCTTTATTACCTCTTAGTAATCCACTCAAACAAGAGGATCACATTAGGATCTACTTGTTGTGAGTCCATACTCAGATTCATTAAAACTTCCATTCAGTGACAGGGTTCATTTGAGCCTTGATTTTAGTATCAGGGCCATCACTTTCCCATGTACACAAATAAGGCATCCTGGACAGTAGTTCCTAGGGCTGCTCCTTGTTCCTGCTTGACAGATGTGTACTGCTGCACATAGCTTCCAGTCCATTTGGGCGCCCCTTCCAACCTGTTGACTAGCTCCAGTAGATCTAATGCGTATTCTGGATGAAACTTGCTTTGCACCTACGTGTGAACTTTTTCCCTCATTTTGATGGCTTCTTCATTTCTAATCACCTCATCTGTCCATCTACATGCCTCTGTAGCCCTACCCTCCCTGACTGATAACCTGCCAACCCATCTTTGGTAAACACCAATTAAAAAGGTTATTGTTCTTCTTTCGGCTTTTCCCGGTTAGGGGTCACCACAGCGGATCTCCGGTCCGTTAATGATTGGCAGTAGATTTTCTTACAGGTGCCAGCTCGATGCCCAACCTTCAACAAAGGCACACCCATTCTACGCATGTCTTTTGAATGCCACATGACCACTGGGAGGACATGCAGACTCCACACAGAAGGCGCTCCCACCAAGAATCGAACGGGAGAACCTCTTGCCGTGAGGCAACAATTTTAGTATTCTTGACTGTTCCTTATCCACTTTATATTTCTGCTCTTAACAATCCAGTTTCCATATTTCATGATCTGTCCTCCTTCTTACTCTTACAGACTTAAAGAAGCCCTTTTTACCTGCTTTAGTTTTAATTACGGTTTCACCCTTTGCCTTCTTCATATATTTTGCTGCCTTTTCTCTGTCATTAGCATAGCTCTTTGATTGGTCCTTTAGCATAGCTCTTTCATTGGTCGATTCCTCATCCCTTCATTCAGTGTGTGTATACCCAGTACTGCTGTTACCAGACACTAACCCTTCTATAGTCATAGCCGGCCTTAGGCATAGGCCAACTAGGCGGCTGCCTAGGGCGCCACTCCTGTAGGGGTGCTTTTCCAGTACTTATTTGGTGTAGATAGACCAGGATGGGGGCACCGGGTGGTGTGGTAGGGGCACTGTGGAGCCCTTTTGCCTAGGGCACCAGTTGACCTAAGGGCGCTCCTGTCTATAGTGCAATAAATTCATAGAGTTACAACCCCTTACAGATTGTGCTTGCCGATTTGGCTGTCCTGCTAAATTAATATTAGGCAGAAGATGTTCTTTTCTCCCAACAAAGGCACTAAAAGCCCACTAAAACTCAAATTGTCTGGTGACTCAGCAGAGGCAGAACCTGACATCAGATATCTTGCCATATAAATTGTCATCACACACCTAGGCCAAATGTTGTGACCAAAGCATTTCTTCATGGAGAACAAAATGCTGCAAGCTATAAATTGGATACTTCTACCTAGCCTCCTGTAAATATATTTCATATACAAAGGATTCTGCTGCTGTTCAAAATTGTAAACAAAAACCCTACAGATGTGCTACCCAATGGATCTTAGTCAACACTGCACCAGCCTGAAGGCAGTAAACTGGCTTCAGGCAGATGAGAAAAGTAAGATGAAAGCTCAAAGTATATTAAGCTTCGCTGCATACAGTCCCTATTCGTCTAACCCAGAAAAATCAATAAAATAGTTCATTAAACTATTCAGGCATGTCCAAAGGGCAGTTTCAGGTCTACACTCCAGTCCAGCTGGTGAATCTGGGAATCTTGAGGCAATGTTACAATTGCCTTATGTACACAGACAACCCTCTCCTCCTTCCAACAAACTCAAATATATGTGAGAGATGCAACTATACAGCCAAACTGGAGGCCAAGCTCTCTCAACCCAAGACTGAAACAGCCAGTCAGGAGGAGAAGGGAACCACTCGCACCACACAACCAGCCTCACATAGACCAATCGTATCTGCACCAACAAACAGGACACATAAACACAAAAAGACATACTCGGAGGCTCTAAATAAAAACCTGCCAAAGCAGCAGAGACCTCCAAAGCAGACATCCAAGCAAGTGCTACCCCAAAACAATATTCACGTATCACATACTTCACAAAGTCTGTGTGCCACATAATCGCAGCCCTCAAGGCTAAATAACACACCAAATACACTAGTAATTGGAGACTCTATTGTCAGGCACACTGACGTGCCACTCACTAGACTGAACAAGGAGAAGGTCACTGTAAGCTGCCTGTCTGGTGCCAGGATCCGCCACATAACACAAGCACTCAGGTCACTCCAAAGCAAGTACAAATATGACTCTGTCATTGTCCATGTTGGTGTGAATGACCTGAAACGTACCTTCCTGGACTACATGAAAAGAGAAATAGAGGAGCTCTCTGATCATGTAACCCAGGCCAGTATGTCCCTGACCCTGAGTAGCGTCTTGCCCTCACCAAGAATGATGCCACAGTAGAAAGACAAAATGATCAATTTTAACAATTGCCTAAACTATTGGTGTCATCCAAAGGGGATCCAATGTCTGTCAGCCTGGGATGACATGCTCGACAAGCCATGTTGCTTCGCTAGAGATGGCTTACACCTCTTACCCCTGGGCCTTTGAATACTGGCTAAGGCTCTTGCCACCCCCATAGTGCCTTTTTTAGGCAAGGCTCAAAAGAGAAACCCACCTCCATAGACAACACAAGAAACAAAAAACTGAGGGTAATACTACTCAATGCCACAAGTCTAAACCTCAAAATGCACACACTCGAGGCACTCCTCAGTATGGAGAAAATCTATATCTGTACATAGATTCATAGATTATATGATTCATAGATGGCACAAGTCTAAGCTAACTGCCCTTGCGAGCCATTTTAAGCCTAGCCAGTTATCCTTTGTGAGACTCAAACCCTGTACCTTGCATTTGTAAGGCAAACACCTTAACCATTAGGCCACCCTCCCAACCCTGCAGTAACAGAAACCTGGTTCAAGGCTCCAGAGAGCAACCCAGCACTACCAGGCTATAACTTTTGCCATACCTTTCAGCCCCAGAACCCGGACCAAAATACAAAAGGCAGGGGTGTATCCATCTTCATCAAGGAGGCCCACACCTCCCAGTTAGTGGCACTGCATGAAGCCTCGGAGACCATCCATGTGCAACTAACAGTAGGCAAAACTGCTTTTCAATTTGCAGCTTGCTACAGATTACCCACCTTGTCTCAGGACCCCCACTTGGCATTCCTGAGAACATTGGAGAATATGAAGGTCTCACCAAACACTATGATATTGTGTGATTTCAACTACCCAAACATTGACTGGGAAAACTACTCAAGTCCCAACTCCCTTGCCCAACATTTCCTAGAATTTATCATCTCAAATGCCCTGGAACAACTGGTCACCACTCTCACAAGAGGTGACAACATATTGGACCTGGTCATCACCAACATGGGGGCTCAATGTTCCTCACCAGAGATAAACCCCTCATTGGTAAGATCAGACCATAAACTAATCACACTGGACAGCCACATCCCGACTCCATCCCCAGCCAAGGAAACCACTGTGAAAAATTTCTCAAAAGCAAACTTCACACTTCTCAAGATAGAGGTGGAATGTTTCAAAGCCCCCGGACTAATGGAAAATGCTGCCCAAACCACAGTATCCTTTACAAATGCATTCTATGAACACCTACAGGAACGCATGGATTGAGCCATCCCAAGTAAAACCAAGACCTACTCCTCCAAAAAGAGAAGACCAGTCTGGTGGACCCCAGCCATAAATAAGCTATACAACAGAAGGAGGAAACTACTACATGATAGAGCAAAATCCCAAAAAGGGAAGGCATCCCTGATCAGTATTAGCAAGAAACTATGACTCCTCATAAAATCATCCAAGGCCAGCTTCAAAAGAAAAATTGTCAAAGATTCTAAAGATAATCACAAAGCCTTCTTTAGCTATGTCAAGAATCTAGGTGGCAACTCTCAGATCTGCTCTGTGCTGGTGCAAAATGGCAAAAAATACACTGAACCCACTGACATTGCCAACATCCTGGCTGACAGGTTCAGTGCAAACTTTACCCCCCCCTTCACCCCCAAATGGGCCCGTGTCCATCCCAGAAGAATGTAGACCCGCCAGACATCACAGACACACAGGTGAAAACAGCCTTCTCCAAAGCCAAAAACACAACATCAGTGGGACCGGATGGTATCCCAGGCTGCGTCTTACACGAGCTCCAAAAAGATCTAAACCCTCACATAAATTCACTATTCAAACTCAGCCTTGCTACAGGATATGTACCCAAAGAATGGCATACAGCAGCAGTTATCCCGCTCCACAAGGGTGGTGCCACAACAGATCCCGGGAACTATCGCCCTATAAGCCTGACCAGCCTGGTCTGCAAGGCTATGGAGCGCATCATCATGGAACTCATAAACAAATACATTGGGAACCTCCAGACACTGGAAACTACCCAATTTGGCTTTGTTAAAGGCAGATCTTGCCTCTTAAACCTAGTAGACTTCTTTGGAACAGTTACCAAGGCCATAGATGAGGGAATGGTAGTCCACACAGCCTACCTAGACCTTGCAAAGGCCTTCAACACAATACCCCACTCTGGTATTATAGATAAGCTTACCAGCTTGAACATAAACCCCTATGTCATCAGATGGGTTGCAAACTGGCTCATGGATAGAACTCACATGGTCAGAGTTGCGGGTGCCATGTTAGACTCCAAACCGGTTACAAGTGGCATCCCACAGGCCTCAGTCTTGGGACCCCTCTTGTTCAGTATATACTTTTCTGAGGTACAGGCAAACATGGGAGGACTATGGCTGACCAAGTTTGCAGATGATTGCAAACTGGGAGCCATAATCAACTCTCTGGCTGATACAGACATCCTCCAGAAGGGACTTATGGAGACGAATACCTGGTGTCAGAACCATGGCCTCAAGCTAAATGCCAAAAAGTGCATAGTCATCCCCTTTGGGAAAAACAAAGTGCCCACAAACTACCACATAGGCGGTAATCCACTAAGTACGGAAGGTGTAATTAGGGATCTAGGGACCCAAGTAGATAGCAACCTCTCCTTTGATAATCACATTGCCAAAGTGGTTAGAAAAACCTTCTACATAGCCCACCTAATCATGAAAGGGTTCACATCTAGATCAAGAGAGGTCATTGTGCCCCTCTACTCATCCCTCATCAGGCCCATAATAGAGTACAATGCCTCATTTGGGATGTACCTTATCTGGCACCTGCAACAACTGGAAAGACCCCAGAAGCACCTCACCAAGAGGATCATGGGCCTCAAACAAACGCCCTATGCAGCTCGACTAAAGAAACTCCAGCTCTACTCAGTTGCTTAGCGCCTATTCAGAGGTGATCTCTGCCTGACGTACAAGGTCATGTCTAACCCGGAATTAATGGACATGCTCCACCTCAAGAGAACCAAATCCCTTAGGGTTACATGCTCCAGGGATTTAAACCTCAGCACAACAATAAATAGGACAAGCTGGAGGGATAGATTCATATCCCAGAGGCTTCCCTCGCTCTGAAATAAAATCCCAGTCCATGTTAGGCAGAGCCCCTCACTGAACCTCTTCAAGAGAAATCTTGACAAGTGGATGGGAAATCATAAATTTACTCCGGGGATCACTTCTATGGCCCTGCTGGACATAGGCTCAGGAATCTAATCAAATCTAAATGGGAGGTGAAAGCCAACATATTCTGGCTAGGCTTATAAATGCCCTAGGGCAGATAGCCTAGTACCTACCTATGAACCTATGAACCTCTATATATATATTTATTTATTTATTTATTAACATTTGTTGACCGGGAAAGTCCAACTAGGTTCCACAGAGCCTGTTTTCAGTGGAGGCCCGGGGAGAAATGCTCCAGATGCATGTCTTTGGCATGTGGGAGGAAACTGGGGTACCCAGAGGAAACCCACGTGAGCACAGGGAGAACATGCAAACTCCACACAGAAGGCACCCCAGCCGAGAATCGAACTGGAGAACCTCTTGCTGTGAGGTGACAACGTTAACCGCTGCTCCACTGCGCCGCCCTATCTATCTATATATATATATATATATATATATATATATATATATATATATATATTTTTTTTTTTTTTTAAATGTGGTCAAACTAAATATGTTTATGTTTATATATATATATATATATATATATATATATATATATATATATATATATATATATATATATATATATATATATATATATATATATATATATAGATAGATAGATAAATCAGGAAGGTAAAAAAAGGGAAAAATAGTTTACCTGAGAGTTGTTTATTATCTGAGAGCTCTCTTTTTTAATGCTGGTACAGTGGAATAATACTCATTAAGGTCAGGAGGGAAACAGGCTTTAAACCTAAGCTGCCACATGAGTTCACAATGCCCAACTAGTTTCCCAGTCTTCACCTCTTTCACAGTGTTTGACCTGTTCTAAAACCCAGAATTTAAACTTAAAGTTGTCACACATAAGTGTGTGTGTTTGAATAATGCTTTGGTCTCCTTCTTCCTGGAAATGTCATAAATATGTTCATAGATCCTCTGTTTCAGCATCCTTTCAGCTTTACCAACATAGAGTGCAAAAGAAGAGGAACAATATGCCAGATAAACTACTCCCTTAGTGTGACAATTAAATTATCCCCTGGCTTTCAAGGTCCCAACAGGGTATCCTAAACTTAATTCATCCATGTTGGCAAGATGGCTGGCATTGGGGACATCTCCCATATTTGTGGGTACCTAACCTCTCATCCGGGACTACCACAGGCTTAGAGCCTTCAAACACATTCTTTAAATTCTGCCCTCTTCTCAGACGAAACTTCAATTTCTTAGTGAAGCCTTCCAAACTATTTGGCATGCTGGCAAACATATCCCAGTAATTTTGGATAATGCCTTGTACAAAATGAGTATCCCAGTGAAAATCGAACACAAAATAGGTAACTCTGACCCATGAAGGGTTTCCACGTAACCCCTGGCTTGATGGTACATCAACCACCATTCCTTCAACTAAACCCCCTACATTGTCAAGGGAAAGAAGAGGGATGTACCGAACACCCCATTCTTGTAAAATGACATCAGTGATGGAGGCAACCAGTTCTTCAGGATATCCCCGTCTCACAAAAAAAAACCTATGAGTTGGGCTGGGTGACTGTGAGCTCTACTTTACTATAATTAAAGATGTAAAAGTCCTTGTAAGAGTGCTCTGCTCCATCAGCCAAAATTGGATAATCCCAGTGCATATCTAGTTCCTTCTGTCCCTACCCCTCTGCCCCCCTGACCTCGATTCCGGTTGGGGTACCTTCTGGTGACTTGGGCGTAGATGGTTGATTTTGCAACCTAGGCAATCTCCTCACTGGATATTAACATAAATGGACCCTTTCCTGGCCATCCTGTCAGGAATTATCACTGGGAAAATTTCCTTCCGCAGTATCCAGGTTATCTACCTCCCCTAGCGAACCTTCGTGTGACCTATAGGTGGAACTAGCGGATTTGGGTTTAAAAGGAATATGCCCACCCACTCTGATAATCCTTGTCATCCCTCTGCAATTTATTCATTTTTTTCTTTCTATTTTTCTCATCCATTTTATCTACGTCTTTAAACATATTAAAATACTTTGATGTAAACTCATTAACTGAATGTAACAAATCAGCTTCAGCTTTAGTGTTGTTATACTATCTCCTTGTATAATTTATCCATCACCAGTAAGTTACTTTTAATAATAATTCGCAAAACATTAAGACCACATTCATTAAAAATTTCAGCCAGTTCATTAAAAAAGACAGTTCCTTCGAAGACATTATTGGGAAATTTAGTAAGTCTCAGTCCCTTTGGGACATATTTTTTGTCCAAACACTGTTCAAGAAAACAATTGTCTAGAGTCAGTGATTTATATTTGACTAACTTCTCTTTTAATGCATAAATAATTCCTTGGTAAGAGAGCTGTTCTTGTTGGGGAGTCTGCTCAATGGCCAAAACACCTAGTGTCAACCAGGAATTAAAATCGAAGTCTAACATCCTCTCATCAATGCCATTAACATGGTTCCGTGCTCCCAATCTGTTTTCAGCCCCTCCGTTTGCTCCTAATCCAGTGACTTCCCCAAAAATGCATTAGAGTGTTCCACAGCCGTGAATCCACCAACAATCTGCCATTACTACTTCCAGATGCCTGTACAGCCAGAAATGATGTCACATCTCTCTGCCCAACTTGGCCACATGGAATAGAGTCCTCTGTTGAGTGATAATTGATTTCTTCCTGTGAAAACAAGCTAATCAACTTTGTAAGTTCACCCAAAAGTGTACACTCACTTCCACTTTGCATACTAGTACCTCAAAAACCATATCTAGCCATATCCACCAACAAAGCTGACTATGAAGCACAAAAGCTGGTAAACTGTGTGTAAGAATGACACCAATATCCAAAAAAATGCACAGAAGGCACACCGGTTATGAGGAGAAGTAAAAAAACTCAGTGGTCTCCAAATGAAAGTTTAATAATTCAAATGTACAGGCAGATACAGCACTTTCATTCCACAAGGGAACTTCTTCAGAATGACACAGCACTGCTAACACAGCACTTAAATAATCCAGTCAATATACACACTGTCATGTCAGTGGCAGACAGCCCAAAGATAACAAAAAAACATGCATGAAAGTCATATAAAAAATATTAGTATTAGTATTGAAGAAGGGTGTAGACCCGAAAGCTTTGCTGTTTTGTACATTAATGTTTTTTCTCGACGTTGGTGTTTTCTACTTGATGTACCATCAAGACAGGGGTTAGGTGGAAACCCCTCACAGGTCAGAGAGACCTATTTTGTGTTCAATTTTCACTGGGATACTCATTTTGTACAAGGCATTATCCAAATGACTAGGATATGTTTGCCAGCATGCCGAATAGTTTGGAAGCCTTCACTAAGAAAGCGAAGTTTAGTCTGAGAAGAGGGCAGAATTTAAAGAATGTGTTTGAAGGCACTAAGCCCATGGTAGTCTTGGACGAGAGGTTAGGTACCCACAAATATAGGAGATGTCCCCAATGCCAGCCATTTCGCCAACATGGATGAATTAAGTTTAGGTTACCCTATTGGGACCTTGAAAGCCAGGGGATATTTTAATTGTCACACTAAGGGAGTAGTTTATCTGGCATATTGTTCCTTTTCTTTCGCATTCTATGTTGGTAAAACTGAAAGGATGCTGAAACAGAGGATCTATGAACATATCTATGATATTTCCAGAGGAAGGAGACCAACGCATTATTCAAACACACACTTATGTGTGACAATTATAAGTTTAAATTCTGAGTTTCAGAACAGGTCAAAGACTGTAGAAGAGGTAGAGACTAGGAAACTAGTCTTGAGTGTTGTGAACTCATATGGCAGCTTAGGTTTAATGCCTGTTCCCCTCCTGACCTTAATGAACATTATTCCATTGTACCAGTATTAAAAAAGGGAGCTCTCAGATAATAAACAACTCTCAGGTAAACTATTTTTCCCTTTTTTACCTACCAGATTTATCTATATATATATTTAGTTTGACCACATTTTAAAACAAGTAGGAGTTCACAGTGTGTGTGTGTGTGTGTGTGTGTGTGTGTGTGTGTGTGTGTGTGTGTGTGTGTGTGTGTGTGTATATATATATATATATATATATATATATATATATATGGTTCCCCTTTATAATCTCGAAATACTGAAAGCTCGAATTTCAGTATCACGAAACTATAAAGTCGAACGGCCCACAATCCCGAAACACACAATCACGAAAAATACAATCCCAAACATACACAAACCATACATCACACAACACGCACACCATTCAACCCACAACACATAAACTACACAATCCTACACTACATCTACGCAGGGGGTCAAGCCCCCCTGCACCCCCCATATGGGGGGGCTACTCCCCCCACACCTTCCTACTTATATACTCCGAGATCACACTACAGTGGGGAAAAAGGAATTATTCCTTACCTGCACTGTAGTCCGATCTACGAAACAGGCACACATAGACGGAAGCGCTTGTCAATGTTAAGCGCTTTCGTGTATGTGTGTTCGATGTTTTGTGATTCGGACATATGCTAGTCCAGCATGTGTCCGGATCCCATATAAATATATATATATATATATATATATATATATATATATATATATATATATATATATATATATATATATATATATATATATATATATATTTATTTATTTATTTTTTTTATGACATCCATCCTTTTTTTTTTGTTATTTTTGGGATGTCAGCCAATGACACAACAGTTTGTATATTGACTAGATTATTTAAGGGCTGTGTTAACAGTGCTGTGTCATTCTGAAGACGTTCCCTTGTGGAATGAAAGTGCTAAATCTGCATGTACTTTTGGATTATTAAACTTTCATTTGGAGATCCCTGAGGTTTTTCCTTTTCCTCATAACCAGTGTGCCTACTGTGTGTCTCTTTGGTTATTGGTGGCGTTCTTACACAGCTTACCACATTTTGTGCATCACTGAAAAAATATCTTGAAATTAACTAAGTGGGTGTAGGTGAATGATATGAACTTTAATGCATAAAAATGTGCAGTCTTTTAATTTGGGGTCAACAATTTTTATTAGCTTTATGGACTGGACAATCATGTTTGACATTCTGCTCAGTTGAAAGACGAGTATTATAGTCAACACTTCTTTTACATTTATCAATAATACAGTTAGGCATTGCTATGACCTTATAAAGAATATTCTTTGTAGTTTTTCTACCAGGGATAGAAGTGTAATGGATACACTATACACTGTTGGTATATGTCCTGCTGTAGAATATGGTGCCTCTTTTTGCATATTAGCTATTTTACAACTAAATAGGTTTGATTACATGCAAAATAACATTCACAAGGCAGGTAGCTGGATGTGATCATTTACCTTATGTTAAGAGACTTGAAAATGTATTTCTTTACTCTATCGCATATAGACTGTTGAGATGTGATTTAATAAGTGTTTAAGTGATAACCTATCGGCTGCTATGTTGGACATGAATTATCTGGACCATAGTATCAATACCAGGAATAAAAATACATTGATCAAATTACCTACTGTTAGATCAATGTTAAAAATTAATGGACATGCTGCACCTCAGAAAATCCAAATCCCATCGAGCTACGCGCTCGAGAGACTTGAACCTCAGCACTGAAATAAATAGGACATGCTGGAGGGACAGATTCATAACCCAGAGGCTCCCTTCACTCTGGAATAAAATCCCAGTCCAGGTTAGGCAGAGTCCCTCATTGACTCTCTTCAAGAGGAATCTTGATGACTGGATGGGAGATCGTAGGTTTACCCCGAGTATCACTTCTGTGTCACTGTTAGACAGAGACACAGTATACTAACCTCGAAAAAGGGCATAGCAAAATAAATTTAAAATGGGTGGCAAAAGCCAAACACATTCTGGCTAGGCTTATAAATGCCCTAGGGCAGATAGCCTAGTATGAACCTATGAACCTATGAATCTATGAGGTGATGTTCTTTCAATATAGAGCAGGTCGGTTAAGGAATTCTTTGCCAAAACATATAAATGTTACTAATGACATAACATCTTTAAAGACACAATTGGATTTATTTTATAAAAATATTCTAGTTGCATTAAGAACATAAATAAAGCAAACTTTTAAATGGCCTGTATAGACCCTGAGTTTGATAACTATGTCACTGAATCAATGAATCATTAACTGGTTGCATTTTATTTTATTTTGTTTGTTTACTGGGGTACAGCACTATCTCCACAGACCATTTCAGACTCAGTCCAAAAGTACTGTCTGCTTAAGTGACTTTCTCAGAGTCACACAATTAGGTACAGTAAAGAGCTGATAATCCAAACTAATTGGGACCTAGGGTAGTTTGAATAATCAAACTGTTCAGATAATCAAACATATAACTGAAACGTCTAAAATCTTGTTTTTTTCTGCATGCAGGAATACACTTTTCAACCATTCAGCAATTCCAGTGGACAATAAAGAATATTTTTCACACACAAGCTGGCTACAAGCTCAAAAAACATGCTCAAGCGAATACGTTTAATGTTTACATATTCAGACTTTATGATTTTTCCTACCCAAAAACTTTGGAAGGGTGCTTCAGATAGCTGGTGCTTCGAATAATCGACTCTCTACTCATGTAATCAGTATCTTTTATTTCTACTGTTTATCATATTTGTGAATAGTTTGTTTTGCTATCACTTTAACTAGGATGTGTGTCTGAAAAACAGCAGTTAGCCGAGTTCATTAACTACTCAGCAAAATAAATACTCTAGCCTGAATTACCTGTAAAACATGTAGGCTAAATGTTCTCATTTACTGCACAGTGTTTGGTCCCTAAGAACTGCTGCCTAGTTTGTGTCTTGTTCCTGCTTGATATGTATCAACATCCTGTCACAGAGTAACTTGATATTTCTTATCTGTTAACCAAATAAACCCTGTAGGTGTGCCTCATTTCAGGAGCAACATCAGGATAGCTGACTTGTTCAGAGTCACACAGGAGACTGACGGAAACCAACCTTGAACTGACAGATGAGGTTCATTATATTAATTATCTGACAAAACTATCAAGAGTTATTTAGTAACGACATCTAGATAAGTCTGATAGCTGTCTCGTTCCTCATAGGAAATGGAAATCTGTAAAACAATGGTAGCTGTCTTCCAGGTTAAAAAAAGTTTCAGATAATGGCACCTTATTTATAATTTCTATGAAATGTGATGGTTCCTTCATGTCATAACAACTAACAAAGCTGTTTCAGTGTTCTCAGGTGAAACAGAGCTTCTGATGAACCTTTTCTGCTTTTTATCCCATTAACACAATGTTGATACAGTGTGTAGAAATATATTCTGACTTAATAAGTCAGAAAAAGAAAATAACCACTAATGTACTTATTCTTGAAATGTGATATTTTGTGGCACTTTAACCAAGGACAGGAACTGTGCCTCACTGTTTTCATGTTGCATGACGTAACTGAATAAGCTTTCTGACTTTGTGTCACTTACTTTGGAGGCAAACTGCATACGGTTGGCTCATTTTGTACAATGTCAGGTACAAAGCAAATTTCATCAGTTGAGATCGATGATTCCCTCTTTCCCTCCCTTCACAATTATTCTTTGTGCTTTACTACCTGCAAGATCTTCACCGTTTCAACTGACCTGCTCTCAGCTCTGTGGCAAGAACTCCTCAAACTGTCATCTCCTGGACATTTGTGTTTCTGTGTACACAGCCGTTAACTCAGAGAGTGCTACCTGCTACCCATTCCTCATTTCATATGTTATTTGCCACACCCTCCATTCTTTGCCCTCTCTTTCTTCCCCTGTACCATTAACCCCCTCACTGATCCAATTTGCTGTTTTATCTTTCTTTTGCAATTGATCTAGATAATTTCTTTGTCAGATTTTATACCAGAATTCCAAACTCCAACCTGTATCAGTATTCTAACTTGCAGCACTGCGACTTTTCTGTCTATTCTCATCTCATTACACATTAACTACTTATTGACTGCCTTCTAATGCTGTTATAGCTTCATTCCCGTGTGTAACCATCTGAGCTCCCTATTTCAGTGCACAACACATAATTCACTCTCTTATGAGTTGCCGATGACTCCTACAGTGAACTTGTAGACAGCCACTGCTACCTGCAAAGTTTTCAAGGGAAGGCAGGAGAGGGAACATAATTAGATCGCCAAGCATTTCTTCTGTACCACCCATGCACTCATACCTACAAACAATATGTACTATATCACAGTTATTCAATTTTGATTGGTGCATTCCGATACTAAATTATAAGGAACTAGGTTTATATGATTTACAATTCTATCTAGTTCTGGTCTTTCATCCCCACCCCAAAAAACATAATTATGTAAATGTAATATATGTTATATGAGTTAAGGTAAAATAAAAAAAAAGATGATAGTTAAGACAATAGGCTGTTAAACCAGAAATCTAGATATGAATCCCAACAGATCTTACCTGCACACTATATGATGCTAAGCAAAGCATTTAACTTCATACTATCCCTCCCTAGGAAGGAGGTCAATTAATTACCAAAATGAAACCTATTGCCAAATTTCTGACTGCTGTCACAAAGCAATTATATAAATCTTCCTTATGAGAGCAGCCAGCTAATGACTTCCTCTTCAGAATATGTTTTCCCTCTTACGTTCATAAATTAGTCTTAGGCTAATTGCCCTTGTGGACCATTTTAAACCTAGCCATTTACCCCATGTAAGAATCAAAACCTGCACCTTGTGTTTGTAAGGTAAACACCTTAACCACTGTGCCAACCTTCCACCCTTCCTAAGTGGGTTAAACCTTGAGGGGTGACTATCTAGGAACTACACAACTAGGTGCTAACCTTATTTCTCATGCAGTTTACAGAACAGCTCAACCTAGACTACCAGTTAAGGTGGGGCATCCAATGTTCTAGTCCTCCAGTCCTATCTTAGGCAGCCATATATTTTATTTACTGTACCTGGTCTTGGTTGATTACTGCGCACCTTCAAAACTCACAACTTTCTAAAGCACCCACTTGAGAGGATGGCACCCTTCTATGAGCCCTGACAGTCTTATGAACCAAGCCTATCTGAAATTTTGTTATGTACAATTACATCAATGTGCCTTCCTGATATTTTCTCTGAAGCTTCACAATAACCAACATTCTACAACTGTGTGATTCCCAAGCCTAATAATATTGTGTTCCTGGAATCAGGAGGTGATGATCGCATGTATGTTACGATGTCTATATACACTGAGATATGTTAAGAATGTTGTATTTCCTTCTTCTATCCCAAAAACAGCCTTTGCATTACTTCCACATGGAGGGGGGGCATGTTCTTTCATTTAAAATGCAAAATAAAATAAACATGACAACCAATAATACATAGCTTCCAAATTCTTTATTCCTGAGGCAGGCATCACCACACACTTTGCTGCACCTAAGCAGAGACATCCTAACTCCAGACATGTGGATTTCCTGCCTAACTTGCTGGTTATATACCCACGCAGTCAAGGGCTCCTAAAATGAGGGTAGGATGATGCATTATACGAATGGTAGCAATAAAATGGTTACCCTCTGTTTTTGAACAGCAAAACAGCCAAACCATCAAAGCTAGGAAACAACAGATAATGGACTGAGTCCTGCTACATAGGACTCATATTAGTGCTTATTTCCTAGGTCAAGAGACAGAAACGGTAAATGACTCCTTCTGCACAACCTGTGTTTGCAGGGATAGTTTTGATGGTACTGTTTCACGAGTTGTGATTTAGCAAACCTGCATCTGTAAGACCCACTATAATTCACACACACACACACACACATAGATATATTT
>NC_056744.1:1778024568-1778109568 GCF_019279795.1 Protopterus annectens | reverse complement strand
TAGGATCATGACAGAGATGTGACCACGACACAGCATCATGTAGGATCATGACAGAGACGTGACCATGACACAGCATCATGTAGGATCATGACAGAGACATGACCATGATACAGCATTATGTAGGATCATGACAGAGATGTGACCATGATACAGCATTATGTAGGACCATGACAGAGACATGACCATGAAACAGCATTATGCAGGATCATGACAGAGACGTGACCATGATATAGCATCATGTAGGATCATGAAAGAGACATGACCATGATACAGCATCATGTAAGATCATGACAGAGACATGACCATGATACAGCATTATGTAGAATCATGACAGAGACGTGACCATGTCACAGCATTATGTAAGATCATAACAGAGACATGACCATGATACAGCATTATGTAGGATCATGACAGACACGTGACCATGATACAGCATTATGTAGGATCATGACAGAGACAAGACCATGATACAGCATTATGTAGGATCATGACAGAGACGTGACCATGATACAGCATTATGCAGGATCATGACAGAGACGTGACCATGAGACGTGACCATGATACAGCATTATGCAGGATCATGACAGAGACGTGACCATAATACAGCATTATGCAGGATCATGACAGAGACGTGACCATGATACAGCATTATGTAGGATCATGACAGAGACGTGACCATGATACAACATTATGTAGGATCATGACAGAGACGTGACCATGATACAGCATTATGTAGGATCATGACAGAGACGTGACCATGATTCAACATTATGTAGGATCATGACAGAGACGTGACCATGATGCAGCATTTTGTAGAATTATGACAGAGACATGACCATGATACAGCATTATGCAGGATCATGACAGAGACGTGACCATGATACAGCATTATGTAGGATCATGACAGGGACGTGACCACGATACAGCATTATGTAGGATCATGACAGAGACATGACCATGATACAGCATTATGTAGGATCATGACAGAGACATGACTATGATACAGCATTATGTAGGATCATGACAGAGACGTGACCATGATACAGCATTATGTAGGATCATGACAGAGACGTGACCATGATACAGCATTATGTAGGATCATGACAGAGACATCACCATGATGCAGCATTATGTGGTATCAAAACTGAGATGTGACCATGATACACCATTATGTAGAATCATGACAGAGACGTGACCATGATACAGCATTATGTAGGATCATGACAGAGATGTGACCATGATACGGCATTATGTAGGATCATGACAGAAATGTGACCATGATACGGCATTATGTAGGATCATGACAGAGACATGACTATGATACAGCATTATGTAGGATCATGACAGAGACGTGACCATGATACAGCATTATGTAGGATCATGACAGAGACGTGACCATGATGCAGAATTATGTAGGATCATGACAGAGACATGACCATGATACAGCATTATGTAGGACCATGACAGAGACGTGACCATGATACAGCATTATGTAGGATCATGACAGAGACGTGACCATGATACAGCATTATGTAGGATCATGACAGAGACATGACCATGATACAGCATTATGTAGGATCATAACAGAGATGGGACCATGATACAGCATTATGTAGGATCATAACAGAGATGTGACCATGATACAGCATTATGTAGGATCATGACAGAGATGTGACCATGACACAGCATCATGTAGGATCATGACAGAGACGTGACCATGACACAGCATCATGTAGGATCATGACAGAGACATGACCATGATACAGCATTATGTAGGATTATGACAGAGATGTGACCATGATACAGCATTATGTAGGATCATGACAGAGATGTGACCATGATACAGCATTATGTAGGATCATGACAGAGACGTGACCATGATACAGCATTATGTAGGATCATGACAGAGACGTGACCATGATACAGCATTATGTTGGATCATGACAGAGATGTGAGCATGATACAGCATTATGTAGGATCATGACAGAGACGTGACCATGATGCAGCATTATGTAGGATCATGACAGAGACGTGACCATGATACAGCATTATGTAGGATCATGACAGAGACATGACCATGAAACAGCATTATGCAGGATCATGACAGAGACGTGACCATGATATAGCATCATGTAGGATCATGAAAGAGACGTGACCATGATACAGCATCATGTAAGATCATGACAGAGACGTGACCATGATACAGCATTATGTAGAATCATGACAGAGACGTGACCATGTCACAGCATTATGTAAGATCATGACAGAGACATGACCATGATACAGCATTATGTAGGATCATGACAGACACGTGACCATGATACAGCATTATGTAGGATCATGACAGAGACAAGACCATGATACAGCATTATGCAGGATCATGACAGAGACGTGACCATGAGACGTGACCATGATACAGCATTATGCAGGATCATGACAGAGACGTGACCATGAGACGTGACCATGATACAGCATTATTCAGGATCATGACAGAGACGTGACCATGATACAGCATTATGTAGGATCATGACAGAGACGTGACCATGATGCAGCATTATGTAGGATCATGACAGAGACGTAACCATGATACAACATTATGTAGGATCATGACAGAGACGTGACCATGAAAAAGCATTATGTAGGATCATGACAGAGACGTGACCATGATACAGCATTATGTAGGATCATGACAGAGTGACCATGAAAAAGCATTATGTAGGACCATGACAGAGATGTGACCATGATATGTAGTTATGTAGGATCATGGCAGAGACGTGACCATGATACGGTGTTATGTAGGATCATGACAGAGACATGACCATGATACAGCATTATGTAGGATCATGACAGAGACGTGACCATGATTCAGCATGATGTAGTATCACGACAGAGATGTGACCATGATACAGCATTATGTAGAATCACGACAGAGACATGACCATGATACAGCATTATGTAGGATCATGACAGAGACGTGACCATGATGCAGCATTAAATAGGATCATGACAGAAATGTGACCATGATGCAGCATTATGTAGGATCATGACAGAGACGCGACCATGATGCAGCATATTGTAGGATCATGACAGAGACGTGACCATGATACAGCATTATGTAAGATCATGACAGAGACGTGACCATGATACAGCATTATGTAGGATCATGACAGAGACGTGACCATGATACAGCATTATGTAGGATCATGACAGAAATGCGACCATGATGCAGCATTATGTAGGATCATGACAGAGACGCGACCATGATGCAGCATTATGTAGGATCATGACAGAGATGTGACCATGATACAGCATTATGTAGGATCATGACAGAGACGTGAGCATGATACAGCATTATGTAGAATCATGACAGAGACATGACCATGATACAGCATTATGTAAGAACCTGACAGAGACGTGACCATGATTTATGGAGGTAATCTTTTATTGCTATTTTAAAGGTTCTAAGGTTGGTGATGGTTCTGATAATTGAGAGGTAATTTAATCCAAGCATTTGCTATGGAATAGGAGTAGAGTAATTTGTCAATGTTTTTATTGGGTTCATGCATTTGCAATAAGTTCTGCTGAGGGCTATGAAGAGAGCGTTTGGGAGTATAGGGCTGGATAAGGGTGGAGAGAGTGGGACATGAGGAAGGTAGATGTAGGACTGAAAGAGCCATGAGGAACTGAGGTATTTATATTTGGTGATGAAATTCTAGTCACTGCAGATTTCCAAGGTCAATGCAGTGATGAGTGCGGTAAGGTAGGTTGGTGGCAAATTGAGCAATTTTGTTATAGGTAAGTTCAAGTTTAGTGAGAAGATGAGATTGTAGGTGTGTGAGAACGGGGGCTGCATAGAGCAGTGTGGGGAGTAGGAAGGCTTGTGTGATGGAGAGTCTGGAGGTATTTGTGAGGTATTTTTTGTGTCTATATAGCACGCCTAGTTTTTTATGTGTCTTTTTAATGCACTGTTGAGTGTGGAGATCGAACTTTAAATGGTCATCGATAATTAAACCTAGGAGTTTTGTGTGGGGTTCAGTACAAATTATAGTATTGTTGAGAGAGGAGGCAGAAAAGGAAGTTTTATGGTGCTGTAGGGTAGAAGGAAGAAAGAGGAGGAATTTAGTTTTCTTTGGGTTCAGTAGTAATTGGTGGGAAGAAAGCCATCCTTCAACTCAGTGGAGAGCTTCTTGGGTGAGAGTATGAAGGTGTGTGATATTGTCAGAACAGGAAATGATTGTGGAATCATCAGCATACTGAACAGTAGCAGAGAGTGGATAGGAAGAGTAGAGGTCATTAATAAAGATGTTGAAAAGTAGGGGACCAATGATGGAGCTTTGGGGGACCCCAGTTTGTACTGATATAAAGGGAGAGAAGTTAGATTACCATTTCATGGCCTGGAATTTATTAGAAAGGTATCTAGAGAACCAAGATATAGCAGAGTTATAGAGGTTAAGTGAAGCAAGTCTGGATAGAAGTAAGGTGTGAGAAACAGTATCAAAGCCTCTGGATAGATCAAGAAAGAGGCAGGAAACCAATTTATTGTTATCACAGGATGTTGCAATAGAATTTGTGAAGGATGTATATACATACTCACACAGTCAACATAATGCAGAGCACACACACACACACACACACACACACACACACACACACACACACACACACTCAACATAATGCACTACATCCACATATACATATATATATATATATATATATATATATATATATATATATATATATATATATATATATATATATATATATATATATATATATATATATATATATATATATATATATATATATATACATATAGACACACACACACACACACACACACACACACACACATACACACACATACATACTCACATACACACACTTGACATAATGCAGAGCACACCCATAGGATCATAGGATCATAGGAAGTTGCTAGGTTATTGGCCCTGAGGCCCTTATAAGCCTAGCCAAGAATTTAGACTGTGTTCTAACAAGTCAACACCCTATGCCACTGTCCAGCAGGGATATAGGTGGAATCCCAGGGGTGTATTTTCTGTTCCCCATCCAGTTATCCAGGTTGTGCTTAAAAAGGTTTAATGAGGTACTCTGCTTTACGTGAAGAGGGAGTCTATTCCACAAAAGGGGGAGTCTCTGGGACACAAATCTGTCCTGCCAACCAGTCCTATTGATGTCACAGACCAGGTTGAGGTTTCGCATGTGGGTTACTCAAGTGGAGCTTGACTTGCAGATATGCAGCAGTCCCATTAGTGCGGGGTCTGAGATTGCTTTGTATGCCAGACAGAGGTCACCTCTGAGGAGTCTGTAGGAGACTGAGTGGAGGGACAGGGCTTTTAGCCTATCTGTATTGGGTAGATGTTTGAGGCCCTGGATTCTCTGGGTGAGGAATCTCTGTGGTCTCTCCAGCTGCTGCATGTGCTTTGTGAGGTACATGCCAAAAGAGGCATTGTATTCAATAACTGGTCTTATAAGGGAAGAATGCAAGGATGTTATGACCACCTTGTCCCTGGATGAGATACCCTTACTAATGAGGTGGGCCATATAGAAAATGTTCCCTACAATGAAGGCAATATGGTTGTCAAAAGTCAGTTTGTTATCAACCTGGATTCCCATGTCCCTCATGACTGATTGCGTGCTTAGTGCCTTATTATCAATGTGATAATTTGTGGGAACGTCATTCTCCCCAAAAGGGATGATGTTGAGGCATTTTTGGGCATTCAGTTTGAGGCCATGTTTCTGGCAGCAGTCATTTGTTTGGGTGAGACCCTCTTAGAGGATGTCCACATCACTAGGGGAATTGATGATAGCATTCAGCTTGCAGTCATCTGCAAACTTGGTCAGCCATAGCCAACTAGATTTGGACAGCACATATGAGAAGTATATCCCAAACAGCAGAGGGCCCTGGACCAATCACTGGGGTATGCTGTTTGTTACAAGTCTACTACTTGAGGTGGCCTCCCCTATTTTGACTAGGTGGGTTCTATCAGTGAGCCAATTTGCTGCCCATCTGGAAACATATGGATTGGTGCCTAGTTGAGAGACTTTATCTATTATACCTGAGTGGGGAATAGTATTGAAGGCATTGGCCAGATCAAGGTAGGTGGTGTGCACTGTCTTCCCCTCGTCTAAGGCCTTGGTGACTGTCCCAAAGAAGTCAACCAAATTTAACAGGCATGACCTCCCTTTGACAAAACCAAACTGTGTGGGATCAAGTGTCTGGAGGTTGCCAATGTCCTTGTTAATGAGGTCCATGATAATCCACTCCATGGCCTTGCAGATCAGGCTAGTTAGGCTGATGGGTCTATAATTTCCTGGATTGGTGGACACTCCACTTTTGTGCAAAGGGATGACAGTAGCTGTCAGCTCAGGCTTTGGTTGAACAGGGTGCCTAATGGTACTGCAAGTTTCTGCCTGAGTTCATGGAGGATGCAGCCTGGGGTGTTATTGGGTCTTATGCAGGCTGTATGTTTTGCCTTTGAAAGGGCAGTGATGACTTGCTCCCTAGAGATAAGGAGAGGGGGGAGGTACTGGGGATGTCCTGTTTTACTGATGTGGGGAACAGAGGAGTGAAGTTTTCACTGGACCTGTCTGACAGCAGTTTGGCTATGTCTACAGGGTTTGTGTATGTGGTGTCCTTGACCACCAGTTCTGAGCAGATCTGTGTGCTTCCCTTGAGATTGTAGACATATGTGAAGAAAGCCAGATTGTCTTTAGTAGATGTGGCCACTTTAGACTCAAAGTTTGCTTTGAAGGATTTCACTAGTTCACTTATTTGCTTGTTCAGGCTAAGGCAAGATTGCTTCCAATTAGACACCTGCTCCTTCTTGGAACTGGACAGCAATTTTTTCCTTTTATTATAGAGTTTATTTATTGTAGATGTCCACCAGACAGGTTTACTCTTCCTTGAGGGGGAAGATTTCATCCTGTCTGATACTCCTGATTCCATGCGGCTACATAAATGCTCATATAGTACTTTGGTGTAAGTTTGGACATATGTGCCAGTTCCTGTGGAAGGGGAGGGGGCTGTGAAGCTGTTTATATCTTCCCTCAGGAGGTTGTAATCAGCTTTGGAGAAGTTTTTTTGTTTGACCCAAGTTGGGGGGAGGGGTAGATGGTGACTTCAAAAGTGACTGCTTTGTTGTCGGATCTTACCAGGGATGATAACACTGTAGGGATGCTGCAGTGGTTACTCATGTTGGTTAATACCAAGTCCAAGATATTTTCACCTCTTGTGGGGATGTCAAACCACTGGTCCAAGGCATTTGCACTGAAGAAATCAAGGAATATCTGGGCATTTGTGTTTTGGCATGAGTATTTCTTCCAGTCTGTGGTTGGATAGTTAAAGTCACCCAGGATCAGGATAAAGGGTTGACTCTTGATAGATTTAAAGAGGTCCAGATAGGTGGAGTGGGCATCTTGAGTCAGATTTGTAGGCCTGTAGCTAGCTATGATTTGAATAGAGGTCTTGTCAATTGTTAACTGCACCTGGAGTATTTCCTGTGCATCATACTGTTTGACTAGCCTAGAGGTGTGTATATTTTTTGTACATATTGCAACTCCACCTCCTTTTGCTTTGCTGCCCACAGCTTGGGTTTGAATGAATGATAAGATGAGTAACCTGGTACAGCTGGGGTGCTCTCTGCAGCTTTGAACCAGGTTTCTGTGACTGCACAAATGTCAGCTTCTTCCAGGGTTAAGAATGCTTGCAATGAAGCAGTTTCATGTTTAGACTCCTAGCGTTTAGCAGCATAATCTTTAATTTATGTTTTCATGACATTTTCATCTTGGTAGTTTTGACCACATAGCATTGCCTAAAAAAGGCACTATGGGGGAGGCAAGTGCCTTTGCCAGGAACCTGAAGCCCAAGGGAGACAGATGCAGGCCATCTCTGGCAAAGCATCATGGCTTGCCAATCATGTCATCCCAGGCTGTCAGGTACTGGATCCCATTTGAATGACACCAGAAACTAAGCCAATTTTTAAAGTCAATCATTTTCTGTTTGTATTGAGGTATCATTCTGGGTGATGGCAGAATGCTGCTTAAGGCTAGGGACATACCTACCTGGGACACATAATCAGTGAGCTCAATCGTGTCTCTCTTTATATAGTCCAGGGATGTATGTCTCAAGTCATTCACACCAACATGGACTATGGCAGAGTCATAACAGTACCTGTTGAGACACTTGAGTGCATTGGTGATATGGTGGATTCTGGCACCTGACAAACAACTAACCGTCACTTTCTCCTTATTCAGCCTGGTGAGGGGCACGCCTGTGTGTCTCACAATGGAGTCTCCTATGACTAATATGTTGAGTTTATGTTTAGGCCTGGGTGGCTGTGAGACACAGGTGTGTGGACTATGTGTGGTGTGTGGTGTGGTGGGCAGTGGAGTTTGCATGTGTTTATGCCTCGGAGGTCTCTTTTGTTTGGGTATGCTTTTGCTGAGGGTCTCCACATATGTCGGAATGTGCTGTGTAGGTGTGGGTCTTGTCTGAGGTGTGGTGTTCATGTTGCCAACTTTCTCAGTACCAGATATACTGGTGTATGAGGGGGAAAGTAATGACACCAGGTGCTCGATGTAACTGCATCTGTCACACATTGTGTTCCTAGGTGGTAGTAGTAGAGGGTTGTCCATGTACATGAGGCAGTTGCTACACTGTCTCAGGATGCCCATATTGACCAGACACACACACACACACACACACACACACACACACATATATATATATATATATATATATATATATATATATATATATATATATACACACACACACACACACACACACACACACACACACACACACACACACACACACACACACACACACACACACACACACACACACACACACACATACACACACACACACATACATATATATAAACACACACACACACACACACACACACACACACACACACACACACACACACACACACACAGCAGTATACTGTTTACAAAGTAGTCACTGGAGACACATTATCAATTTCAACTCATGCTTATTTATAATCAATAACGTTCAGAAAAATGGAAAATACACTTCATTCCAAAATGATCAATCTGCAGTCAAAATAAATTATCTTATGGGGTTTCTGTTATGCATGCTTTTCACAGTTCTAGACATGAGCAACATTTCTTTATATTCAGATGCAGTGTTCACAGGTTCATAGGTTGGTACTAGGCTATCAGCCCTAAGGCCTATACAAGCCTAACCATAACAATTCCCTGGCTATTTCTTCCCAGACTATTTACTTCCCTGGACCCCTGTCTAGCAGGGCGACTGATGTGATCCCCGGGGTGAATTTCCTTTCTCCCATCCAATCGTCAAGGTTCCTTTTGAAGAGGACCAAAGAGGCACTCTGCTTGACATGTATGGGCAATCTATTCCAGAGTCTGGGGAGTCTCTGGGTCAGGAACCTATCCCTCCAGCATGTTTTGTTTATTGTGATGACAAGGTTTAGATCCCTGGAGCGTGTGGCTCTGAGGGACTGGGATTTCTTTAAGTGTAGCAAGTCCAACAGCTCTGGGTTTGACATGGCCTTGTATGTTAAGCAAAGATCGCCTCTGAGTAGAAGATATGCGACAGAGTATAGCTGGAGTTTTTTAAGGCGGTCAGTGTAGGGCATCTGCTTTAGGCCTGTGATTCTTTTAGTGAGGCATTTCTGCGGCCTTTCCAGTTGTTGCAGATGTCTTCAGAGGTACATACCAAATGGGGTGTTGTATTCTATAATGGGTCTAATGAGGGATGAGTACAGTGGGACAATGACCTCCTTTTTTCTGGATGAAAAGCCCTTAGTGATGAGGTGTGCCACATAGAAGGATTTCCTGACTGTTGTGGCGATGTAGTTATCAAAGGTGAGACCACTGTCCACCTGTGTCCCTAAGTCTCTTATCACACTTTCGGTGTTCGGTGTACTGACACCTATATGGTAATTCATGGATACATGTTTTTTCCCAAAGGGGATAACTATACATTTCTTGGTATTTAGCTTGAGCCCATGGCTCTGGCACCTAGCATCTGTTTCTGTAAGGCCCTATTGTAGAGTATCCACATCATTTGGGGATTCAATAATGGCTCCCAGTTTGCAGTTATCTGCAAACTTTGTTATCCAGAGTCCCTTAGTGTTGGCCTGTACTTCAGAGAAGTAGATGCCAAACAAGAGCAGTCCCAGGACTGAACCCTGTGGTACTCCACTTGTCACTTGTCTGGAGCTGGATTTGGAGTCGGCTACTTTTACAGTGTGGGTTCTATCAGTAAGCCAGTTAACAACCCATTGGGTGATGTAGGGATTAATGCCCAGCTTAGTAAGTTTATCTATGATTCCAGAGTGTGGGATGGTGTCAAAGGCCTTGGCAAGGTCTATATAGGCTGTGTGGACCACCTTACCCCTGTCCATGGCTCTGGAGACTGATTCGAAGAAGTCAATCAGGTTCAGGAGATAAGATCGGCCCTTCACGAACCCAAACTGGGTGGGGTTCAGTGTTTGAAGGTTGCCAATGTCTTTGTTTATAAGTTCCATGATAATACACTCCATGGCCTTGCAGATAAGGCTTGTCAGACTGATGGGACGGTAGTTTCCGGGATCCAAGGTGGATCCCCCCTTGTGGAGTGGGATAACTGTAGCTCTGCGCCACTCAGTGGGCATGAAACCTGAGGTGAGGCTATGATTAAACATGACACTTAGGTGAGGTGCCAGTTCATATTGTAGTTCATGTAGTACACAGCCCGGGATGTCATATGGTCCCATGGATGCTGTATTCTTAGCTTTGGAGAGTGCATTTTTTACCTCTGTGGCCGTTATTACCGGAATTTGGCAATCTTCCAGTATTGAGATGGGCCATTTAGGGGTGAGAGGGGGGTGAAGTTGGCACTGAATCGATCTGCCAGGATATTGGCAATATCCTTGGGATCAGTATATTTAATGCCATTCTGTTGTAGCTCAGAGCAGATCTGAGCATTGCCATTTAGATTCTTGACATAGGTATAGAATGCCTTGTGGTGGTCTTTGGAATCTTTGGCAATTTTATTTTCGTAACTAGCTTTGGAGGATTTTATGAGGGATCTCAGTTTCTTACTGAGGCTGGTAAGGAAGTTTTTTGCATCCTGGGATTTTCCTCTTTTCTGAAACAGTTTCTTCCTTTTGTTGTAAAGTTTGTTTATGGCAGGGGGCCACCAGATTGGCTTCCTTTTTTTGGATGAGAGCATCTTGGTTCTATTTGGGGTGGCATGATTTATGCATGAGTGGATGTGCTCGTACAGTGCCTTAGTGTAGGATTCATCAGTTGAACTTTCAGCTCCTGTCTGCATGGGTGTCATGAAGTTTGTCACTTCTGACTTGAGTAGCATGAATTTGGCTTTGGAGAAGTTTTTTATGGAGGTTTCCTTACTGGGGGGTGGGGGGTGGGATGTGGATGTTAAGGGTGATTAGCTTATGGTCAGACCTGACTAACGAGGGGGTGACCATAGGTGTGGAGCATCGATTTCCCATGTTGGTAATCACCAGGTCTAAGATATTGGAGCCTCTGGTGGGACTATGGTTTAGTTGACCCAGGGCGTTGGAATTTATGAATTCCAAGAACCGTTGGGCAAAGGTGTTGGTACATGGGTATTTTCCCAGTTAATGGCAGGGTAGTTAAAATCACCCAGTATTAGGGTGTTTGGTTCTATCTTAATATTTACCAGTATGTTTAGAAAGGTGTAGTGAGAATCTTGGGGTATGGTGGAGGATCTGTAGCAAGCTACAATTTGGATTGCAGTCTTACCTAGTGTTAGTTGCACCTGGAGAATTTCAGACGCATTGTGTTGGGCAACTAGCCTGGTGGTGTGAATATCCTTAGTAAATATCCACTTTTAGTGTTTCAGTCCTGCTTTGGTGGCCGAAAAGTGTGGTAAGAGTTGTAGCCTAGTATTGCAGGGGTGCTCTCTGGAGCCTTGAACCAGGTCTCAGTTACTGCACAGATATCGATGTTTTCCATTTTTAGGAGTGCCTCGAGAGAGTGCATTTTGAGGTTTAGACTTCTAGCATTGAGTAGCATTACCTTCAGATTTTGCATGCTTGTACCTGTTACGGTGGTGGTTTTGTCCTTTGAACTTTGCCTAAAAAAGGCACTATAGGGATGGCAAGAGCCTTAGCCAGTAACCTGAATCCCAGGGGTGACAGGTGCAGACCATCTCTGGCAAAGCATCGTGGTCTGTCAATCATGTCATCTCAGGCAGACAGATACTGGAACCCCTTTGAATGACACCAGAAGCTTAGCCAATTGTTGAAGTCAATCATTTTGTCCTTATATTGTGGTATCATTCTGGGCGAAGGCAGGATGCTACTCAGGGCTAGGGTCATACTTGCCTGAGCCACATGATCCGAGAGCTCTTCCATGTCTCTTTTCATGTAGTCCAGGGAGGTACGTCTCAAGTCATTCACTCCAACATGGACAATGACAGAGTCATATTTGTACTTGTGGAGTGACTTGAGTGCATGCGTTATGTGGCGGATCCTGGCACCCTACAGGCAGCTGACTGTAATTTTCTCCTTGTTCAACCTGGTGAGAGGGACATTAGTGTGCCAGACTATAGAGTCACCTATGACTAAAGTGTTAGGTACATTGTCTTGCCTTAGGGGCTGTTGCTGGGTGGCACACAGGTGTTGTGAACTATGTGACACTTTGGTTGTGATTGGTGTTTGTTTGCGTTTCAGCTTCAGAGGTCCTTGTTGCTTGGGCAGGTTACAGTTAAGGGCCTCTGCATATGTGGATTTAGTGTTGCTATATGTGGGTGTTGGTGGTGTGGGTTTAGAAGAGCTATGTGTTGCTTGAGGTGTGGTGTGGGTGTTAACCTTCTCCTCTTGACTGTCTAGCACAATCTTGGGTGGAGAGAGTTTTGCTTCCATTTTGGCTATATAAGTGCATCTCTCACAGGTTGTAGTGTTGGGTGGTAGGAGGAGAGGGTTGTCTGTGTACATGAGGCAATTGCTGCATTGCCCCAGTATGCCCAGATTCACCAGGTGGACAGGGGAAATCACCGGAAACTGACCCTTGTACATGCCTGGTTTGGTGCATTTTTTTTTTTTTGTAAAGTACAGGAGCTGTTTTCCCTTACCTTAGCAAGGTACTTTGCAATTATAGGCTGTTTAGTGCCTACTATTAATTTCTCCTTATTAACAAGGAGAGTTGAGTGCTGTTATGGATAAATTACTGACAAAATATATGAACAGTACTTCATAATACCTCATAACAATACAGCAGCTCTATTAGCAGTTCCACAATAAGGAATAAACCAAACATTTCCTTCCACACATGCACAGATAATTCTGTCTTTTTTTTTCCTCTAAAAGGTTCCCTTCCCTTCCCTAATGGGGATATCCTCTGGATAGTCTTCCTTTTGGTATACATATCCTCTTCTATCAGAGTGTTTGGCTTTAAACATCTCTTTTTACAGCAGTTCCTCATTAACTCTAACCTCCTTGGCTGTTTCTAGGATAGAATCCTTAAAGGGTTCAGCCCCCCTTCTGGAAAGTCATCATTATGCTAATATAGATAGACAGATAGGTATATAAATCTATATCTATACAGACAAATTCACAGTGACCTTATACAAAGGTACCTTAGTCTATCCTTTCCTCAATTGTCATTAGAGCAGATATGTGAACTCAGTGGGAGCCACCACCCCCTCCCCTAAAGAATGTACACCCATTCTCCCTGTTTTCACTATGAAGTGCCCAAACTGCTAACTGAACACAGGTCACCCTGGCCATTGTCAAAGCTTTATCCCTCCATGCCACCAGTGCAGCTGACTCTACAAATCTCTTAGTCAGTAGAGTCACTGGAAATATTGCCTCACTGTACTTTACATTAGTTGTGATCAGCGCTGCCCATATCAAAATGCTTTCTCATTTCCTCACCAGCCACTGCTGGAGTAACTCATGCAATTTATGTTATTTTAATTCATATTACACAGATTCAGGCGCTTTAAGTCCTCGTCCCTAGATTCCATATCATCTTACAAATTTTCCCAGTCATGTTTTTTGCTCTCGCTTTTATTTTAAACACAGCCATTGACCTGTACTTGTTTGTCAGCATCCTGAATTTCTAACTGCCTTTTCACTCCTTTTCCCTTTATTTAGTCATACTTTTAGTAGGGCCCTTCTTATTAATCCTTTTTACAGCCTTTTTACTTAAACCAACAATTAATAACCTTCTGCAGTGCTTTGTGAAAATAAGCATGTTTGTTTAGGGATCTGAGTAGGTTATTAACTGTCCAGCCAGCTGCATCTTGCTACAGTTTAAAGTCATCTGTATTAACTGTTTCCTCTGATAATGAGGTATTTAACATTTGATCTAAAGTTAAACCTTTCCTGGAAAGCAGCTTTTGAGTATAGTTTTCTAATACTTACCACACACAAATCTATCCCTTAATGCAGCACTGTTTTCAAACTGAGACTGTCCATCTATTTACTGTGTGTGACATATAACAGATATGGAGGAGTTCAAGGTCATTTTTTGGCTTTAGAGTTTGAAGGTGAGATGGCTTTCTAGGAATACAGATGCACCCCTTCAACACCACCATCATTTTCTGCATTGAGTTTGAAAGAATTGTAGTCACTGAAACCCTGCACTTTGAGTGTTAGCACTGTCCTGAAACCATGTTTCAGTAACCATGCAGTCATCTATATTCTAAAGAGTTAATAATGCCTGCAAGGAGTACAACTTCTTGTTTAGGCCTCTAGCATTGAGCAGTGCTACTCTTATACAGCATCGGGACTCTGTTCCCCCTGAGGATACAAAACAAAGTTTTTATGACTGAACCACTACCCACTCGGGTTGCTCGTTGTGGTTTAGTCTAGGTATAATCAGTATCAAAAGATCCTCTTCCTACTTACTGTATTACCATTAATATCACTCCAAGGATCCACTGCTGACAATTCAAACTGGGGCTGCAGTGACCCAGGTCCAGTCCTACACTCGTGTTTGCACTGAGCCTCACCTGCCACCTTTTGGCCCACTTTATCAGCCTTTCCAATCCTTCGATTCTTTCTGCCACCTACTACTGTGACCCAGGTCCAGTCCTACACTCGTGTTTGCACTGAGCCTCACCTGCCACCTTTTGGCCCACTTTATCTGCCTTTCCAATCCTTCTTAGATTCTTTCACCACCTACTACTGTGACCCAGGTCCAGTCCTACACTCGTGTTTGCACTGAGCCTCACCTGCCACCTTTTGGCCCACTTTATCAGCCTTTCCAATCCTTCTATTCTTTCTGCCACCTACTACTGTGACCCAGGTCCAGTCCTACACTCGTGTTTGCACTGAGCCTCACCTGCCACCTTTTGGCCCACTTTATCAGCCTTTCCAATCCTTCTTAGATTCTTTCATCACCTACTTCTGTGACCCAGGTCCAGTCCTACACTTGTGTTTGCACTGAGCCTCACCTGCCACCTTTTGGCCCACTTTATCAGCCTTTCCAATCCTTCTTAGATTCTTTCACCACCTACTTCTGTGACCCAGGTCCAGTCCTACACTTGTGTTTGCAGTGAGCCTCACCTGCCACCTTTTGGCCCACTTTATCAGCCTTTCCAATCCTTCTTAGATTCTTTCACCACCTACTTCTGTGACCCAGGACCAGTCCTACACTCGTGCTTGCACTGAGCCTCACCTGCCACCTTTTGGTCCACTTTATCAGCCTTTCCAATCCTTCTTAGATTCTTTCACCACCTACTAATACTGCTGCACTTTTTGTTGTCATCAGTAACAAGCTGTTCTCTTTATCATCTATAGCTCACACTGACACTTTGTAGGATACCAGACACAGGACAAATCTGTGAAAGAGTCCAGTAGCCACATACCTTATTCATGGCGTTGTCCCTCTTACTACAGTCCACTACTAGTAAATACTACTACAGTTCATTTCCTCCATCTTACTCCTACCCAAGCCCTTCCAGTTTTCATAGCTAACACCCATGGGGCACAAATTCAATGATCATGTTGAAGCCCAGGTAGCTTGTTCAGTTCTCCTGTAAACCACTCATAAAATGGATCAAGTTTTTCTGACTGCGTCTTCTGGCCATGAATCTATTCTGTTTTTTTTTTCCTGAAAATTGCCTTTTGTGAAACTAACTACCCTTTCCCTAAGGATTGTCTCTATGTCACTCCACACTGCTCTTGTTGATTTAAGAACCTGGAAGCTCTCTAGACTCCCATTTCCCACCCCCCATACTAGGGTATCATAACTGCTGTCTTCCTGTCCATCCTCAGGCACTTCTACTGTAGCTAGTGATCTGTGGAAAATATCAGTCAGGGGACTTGGCAGCAAACTGGTGAATTTCTTGAGGACACCAGGAAGCAGCTCTTTTGTCCCATACTCTTTCTCCACCCTTAGAGAAACCAGTTATCCGTCAACCTTCTCCGTCTCTGTCCTGAAGCTTGACCACTGCTCTTCCTCTTCTGCTCTCCATCTTTTTCATTATGTCCCCACTTTTTCTTGCTTTCCTTTGTAACGGCCAAAGTTAAGTGGGCATTCAGTACCCTTGCTTTGGTTAAGTGGGCATTCAGTACCCCTGCTTTTAAGTGGGCATTCAGTACCCCTGCTTTTAAGTGGGCATTCAGTACCCCTGCTTTTGTTAAGTGGGCATTCAGTACGCCTGCTTTTAAGTGGGCATTCAGTACCCCTGCTTTTGTTAAGTGGGCATTCAGTACCCCTGCTTTTGTTAAGTGGGCATTCAGTACCCCTGCATTTAAGTGGGCATTCAGTACCCCTGCTTTTAAGTGGGCATTCAGTACCCCTGCTTTTCCCTCAGCCTCACATGATCTCCATCTCATCTTTACTCAGACGGGATGAGTTTTTCTACCCATCCTTCTTCCTACTATACACCTAAATAATTCTTTGTTCCTGTTCCTCATTTAAAACCCTGTTTCCAATTCCTTTTCAGCTTGTTCTTTTGCTGCATTTTTTTTTGTTGACAACCAGCTTGCCTTCTTGTACTGTGTCTTCCATGTTCCAATCCATCCCGTCTGCCTCATGTGTCTTCCATGTTCCAATCCATCCCTTCTGCCTCAATGTCCTGTCTTGAACATTAACTGTTTATACAGGAATATGTGCATGCTTATGTGTATAAAAGACATATGCACATATGCTAAATATAGCCATATGTGCACACACACACACACACACACACACACACACACACACACACACACACACACACACACACATATAATCATCATCACCATCATCCACCTCTTTTTTTCCCATTTTTCTACGCGGGGTCACAGTGTCATATAAACTGTCGTCATCTCTCTCTGCTGATTCAATGCCACACTCCTGCCTTCTTCAAAACTTATGGCTGACTGTCACATATCTTCTTTCACACAATCCATCTACCTCTTTGCTAGATGCCCTTGTTTCCTCTTACCTTTATCCTGTCTGCCCCAAATCTTCTTCACCAAATTCTCTTCTGCCTTTCTGTACGTGTCCAAACCACCATAATCTGTTCTCTTGGATATTTTCTGCAATTGGAGCTACTTTAGCTTCTATTCTTATGTCCTCATTTTTTCATCTTTCCCACAGTGTGCATCCTATCGCTTTTCTCATGCACTACATTTCCTTCACCTCTAGCTTCCTTAACTGCTTTGACTTTACTGCACAGATTTCTGTACCATACAATAGTATTGGTTGCACCACTGTTTTGTACACCTTACTTTTCAACTGCTTTGGCATTCTTCTCTCATACACTACACTTGACACTCTATGCTAGTTGCCTGTAGCCCCTCTGATTCCAGCTTTAACCTCTTCATTCAGACTGCAATTCTCCTCAACCACCCCTCCCAGATACTTGAAGCTATTAACCTGTTCCACTATCTTCCCTTCAACCTCAGTTCTCAACCTCTTTTGAGTTCCCAAATTTACTGCCATTACCGCTGCCTTATCTATACTTAGTTTCATCCCATGGGCTTTCAGTTTTGCATTCCATTCCCCTATCCTTTGCTGAAATTCTTGCTCATAGGCTGCCTGTAATGCTACATTGTCTGCATACAGCAATTTTGTTGATCTTTCCCCTCTGACATCTTTGCTAATATACTCCATCACCAGTATGAACAGCAGTGAGCTCAGAGCTGAATCCTGGTGCACACCCACTTCCACTGGGAACCCCTGTGAGACCGAACACTCTCTGTACTTGAGTTATTAGGTCCTTGTACATAGCCTGCACTAACTCTAACAATGTTTCTTGGACTTCTAGCCACATCAGTACTGCTGAGATCAGCTTTCTTGGGACCTTGTCATATGCTTTCTCCAAGTCTAGGAAAGCTTAGTTGGACTCTTTCCTCATCTCTAGCTTCTTCTCAACTATCTGTCTCACTGCAAACATCAGGTCAGTTGTGCTGCATCCTGATCTGAATCTGAGCTGCTCATCTCCCATCTTACTTTCTGCTACTCTGTATATCAGTTTATCAGTCACTCTCTCCTGAACTTTCATGCAATGTGACAGGAGTTTGATACCTCTGTACTGCCCACAGCTGTGGATGTCCCCTTTGTTCTTGTACATTGCCATGGGTATGCTTATTCTCCAGTCATCTGGGATGTGCCTTTCTCTCCACACTGCTGTGAGTACCCTCAGGAGCCATTTCTCCCCTATCTCACCCAGCAGCTTTGTCATATCTGCTGTGACCTCATCTGAGCCTGCTACTATCCCTGACTTTATTTAAGTGCAATTCTTACTTCTAGAATGGGCTCCTCTTCTTCTCTCATTGTAGGCTATGTCTGGGGCAGTACAACTTCTGAGGAGTATTACTTCCATCTGCCTTTGATGTCCTGTGTACTGGTGAGCAGGTTGTTGCTGGCATCCCTTATGAAGGGTGTCTGACTATCTTCTTTATCCTTCGGTCTTTGCCTTTTAACCTGATATAGTTTCTTTGTGCCACCTACTGAGTCACTATCCAGAAACAGGTAGAGTATCACTGATGCCCTGTTCTTTGCTATCACAATTCCTTTCTTAGCTTTTTGTTAGCCAGACCAGTTCTTCCTAGCCTGGTCCGTCTTTTCTATCTCCCACTTTTTCCTGCACTCCTCCTTTCTTTTGACGACTTCCTGGACTTCTGCATTCCACCACCAGCTTTCCTTATGTACCTTATTTCCATACCTGGCTCAGCCACATACCTGTTCTATAGTCCTCACACATGCTGTTTTGAGGTGCTGCCGTTCTTCTTCATCTCCATCTATTCCCTCCTCTTCTTGTGGTGCTAGAGCCCTGCGTAATTCCTTGAATTTTTTACTTTCTCTTCAGTCAACTCCCACGTCTTCAGCCTGGTCTCTGTTGATCTTAGAGCCTTCTCTGACCATTGCTTGCAGCTGATTGTTACAACCAGTTGTTTATGTTACAGGCCGACTGTTCCTCTGTGGATAATTGTACAATCACTGATTCTATGCCACTGCTCTACTAGGAGGAAGTCCACCTGAGTTGCATGTTGGCCTGTCTGGTATGTGGTCTTGTGACTGTTTCTCTTTTTGAACCATATGCTGGCTACTATCAAGCCATTTGCTAGACAGAATTCTAAAATGACCTTTCCTTCTTTATTCCTGTCCATGTGCACCCAGGCAATCCTTATATCCTGTTCTGTCCTAATATGTACATTAAAGTCAACCATTATTAACACAAATTCCTGTACTCCTGCAACTGCTGCATGAATGCACTCTTTTCCTCACTGTCACAACCCTGCTGTGGGTCATAGGCTGAGATTATGAGATTACACGGAAGTCTGACTGCCATGAGTCTGTCACTAATTCTGATGATATCTCTCACTGCATTCTGAAGCCTCTCTCACCACAATTCTCACACCAGCCTGTCCTCTTCCTGAGTAATAAACTCTGAATCGCAAGCCATGTTGCTGCACTACCCTGCCATCTTGTCTGTTGGATGCATAGGATGTCCGGCTTCCTCCATACCATCATGTCATCCAATTCCAAGTTACATCATGTGAAGATAGGTGAAGGCTGCCACCCTAGATAGATAGAATTTTGTAGATAATTCTGTCATTTGTAAATATTAATATAAGCCACAGGCTTGTTCTATTAAATGGGAAAATGGTGTTAAATGTGGAACTGCAAAAATGTAACAACAGTACACTCTGCTGTAACAAAGCTGATAAATCAATTCTTCGATGTTAAAACTCAGAGCCGAGATGTCTAGATAAAGGCAGTCTGCCTATAGTTTTGAGGCCAGAGTTAATGGCTAGAATTTGCGTGTATAATTTCTTCTATTGCTCTAGCTTCCTGACCAGCTGCAAGATCAACGGCTATTAACCTCTGAGAGTCTGTTAGCCTGGGAACCAGAAATAAATTATGTAATCTGAAATGAATCAATGGTACTGTGTTATCAATTTAAGGACAGAAAGAATGAGAGCATTGAGCATTTGTCTTGAGAACATCCAACTCACCACTCTGCCTGTGCTTGTATGTAAGTTTATTTTAGAACTGTGTTTTCTATTAGAAATAGCTAGGAAATAGGAAGATTAGAGTAGTTTGTTCTTCTGTGATGTCAGAACTTTTCTACTGTATTATTTTAAGTATTTCCCTGTGATCTCTGAACTCTTGATTAGCACTGTGTAATAAGAATTATTGTCTTGTGTTTTTATTATTTATTATTAAATATTTTTAAACCTTTCAACTGTGGCTGTTTTGTGTAGAGATAATTTAAGATCTAAGAGTACATTGCATGTATATACTGATACTGTACCAAATCACTCCAAATAAGTATTGACTGTTCAGTCGCACTTACTATTTCGATAATAATATTGCACAGTATAATTGGACACCCTTTCATAAGGGCCTTTGAGTAGCTGATAAATATTAGCTGGGTGGTAGCAGTGATTTCTACTGTATAGTCTGGGTAAAAGGGGCACAGCTGGAGAACCTGTGCCAGCCTTCCCCAGTCCCCAGGAGTGTCTGTGTGGTTGTATAAACTCTTATCTCAAAGTGTGTGTGTGTGTGTGTGTGTGTGTGTGTGTGTGTGTGTGTGTGTGTGTGTGTGTGTGTGTGTGTGTGTACTACTTGGGCAGGGACATGAAGCACTGGTTGAGCAGAGAGCGTGCTGGAGGTTTTAGCTTACCCACTAGGCTGAGATCTGGACCCTATAGCTGTGCCAGTGGGGAGTCTTATTGGGGACCTGGAAAGAAAGGGAGAAACCAGCCCCAGACTGACTGTGATCTCTGTGTGCTCTTAAGGGAAATTGTACTTTACTGTGTGTGTATTTATTATCCTTTCCCTATACGGACACCCCTCACTGGTGTTAGTGGTGAGGATTGAGGCTCCTTGATTGCTGGGCCAGTGCACAGGCATAACATTAATTGTTTGCAGTGGTGGGATATCCACACCACATATTAATTGGTTGGCAAATACTAATTGGCTTGCAGTGGTGTGGGCAAAGTGAATTCCTGTAGCTTGTGTACAGTGATCACTGAGGGTATTTTGTACTCTAAATCAGCCACACAGTAAATACTTAGAGTTCAGATCGCAATTGTTTTATTTATTTTGTTAGCTTAGTTACTCAAGGAGAGCAGGCAGCATGTCAGCAGAGGAGTACAGAAAGCTGATAAGGAGCCAGCTGGCTGAGATGTGCCAAGCTAAAGGACTGATGCATGGAAACCTGACTAAAGCAGACATGATTCCAGATTTGGTTACAGCTGCATCAGAGAATAACAACCAGGAGGATGATCAGACTGGCCGTGGTCATGTACAGCATGGAAATCTCAACCTTTCTGTAGAGGACTTAAAAATCCATCTGGAGCTAAAGAGACTTGAGTTGGAGGCCAGGCATTTGGAAACAGAAGCAGCAGAAAGACTGAGACATCTGCAGGCTGAGGAGAATAAGAAACTGCTATGCCTGGGAGCTGCGGAAAAGGAGATGCAGAGGCAGCATGAGAAGGAAATGCTGACTCTTCACCAGAGTCATGGAGGTAATGGGGAAGGGAGTAACTGGACCCCAGAAGCACAAAAGGTCAGTAAATTTCTCCTTAGTTTAAAGAGGGGATCATTTTGATAGTTTCATTCATATGTTTGAGATGGCATGTAAACAGTATGATGTTGACCAAAGGCTCTGGGTACCGTTCCTGACCCCCTTACTCCATGGTAAAGCTGTAACCATGTTGTCTAGAATGTCTGATGCCGACTGTTTTAATTATACTACGGTTAAGAACTGTTTGTTATAATTGTTTAAGCTAACACCTGAAATGTATAGAAAAAAGTTTTGCGAGCATAGAAGCAAGGCAGATGAAAGTGTGTGCAAATATGTTGCTGAACTGAGCACTTATTTTCATAGGTGGGCGAGTGGATGTTAGGTCACCACTTCTGAAGGGCTGGCAGACCTTTTGGGGAGGGAACAAGCCCTTAGCACTTTGCCTGAGGACATGAGGATCTGGTTAGCTGATAGACAATGTGCTACTTGAGATGAGTTGGGGAAGAAGGGAGACCTACACCTAGTAAGCAGGGCATCCCTGCACAGGAAAGTGAACCCCAGTACTGCTCATGGGCCTAAAGGAACCCATGGTGGGCAGCACAGATTGCCACAGCAGAACCTACCAGTAGCCGTGGAAGCCACTAGTCCAGGTACATATCCAGGACCTAGGGTTAAATGTTTTGAATGCAACCAGTGGGGCCATGTGGCATACAGATGTCCACAGAGGCAAGGTAGGGAACAAAATGTGAGACAGCCAATAAGTGGGGAAGACGAAATGCCAATAGTAGGTTGTCTTGAGACAACAGGTGTACCGAACTACCATCCTGCAGATGTCTTGACAGGGAAGGATTTGGATGAGGCAGTACCATGTGCTTATGCAGTTGCACTCAGTCAGGCTAGGAGACAAGCATGTGGGTCTGGTAGCCTGGGTGAGACCAAGACAGACTGCATACTTAGCGAGGACTGGTGAGGTGGTTACGTCAGAGAGGGAGCTACTCTGTAGCAGTGAGACTGAAGAGGAGCCACAGCAGCTTGTGAGTATGGATGTTTCCTTGGACAGAGTGACTGCAAAGGTAGAGGTGAGTAGTAGTACCCAGGCTGACAGTGAGGCACCACTGTCAGAGGATGCCAGATTTCATGTGGATGGGGAGCTAGGAAGGGTTACAAAGAGAAAGCTGAGACAGGCTCAGCTGTCAGACCCTACATTGCAAGGCCTGAGGCAGGTAGCTAGTAAGGCACCTGATTCTCAAGGGAAGGGGGATTCTGTATACTGGGACAAATAGTTACTGTATAGAGAGTAGACCCCTGAGGGAGGGCTAGAAGGTGAGAGGGTACAGCAGTTGGTAGTGCCTAGAGCCTACCCTCTGGCACTTCTAGCAATAGCCCATGATATTCCCTTTGCAGGTCATATGGGCATAAAATGTACAAAGAAACGTATTATGCAGAACTTCTATTGGCCTGAAATTTCCAGAGATGTAACAGGGTACTGCAGGAACTGTGAGCAGTGCCAAATGGTAGGCAGGGCATGAGACAAGGTGAAAGCTCCTTTGATGCCTTTGCCTGTGACTGAGGAGCCATTTCAGAGGGTAGTTCTGGATATTGTAGGGCTTCTGAGTATCCCAAGTTCCACAGGGAAAAAGTATATCCTAGTGGTAGTGGATTATGCTTCACGATACCCTGAGGCAGTGGCTCTGTCCTCCATTGAGGCAGAAAATGTGGAAAATGCTTTGTTAGGGGTTTTCAGCAGGGTAGCTTTCCCAAAAGAAATACTGACTGACAGAGGTACCAATTTCATGTCAGACCTGCTGGCTTGTTTGTGGAAGAACTGTGGGGTGAAGCACCTGAAGACCATCCCCTACCATCCCCAGACTAATGGTCTGGTTGAGAGGTTAAACTCTATGATCAAGTCCATGCTATGGGCATTTGAGGCCAGTTTAAGAGAGGAGTGGGACAAATATTTGCCCCATCTTTTGTTTGCTTACAGAGAGGTTCCCCAGGAATCCACAGGATTTTCACCCTTTAAGTTGCTGTATGGGAATAAGTTGAGTGGACCTCTAGATTTAATTTGAGAAGAGTGAGAAGGTGAGTGTGAACCTCACAAGGAGTCTGTTGCAACATATGTCGTAAACCTCAGGACAAGGCTCAGGGAACTCATGGACTTGGCCCAGGAGAACCTGGCAGAAGCCCAACAACAGAAAAAGGTATGGTATGACAGGAATGCTCGAGCTAGAGAGTATGCTGTAGGACAGCATGTAATGGTTCTCATTCCTGTCAGGCACAACAAGCTACAAGCAGCTTGGGAGGGACCCTTCAAGGTGGTAAGAAAGGTAAGTGATGTTAACTACATGGTAGAACTGCTAGGCAGGAGGCAGGAGCACAAATTGTACCATATTAACATGATGACACCTTACCATGATAGGGAGACCCTTGTGCTGAGGGAGATCTGGGGACTGATGTCCTCCGTGAGGCTCGGGCTGATACCTCAGTGGAAGGGGTAGCAATATCCCAGCAGCTATCCCCTAAAGGAATTTTGGGACAGGAAGTCTGGCATCCTCTGACAGTGGTGCCTCACTGTCAGCCTGGGTACTACTACTCGCCTCTACCTTTGCAGTCACTCTGTCCAAGGGACCATCAGGACCCACAAACAGCTGTGACTCACCTTCAGTCTCACTGCTACAGAGTGGCTCCCTCCCTGAAGTAACCACCTCAGCAGTCCTGGCTGCAAGTATGCAGTCTATCTGGGTCTCCCCCAGGCTACCAGACCCACATGCTTGTCTCCAAGCCTGACTGCGTGTAACTGCACAAGCACTGGGTACTGCACTATCAAAATCATTCCCTATCAGGACATCTGCAGGGATATCCTCAAACACACATACTTGCTGGCTTCCTTTTCCACCCTCCCAGTCAAGGTAAACCCTAGCCAAAGGTATTTGGAATGGGATCCCTCCTAAAGCCCTGACTGGAGTAGACTGCCCAGGCAAGTAGTGCTCCTCTGTAACCATTGCAGGCTTTACAATGGTTATATCAGAGGCTGTGTCCATCTTGGCAATGGCCTCTTTGCTATTCACTACAATAGGATATAGACTCTGGTGGTAGTTTGGTACCCTTGTTGTCCCAAGACAACCTACTATTGGCATTTTGTCTTTCCCACTGACTGGCTCCCTCACCTTTGGTTCCCCACCTTGCCTCTGTGGACACCTATATGCCACATGGCCCCACTGGTTGCATTCAAAACATTTAACCCTAGCTCCTGGACATGTACCTGGACTAGTGGCTTCCCCTGCTACTGGTAGATTCTGTTGTGGCAGTCTGTGATGCCCACCATGGGTTTCTTTAGACCCATGAGCAGTACTGGGGGTCCTTTTCCTGTGCAGGGCTGCCCTGCATGCCAGGTATAGGTCTCCGCTCTTCCCGAACTCATCTGAAGTAGCACATTGTCTATCAGCTAACCAGATCCTCATGTCTTCAGGCAAAGTGCTAAGGTCTTGTTCCCTTACCAAAAGGTCTTCCAGCCCTTCAAAATTGGTGACCTAACATCCACTCACCCACCTATGGAAATAAGTGCTCAGTTTAGCAACATATTCATACACACTTTCATCTGCCTTGCGTCTATGCTCACAAAATGTTTTCCTATACATTTCAGGTGTTAGCTTAAACAGTTCCAAAAGACATTTCTTTACAGCGGTATAATCAAAACATGCAACGTCAGACATTTTGGACAGAACAGTTACAGCTTTACTATGGAGTAAGGGGGTCAGGAACCGTACCCAGAGCCCGTCAACTTCATACTGTTTACATACCCTCTCAAACATATGAATGAAACTATCAAAATTATCCCTCTCTTTAAACTGCGGAAGAAATTTACTGACCTTTTGTGCTTCTGGGGTCCAGTTATTCCCTTCCCCATTACCTCCATGACCCTGGCAAAGAGTCAGCTTCTCCTTCTCATGCTGTGTCTGCCTCTCTTGTTCCTCAGCTTGCAGACGTAACAGTTTCTCATTCTCCTCAGCCTGCAAACACCGCAGCCTCTCATTTGCTTCTAATTCCACACGCCTGGCCTCCAGCTCAAGTCTCTTTAGCTCCAGATGGATTTTTAAGTCCACTGCACAAAGATTGAGCTGTCCATTTTCATGTAGATACACATACATACATAATGTCATACATATACACATACAATTACATAAACATATACATATACGCATACACATGCACATACATACACTGTTCATATTACACATAAACATAACATATATGCATACACATACAAATACATGTATTTATATATATACATATACATGTACATATACATATATATATATATATATATATATATATATATATATACATAAACATATACATACATATATATATATATATATATATATATATATATATATATATATATATATATATATATATATATATATATATATATATAGGTTCATAGGTTCATATTAGGCTATCTGCCCTAGGGCATTTATAAGCCGAGCCAGAATGTGTTTGGCTTTAACCCATTTTAAATTTATTTTGCTATGCCCTTTTTCGAGGTTAGTATACTGTGCCTCTGTCTAACAGTGACACAGAAGTGATACCAGGGTAAAACTATGATCTCCCATCCACTCATCAAGATTCCTCTTGAAGAGAGTCAATGAGGGACTCTGCCTAACATGGACTGGGATTTTATTCCAGAGTGAAGGGAGCCTCTGGGTTATGAATCTGTCCTCCAGCATGTCCTATTTATTTCAGTGCTGAGGTTCAAGTCTCTCGGTAGCGTGGCTCGATGGGATTTGGATTTTCTGAGGTGCAGCATGTCCATTAATTCCGGGTTGGACATGGCTTTATATGTCAGGCACAGATCGCCTCTGAACAGGTGGTATGCCACTGAGTAGAGCTGGAGTTTCTTTAACCAGGCAGCATATGGCATCTGTTTGAGCCCTTTGATCCTCTTGGTGAGGTACTTTTGGGGTCTTTCCAGTTGCTGCAGGTGTCTGGTAAGGTACATCCCAAAAGGGCATTGTACTCAATTATGGGTCTGATGAGGGATGAGTAAAGAGGCATGATGACCTCCCCTGATCTAGATGTGAATCCCTTCATGATTAGGTGGGCTATATAAAATGTTTTTCTAACCACTTTGGCTACGTGGTTGTCAAATGAGAGATTGCTAGCAACTTGGGCCCCAGGTCCCTAATTACTTCTTCTGTACTTAATGGATTACCACCTATGTGGTAATTTGTGGGCACTTTATTTTTGCCAAAGGGGATGACTATACACTTTTTGGCATTTCTGAAGCAAACTATAATTGATCTGACCTGGAATTAAAATATCCATGGTTCTTCCTAGCCCCAGGGAAATAACATTGTGTAATAACATTTAGAAATTATTTAAAGGCAATAATTAGCCAAGGCCAGGGAAAACAGTCTTATTAGTATATAAATGGGAAACTGCTCCATGGCATATATGGTTTATGTAGCTATATATTTGACTGAAGAGAGAGACAGAAAACAGCTAAGAAGAGAAATGTTCATCCACACCATACTTACACACACACGCACACACACAGACATACACACACACACACACACACACACACACACACACACACACACACACACATACACACACACACACACACACACTCACACACACTCACACACACACACACACACACACACACACACACACACACACACACACACACACACACACACACTGCACACACACACACACACACACACACACACACACACACACACACACACACACACACACACACACACACACACACACACACACACACACACACACTCACACCTATGGTCTTTGGAATGTGCAGGGAAACACACTCAAACACAGGGAGGACATGCCAACTCCACACAGAAGGCATCCCAGCTGAGAATCAACCAGGGAACCCTTGTGAGGCTCCCTGGTGAGTGTGTGTGTGTGTGTGTGTGTGTGTGTGTGTGTGGTGTGAATGAACTACTGTGGCATGGCTAGCTACCTGGCAGTGTAAACCTTGCCTCTAGATGATTGTCACTGTTTGTAGTGACACCCGACCCCCATGTGCAAAAATGGGAAAACGGGTAGAGGATGGATGAATGGATGGATGTCTTGCCTGACACAGATTTGTAGTGGACTTTGTGAAGATACTTTCTACAGCTGACGCATACCTGTTTTTTGTAACAGCAGTGTCTCCTCTCCCTATAATGGTATTATGCAATTACTTACTTTGTAACAGCTGTTGTTCTCTGGCACGGTTAATATAAATTAATAAAAGCAAGCTGTTACCACTTCATTGTTAGAATTTTCAATGGCTTTTCAGGCTTTAACGTGGAATACTTACAGTCAGCCCCTGATTTTCAGTTTTAATGGTTTCTGCCTGTAGATATGTCCCATTTTACTGTCACCAATATTTATTCATTTTATTTATTTGTAAATTTTCTAAGAAGGTAGATGGGATGAATGACAAGCCTGGTTTAGCCACAGTGTCAGAAATGTAAGAGGCAAGCAGAAAATCAGTTATATTAAGTCACTTCTGTTCCCTCTATGTTCTTTGTTGGTAAACTGACATTAAAAACCATATACAGTACAGTGCATAAACAATTCCAAATTGTCAGGTTGTGGGACAAATTATCAATCTGAGTGACTAAAACTAATGTCTTTCTGCTTTTCCTGGTTAGGGGTCACCACAGCGGAACTCCAGTCTGCTAATGATTGGCAGTGGACTTTTACGGTGCCAAGGTGCCAGCCTGACCTTCAAAGAAGGCACACCCATTCACACACACACCTACCTGCATGTCTTTAAACATCATTCGGCCATGGGGAGGACATGCAGACTCCACACAGAAGGCGCTCCAGCCGAGAATCGAACCTCTTGCTGTGAGGTGACAATGCTAACCGCTGCACCACTGCAGCCTATCAGTCTGAGTGACTAAACATTGTAATCTGAGAAGGAGACCCAAAGAGGAAATGAAACTTCAGAGCTGCAATTCTCTTTACTGGTGATACATCTGCCTTCCTGATGCAAGACAACCAGGTAATGGAGACAGCTCTTGTGACCTTATGAGTACAGCAGTGTTTATTCAAGATGAACTAACTTTAACAGATGAAAAAAATTACTTCCAGTGGTCTGGGATTAGATTTAGTTGGGACTGCATGTAACACCTGTGGTAGGATCTTCATGAGATAAGGACATCTTTAACATCTGTTAAAAAACATAACATGACGTTGACATTCTGTTTAAAAACATAATATGACGCCGACATTCTGTTAAAAAAAAATAATAATATGACGATGACATTCTGTTAAAAAAAAATAATATGATGCTAACATTCTGTTAAAAAAAGTAAAATGATGCTGACATTCTTTTTAAAAAAATAACATGACGACATTCTGTTTAAAAAAAATAATATGACGATGACATTCTGTTAAAAAAAAAACATAATATGATGCTAACATTCTGTTAAAAAAAGTAAAATGACGCTGACATTCTTTTTAAAAAACATAACATGACATTCTGTTTAAAAAAAATAATATGACGCTGACATTCTGTTTAAAAAAAATAATATGACTGACATTCTGTTAAAAAAAAATATGAAGCTAACATTCTGTTAAAAAAGACAATATGATGCTGACATTCTGTTAAAAAAAATAATATGACGCTGACATTCTGTTAAAAAAAAAACATAACATGACGCTGACTTTCTGTTAAAAAAAATGCTGTGACGCTAACATTCTGCTAAAAAACATGATGCTGACATTCTGTTAAAAAAATGACGCTGACATTCTGTTGTTAATGTGTCACTGTTTATAACGTTCATTTTTGCTTTATACAGCTAAATAAACAACAAATAAAGCAATGAATAAAAAAACAGCACTGATTAAAATATATGATGCTTTTTAAAATGTGTTACTTAAAAGGCCATCACACAGTAAAGTCTGGATAATACACACAGTATTTAGATGTATGTATAAACAGTATCCAAATGGGCTCACAAAAAACAAAGCCACGTATTTCATATCAGCACAAATATTTTTATTTATTTATATTTGTTTATGGAGGTAGTATATGGATCAAAAATGACCATTTTTCTGGCACTGCCCAAGTGAAAAACATTCACGCTAGTGCTGACAAATAATCTGCAAATAAAAGAAATAAAACACAAACAAATTTTAGTACCCGATTCAAGTATAACGCACTGATGCCAAAAAGGAAATTCAGAAGCAGTTTGCTACAAAAAGTGTTTTTCTAGCCCAGAAAAAGATTGGCTTTGTTAAATCAAATTAACATTTTGCTTTTGTGTCACATCATCTTCTTCTTCTCTGCATTTCGCGGTTAGGGGTCGCCATAGCGGAACTCCGGTCCGCTAATAATTGGCAGTAGGTTTTTACGGTGCTGAGGTGCCAGCCCGATGCCCAACTTTCAACGAAGGCACACCCATTCACGCATGTCTTTCGAATGCCACTTGACCACGGGTAGGACATGCAGACTCCACACAGAAGGCGCTCCAGCCGAGAATCAAACGGGAGAACCTCTTGCTGTGAGGTGACAATGCTACCGCTACACCACCGTGGCTATCAGGAAATCAAGCAACAAATTGGTGGTTTTGCAATTGTATTAATGTTTGTTGTTCTAACTGTGACTGATTGGGTCCATTTGTGTTTTTTGTCTGTATATGACACTCTGCAAAAGGACTGGAATGAAAAGTGTCTCTTTGCAGGACAGATAAAGATCTGCTATATTTATTTGTTTGCCTTTTATTACCAGGAGCGTTTAAATGGGCAAAGCCCCTCTTCAGCAGAGGGGCAGGGAGAAAAGCTCGACAGTGAATATACTTGGATGAACTGAGGGAAAATATATTATATAACACTCAGGATTTTATAACTTAAAGAAAAACTGCACCAAAAAACTGAAAAAAGATGTTTTTCAGCAAATCTTGAATTTTTCTGCATTGCTAATGCCTCTGTATCAAAGTAAATGGTTACTGTTATTTCTAATTTATTATACCTCAAAATTATCTCAAGGAAGCTGCCATGGCTAGCATTATTTTGTTTTACAGTCAATAGCGTCACCTTCCTCATGTCATGTTAGAGGGATAGAAAGCAATCCTTAAAATGAGGGGATCTTTACTGAAGTTTTCCCTCTCGTCAGTTGACAACAGTGCTGTGACTGCCTACTTTTCACTGCCAACATTAATCTGCACTTTTAATAACTTTGCTTCCTTTGGTTTTATTACTTGCCATCTCTGTTGCAGCATTTTAAGGAATGTTTGAATGACATGCTTGAAAATGTAACTGAGTTAAGTGTTCTTTTCAAAATAACAACTGTAGTTCAGTGTTTAAGTGTTACTAAATCTAACCCCTGTGGTAAATAGGTGTTACTTGGGCTGAGATGGTTTGTGTTGCATTCACAGTTTTAAATACTGTAGCTGGAATAAAGTCTTCGATGTTAATCTTATTTCCCCAGTTACAAAAGAAATGTGCACTTTTGCAGAAATTACAGTGTAGAATAAATGCAAAATCACATACTGATAGCAAATAAGAAGAGTTAGATGAACATATCTGCTTTCTTTCTTTGTGGCACTGAGTTTCATTAAAAGGAAAGATATTTGCATCAGAAAACTAATCTTGAAAGCCCTGCCTTTGTTCAGACTCCAGGCTATAAAATTTATCTGAGATGCATGCCACTCAACTATCCAGATTTTCACACAATGTCTAGATTTTTGCCTTATATTTTATTAGCAAATCACTGGGATGATTTGAGGATTGAAGTCACCAAATAATGACATGCATTTGTGTTTCAGACTTCAAATTCTTCAGGAAAAGTATGCCAACCATACCTCTCAACCATATCAAATTCCTCGGTATTAACTGGTTTTGAGGTCAAAATAATGGAGGGCCACGAATTCCCGAGTGGCCCCTTCAATTTCCAATTTATTTTCAGGTTTTTTTTTTTTTTATGTTTTTATAAAAGTTTACAGTGCTGAGTGATGTCACAATGCATCAGCTTCCTGAGGCAGACTGCAGCCTGTTGGACTCGGCCAAACAACTCCATTGGGAATCAGAAGTAGCATGTCATCTTCATTTATGCAGTAACCTGTCAGCATACATCTCAACCTCTTAGCTCAGGAATAAAATTGCTCTTGTAGAGTGTTGTGTAGTGTAATATCTCCTTCCCCTCATGCTGCCCAATGCCCAGCTAACCGCACTTACACGGGCGCTGGCAACAGAGGCGATTGTTTATGTTAGGACACATCAGGATGTGTAGTGGTGGCAAGCAACACCCCCCACTGTGAGGTGGCCAACTTTCTACCATCAGAGTCAAACCAATTTTTCATTTATTCTTTGAAAAATAGACAACATAACATACATATGCCTGTCCTAATATAAACAATTGCTGCAATATCAATGAAACATGTCCACACTGCTTGTCAACTTAACTGTAGTACACATTACTAAAGTGGAAATAGACTGAATTTATATTTCAGTTTCTATTGATTAAAGTACAGCTACAAATGATGCTTGTGCAGCCATAATAAACAGTTTAAAAATAAAAAAACTGAATGAAGCATGAAGCATCCGTCAAATAAAATGCCATTTTAACAGTAAATCTTTATTAGAGAGACAGGGAAAACAAAACTGGACAACTTTACATCAGTCAAGGATTGGAAATTGGGACTATCTGATGTCTCTCTTAACTTCATAAGGTGAAGCATAGAACACTGCAATTATTTTGACATCAGAAACACTAGCTGACAGGCCTGTAAGATCACTGTCATACCTCTCAACTGCCTAGATTGTTGCAGAATGCTCAGATTATTTACTAGTATTTTTGTTCCATTCCTCTAAAAGTTGTGTTTTTTTTTCTGGCAAATTACTGTGGATTGATATTGCTAAATAATGACATACATTTGCGTTTCAGACTTTATTTCCTTTTGAAAATGCATGATAACACAGGTCCTATTATTCTAGCACTCTTCCAAGAACAATATTTAAAACCTGTCCCTATTTTGGGTCCTTTGTCCCCCATTATTATAGGCTTTGTCCAGATTTGTTGCACCAGGAGATTGAGAGGTACGACTGTAATTGCAACCCCATGGAAATAATTAGTTTTTATTTTACACTGTAATCAATGCACTTGTCGCACCAGTTACAAATATAAGCCCAATCCAAAACTGCCAATCTTCTCCCCACAGAGTACCCAACTCCAGCAGTGTGGATCCCACTGAAGGTGCAACTGCTATTGCTAGCTGTACCAGGATAAGGAAGAAGTAGAAGGCAGGTGTACGCTTGCTCAGAAATCAGGTGCTGCTGCTGTGCAGCCTTACTTGTGCCTTCAGCTGTCTTCACCTCACAAAGGAAGACTTTGTCTTGCCAGTTTCTGCGAGTGTCGGTTTTCTAAACACCTGGGGGGTCAAAAAGTAGAATATGGTTATTGCCCATTACATGTTCTAACTTTCAGCAGTATGCAGAGTCCAGCAGTCTGCCCAGCGCACCTGCCCACCCTTCTCCGCAGGATCCAAGATGAGAAAATTTGTTTTCTTCAGCAGCTCGACCGCCTCCAAGTAAGTGAAAAAGAATTTTAAAAAAAGCGCATGTACGTATGCCTAGAAACTGCAGCAAAGGAATCAGAAATTATTCTGTAATCTGTTGCAGCCTGCCTTTTATTGTTAATGTTAAATATATTAGTGGCACTTTCTTTTGATGTGGTGTAAAGTGAATATAATCACAGACAGTAACAGTAGCTGGTACTGGACTGCTTTCAGTTGTAATTCACTCAGACTTTTGGAGAACAGATAAATGTATTGTCATTAACTCACAGATTTGGATACAAAAACATTTCTGTAGTTTTTTGGAAGTAAGCAGTTCCAGGTGTATAAAAATTATGGTTCCGTTAATCCGATTAGATTTCAAACAGTGAAAACAATATTGTATTTTATTTTCTGATGAAGGTGCAGCCCCACTGATGAAGAGGAGACTCGTGTGCTAACAGAAAAGAATAAAGAATTCTGTGACGTGAGTTCTAATTTCTAAAGCATGCTTTTTTTGGTGAGAAAATAGAAGTTACGTTTGCAACAAGTGAGTTTGTTGTTGAGCGTTTTGCTGGTTTCTTATCATTGAGGATAGAAATCAGAAAATTATGTCAGACATTTGCTTTTCAGACTTCATACCCCTCAGAAAAATTCATGCTAATAGAAAAGCTGTTATTCTATCAACTTCCTAAGTTTGTAACGGAAATATTTAAAAATTTTACCTATTTTTGGTCCTTTGACCCCTTATGGCTTTGGCCAGATTTTCTGCTGTTAGAGGTTGAGAGGTCTGCACAAGGTGTGGTATGAGAAAGAAGACCAGAGTGATTTATGGCAGTGTTGTAATTGTGTACTAGCACAATGTATGATTTGTTTGGCACCTGTCCTGCTCTAAGTTTTAAATATATAATCTTGTAGCTCTGTGTTTAACAACGCAATTTGTGTGTTGCCCCTGAAATGAGATTGAAACTGTAAATACTGTTAAAACATAATCAAGTCTTTATGGCATTTTTACACATTTAATTTGGAAAAATAGAAATAAATACTTTTTTCATAGCCCAGTGTTAAGCTGATAGACAAAAACAGGTAGTTTTTGAAACAAAGCTCAGCAAATTCAGTAATGCAGTATAGAATATTCATAGGGTTAGTAGAAATTAATAACTTTAGACAGAAGTAAAGCAGTTAAATCAGTCCATAGGAGATTAAATAGATGCATGCTAGTGGTCAGAACATACGCTACAAGAGGTAGGCATATAGGATGCTTCTGAGCTGGATTAATGGGGGTCCACAACAGGTGAGGCAAACAGAAATAGGAAACAGGAGGAAAAAGAAAGTGCAAATATGAGGATGGCAGACAAGAAACCAGGAAGGAGATGGAATAAGTGAGATAACTAGGAGGTGTGTATTAGTCCAGCTCAGCATTTCAGAACTGGAGACTCAGGCATGTTTCTAGAGAGGTTCAGTCCTGTCTGAAAATGTTGTGTACTTAAAATGATAACTATCCGATATCAGGTTTAATTGAAATCAAGACACTTTCAGATGGATGTTAAATAAAATGCATTCTCCATTTAATATTATTTAATATTAATGGCAAAACAATAGTGTACGTTGTCTATTTCATCTGAGTATGTGCTTGTGGGGGGTCTGCTTCTGTAAAGTACAAAATATAGATTTTTGTATAGACAAACCCAAAAGTCCATTTCTCATAAGAAAGGCTCTTAGGATTTTCTGATGTTTGAGGTCCACAGTGACAGGGGCTAAGAACATATACTGGAGTTGATTTTTATTTTTATAGATGGCAATCATTAAGAGTGGCAGGCTATGACAACTCTAATTAAGCAGCCACAAATTGCACCCACTTCTCTTCAGTAGTTCTTTTTAAATCTTTCTAGTAGAGTGTAGTGGTTAATGTTATTTTTATAAAAGAAAATTGCATTTTAGTTTTACACAAGTTCAGAGTTTGATTGATACAATTTCAAATGTTAGCATACATAAAATATTATTCTGGTTATAGTTTGTGTTTTAATATTTTGTATTTTCTTCATTTTGCGGGTGAATGCTGGTATCCCACAATTCCATTGGTGTGGGTGGGGTTACATAAGTATGCATGCAAATTGTATGTTAATCAGCATACAGATTTTTGGCCAGTTGTACATACATTTCATGGGCCTTTGTCCAGATTTTTGATGGTAGCAGGTTGAAAGGTATGGTCCTGATTGATTAGTTCCATGATGTCTTTACATGGCTTTACAAATGAGGCTGGTCAGACCTGTGGGTCTGTAATTGCCTGAGTTTGTGGAGGGTCATCCCTTATGCAAGGGAATAACTGTACCTGTTCAGTAGCTGTTGTAAATAAAGTTATTTGATTTACTTATGTTTATTAATCAGAGTAGAACACTGATCTGAGAGACCAATTGCAGGCTCAGCCGGGGGGTTTAATAGTTTATGATTTTCTGTAGTTCACCAACATAGATATCAGTGTTACTGTTTCCTCTGGGATTTGTATTTCCCGGTTTATTACATGCCACTCACATGTTTGGGGCTTATATTAACTTGCAATTCTTTGTATTGTATTTATATCCTATTCGATATTAAAATTCATTAGTGAAACTGCATAAAATGATATACACCTTGAGATATATTCAATCTGTTCCTTTATTTAATTTCATTTCACTTTTTTGTCTAATACCCTAGGCTGTACCTGTAAACAGTCAAATGTGACCAGTGTTCTACTGTGGTTAACAAAATGTGGCTAAGAAATGAAATAAATTCCACATGCCTTGCAGTTTGTTTAAACTTGCAGAACCACTTCTCATACTAGTGCAAATTAAACAAATATCACAAAGTGCTCACACGGTACTAGCAATTTCTTGTTATGGGGTCTCAAGCTAAATTTAGCTGTTTAAAAAAATATGCAGATGCTTATACCTTATTTGCAGACAGTGTGTGCGTGTGTAGTAAAATTACAGTGGGACTAGATAAATACACTGCAAAATAATGCCGTGCTACTGATGTGTGTGGGATTAGAATGCTGTATAGACTTTATTTTGCAGATTTGTATGAACTTAACATGCTATAAATAACATGGTGGTTACTTCGTAAAGGAGAACTCTGCCCAAAAGTTAAGTTTATCTTTCCAAAACGTATTTATCTTCCTTGTAATACAAGACTAAGCACTTCACTTACAGAAAAAAACATAATTCAGTAATTATGTTTGCCTTTCTTTTCTGTTATATCACGACAGCTACTAAGCATGGCACAGTAATTGTTAGTTGACTTATCCCAGGAGCAGATCCATTAAGAAAACAATAACATTTAAATGTGCCTTATCAGTTACAGATTGCCAGCATCACACTTCAGCATACCTCTCAATCTCTTAGTGCAAAAAATCTGGACAAAGCCTGACAAAATGGAGGGACAAAGGCCCAAAATAGGGACAGATTTTAAAAATTGCTCTTACAAACTTAGAATGTTGTAAAGTAGCAAGGTTTGAGGTGGCGTCATACTTCTCAACTTGGAAATATCAAAAATCTGGGCAAACACCCATGAAAAGTAACTGGCCAAAAATCTGTATCCTGAGTAATATCAATTTTACATGCATAATTATGTAACCCCACCCACTCCAATGGATTGTGGATTACCAACATTCAACCACAACATGAAGAAAATACAAAATATTAAACACAAAACATAACCACAACAATACTGTTTTATTTATATTAACATTTGAACTTGTAGCAATCAAACTCTGAACTTGTGTAAAACTAAAATGCAATTTTCTTTTATAAAAATAACATTAACCACTACAATCTATTAGAAAGACTTAAAAAGAACTACTGAAGAGAAGTGGGTGCAATTTGTGGCTGCTTAATTAGAGTTGTCATAGCCTGCCACTCTTAATGATTGCCATCTATAAAAATAAAAATCACCTCCAGTACATGTTCTTAGCCCCTGTCACTGTGGACCTCAAACATCAGAAAATCCTAAGAGCCTTTCTTATGAGAAATGGACTTTTGGGTCTGTCTATACAAAAATGTATATTTTGTACTTTACAGAAGTAAACCCCCCCCACAAGTACATACTCAGATGAAATAGACAATGTACACTATTGTTTTGCCATTAATATTAAATAATATTAAATGGAGAATGCATTTTATTTAACATCCATCTGAAGGTGTCTTGATTTCAATTAAACCTGATATCAGATAGTTATCATTTTAAGTACACAACATTTTCAGACAGGACTGAACCTCTCTAGAAACATGCCTGAGTCTCCAGTTCTGAAATGCTGAGCTGGACTAATATACACCTCCTAGTTATCTCACTTATTCCATCTCCTTCCTGGTTTCTTGTCTGCCATCCTCATATTTGCTCTGTCTTTTTCCTCCTGTTTCCTATTTCTGTTTGCCTCACCTGTTGTGGACCCCATTAATCCAGCTCAGAAGCATCCTATATACCTACCTCTTGTAGCGTATGTTCTGACCACTAGCGTGCATCTATTTAATCTCCTATGGACTGATTTAACTGCTTTACTTCTGTCTAAAGTTATTAATTTCTACTAACCCTATGAATATTCTATACTGCATTACCGAATTTGCTCAGCTTTGTTTCAAAAACTACCTGTTTTTGTCTATCAGCTTAACACTGAGCTATGAAAAAGTATTTATTTCTATTTTTCCCAATTAAATGTGTAAAAATGCCATAAAGACTTGATTATGTTTTAACAGTATTTACAGTTTCAATCTCATTTCAGGGGCAACACACAAATTGTGTTGTGAAACACAGAGCTACAAGATTATATATTTAAAACTTAGAGCAGGACAGATGCAAAACAAATCATACATTGTGCTAGTACACAATTACAACACTGCCATAAATCACTCTAGCTTTCCTTGTCAGACCACACACACCTTGTGTATATCTCTCAACCTCTAACAACAAGAAATCTGGTCAATGCCATAACTAATGGGAGGTCAAAGGGCCAAAATTAGTTACAATGTTTAAATATTTCTCTTAAAAACTTAGGAAGTTGATAGAATAAAAGGTTTTCCATTAGTATGAATTTTCTGAGGGGTTTGAAGTCTGAAAAGCAAATGTCTGACATCATTTTTTGATTTCTATCCTCAGTGATAAGAAACTGGCAAAACGCTCCACTAGAAACTCACTTGCTGCAAATCTAACTTCTATTTTCTCACCAAAAAACATATGCTTTAGAAATTAGAGCACACGTCACACAATTCTTTATTCTTTTCTGTTAGCACGAGTCTCCTCTTCCCCAGCGGGGCTGTTTCTCCATCAGAAAATAAAATACCATATTATTTTCACAGTTTGAAATCTAAACGGATTAACGGAATCATAATTTTTATGCACTGGAACTGCTTACTTCCAAAAAAACTACTGAATTTTTTTTATCATAATCTGTAAGTTAATGACAATACATTTATTTGTTCTCCAAAAGTCCGAGTGAATTACAACTGAAAGCAGTCCAGTACCAGCTACTGTCACTGTCTGTGATCATATTCACATTACATCACATCAAAAGAATGCACCACTAACATGTTTAACATTAACAATAAAAGGCAGGTTGCAGCAGATTGCAGAATCATTCCAGTTTCTTTGCTGCAGTTTCCAGGCGTACATACATGTGCTTTTTTTAAATTCTTTGTCATTTTGTTGGAGGAGGTTGAGCTGCTGTAGAAAGCAAATTTTCTCATCTTGCATCCTGCAGATGAGGGTGTGCAGGTGCATTGGGCAGACCGCTGGACTCTGCATACTGCTCAAAGTTAGAAAATTTAATGTGCAATAACCATATTCTACTTTTTGACCCCCAGGTGTTTAGAAAACCAACACCTGCAGAATCTAGCAAGACAAAGTCTTCCTGTGTGAGGGGAAGACAGCTGAAGGCACAAGTAAGGCTGCACAGCATTGCCACCTGATTTCTGAGCAAGCGTACACCTGCCTTCTACTTCTTCCTTATCCTGGTACAGCTAGCAATAGCAGTTGCACCTTCAGTGGGATCCACACTGCTGGAGTTGGGCTCTCTGTGGGGAGAAGATTGGCGATTTTGCAATGGGTTTATATTTGTAACTGATGCGACAAGTGCATTGATTACAGTGTAAAATAAAAACTAATTATTTTCATGGGGTTGCAATTACAGTCGTACCTCTCAATCTCCTGATGCAACAAATCTGGACAAAGCCTATAATAATGGGGGGACAAAGGACCCAAAATAGGGACAGGTTTTAAATATTGTTCTTGGAAGAGTGCTAGAATAACAGGATATGTGTTATGCATTTTCTGAAGAAAATAAAGTCTGAAACACAAATGTATGTTGTTATTTAGTGAAACAAATCCACAGTAATTTGCCATAAAAAAAAAAAAAACAAAGTAAGTTAACTGGTAGGCAGTCATGGTGTAAAATCAAACTTTAGTAAAACAACAACAGCAAAGAGTTAAGATAAGCACTTTCATACCAAACTAGGTACTTCATCAGATCTAACTTAACAAGCATTACAATCAACCATTTATTAGTGTTTAAGGTCATGTGACTTCAACAAAGTTTTAATTAGTATAACGTTATTTAACCCTTTACCATTTGTAGCTTGCAATAAAGTCATCAATTTTATTTCCACCACTACACATCCTGGTGTGTCCTAACATAAACAATCGCCTCTGTTGCCAGTGCCTGTGTAGGCAAGCATAGCTGGGCAGTGGGCATCATGAGGGGAAGGAGATATTATGCAACACAATAATCTACAAGAGCAATATGATTCTTTAGCTGAGAGAATGAGATGCATGCTGACAGGTTACTGCATACATTAAGTTGACATGCTACTTCCAAGTCCCAACGGAGTTGTTTGGCCGAGTCCAATAAGCTGCAGTCTGCCTCAGGAAGATAATGTGTGGTAATGTCAGCCACAATTGTAAACTTTTATAAACACATAAAACAAACAAAAAAACAAATAGAAAATAAATCAGAAATTGAAGGGACCACTCAGGAATTTGTGGCACCCCATTATTTTGACCTCAAAACAGGTAAATACCAAGGAATTTGGTATGGTTGAGAGGTATGATCAGGACATAGGGAACCTCCAAACACTGTATCCATCTCATTTTGGTTCATCAAGGACAGGTCATGCTTGTTCAACCTGGTGGAATTTTTTGAAAAAGTCATCAAAACAATGGATGAAAGCAAAACACTACACACTGCATACCTTGATCTGACCAAGACTTTTGACACAATTCCTCACTCATGCACAGTAGAAAAGCTAAATAAACATTAACAAACCCCATACATCACTCACTGGATGTAGAAAAGCTAAATAAACGTTAACAAACCCCATACATCACTCACTGGATGTAGAAAAGCTAAATAAACTTTAACAAACCCCATACATCACTCACTGGATGTAGAAAAGCTAAATAAACGTTAACAAACCCCATACATCACTCACTGGATGTAGAAAAGCTAAATAAACGTTAACAAACCCCATACATCACTCACTGGATGTAGAAAAGCTAAATAAACTTTAACAAACCCCATACATCACTCACTGGATGTAGAAAAGCTAAATAAACTTTAACAAACCCCATACATCACTCACTGGATGTAGAAAAGCTAAATAAACTTTAACAAACCCCATACATCACTCACTGGATGTAGAAAAGCTAAATAAACTTTAACAAACCCCATACATCACTCACTGGATGTAGAAAAGCTAAATAAACTTTAACAAACCCCATACATCACTCACTGGATGTAGAAAAGCTAAATAAACATTAACAAACCCCATACATCACTCACTGGATGTAGAAAAGCTAAATAAACTTTAACAAACCCCAGATATCACTCACTGGATTGCCAACTGGCTCACAGTCAGGATGGAGGAAATCCAAATGGGGGAAGTTACTTCTACAATGAGACCAGTCATCAGTGATGCCCACAGGGTTCTGTGCTGGGACCTCTCCTGTTTGGCATCTACTTTTCTGAAGTAAAAGCCAATACCAAAGGGCTCTGACTGAATAAATTTGCAAATGACTGCAAGCTAGGAGCAGTCATTGAACCCCCAAATGACTGAGTCAGTGGATTCCAAATCATGTACTGAAACTAAATGCCAAAAAATGCATTATTGTTATTATTTGGGAAGTCATCTTCCCCAGGTGACTACTACATGGACAATACAGTTCAAAAACTTGACTCAGTTGTTCGGGATTTGGGAACTTAAGTAGACAGTGGCCTAACATTTGACCAACATGTGTCCACTGTTGTAAGAAAGTCCTTCTATATTGCACAACTTATAAACAAAGTGATTGTGTCTAGATCTAGGAATGTCATTGTTCCCCTTTACTCACCCCTCATTAGGCCAATTGTGGCATCCCCACTCTGGGCTTGTAATCAAGGAGCCTGAATCCTCACCACTGGCACTGGAGAGGGATGTCACATATTGGTTAATTGATTTTCTGTAGCCTGTAGGACGTTGTCACTGAAGGTGTGGGTTTTCTCAGCAGCCACGAGGTAAACATACAGAGTTTCATTATCTCAACAATTTTTATTTATTTTTTTAGTTTAATTTAGTCAGGGAAAGCAGGCAAAGATGTCAGCAGAGGATTATCGCAAGCTAACAAAGAACCAGTTGACCAAGGTGTGCAAGCCAAAGGACTGGTGCATGCCAACCTGACTAAAGAGGAAATGATTTCAGCCTTAATTGCAGCTGTAGCCCAGGCCAGCAACCAAGATAACCAGTCTGGTGATGGGGATTTGCAGCCCTCAGAAACAGGACAGTTCACCTTTTCCTCACAGGACTTAAAAATCCATATGAAGTTAAAGGGACTTGAACTGGAGGCCAAAGTTTGGAATTAGACTTAGAAGAGACTGGAGTGTCTGGAGGCTGAAGAAAATGAGAAGCAGAGTCAGCATGAGTGGGAGATGCTGGCCCTTCACCAGGGTCAAGGAGGTCATGGGGAAGGCAGTAACTGAACCCTAGAAGCAATAAAGGTCAGTAAATGTCTTCAACAATTTACAAAGGGTGATAATTTTGATAGTTTAATTCATGTATTTGAAAGGATATGTAAACAGTACAATGTTGGCCAAGGGCTCCGGGTACAGTTCCTGATCCCCTTACTCCATGGTAAAGCTGTAACTACTGTTTCTAAATTGTCTTATATTGACTGCGATAGAGTAAAGCAATGTTTACTTGAATGTTTTAAGTTAACACCTGAAGCTTACAGAAAAAAATGTTTTGTGAACATAGACGCAAGGCAGATGAAAGTGTGTGTGTGTGTGTGTGTGTGTGTGTGTGTGTGTGATTATATTTCATTCTGAGCTAAGCACTTATTTTCATATGTGGGTGAGTGGGTATCAGGTCACCACTTTTAAAGAGCTGGCAGACCTTTTGGTAAGGAACAAGTCCTTAGCACTTTGCCTGAGGACATGAGAATCTGGTTGGCATCCCGAGATGTAAATATGTAGATGAGCTGGGGAGAAAAAAGGATCTCTGCTTAGTAAGCAGGGCATCACTACACATAAAGAGGACACCCAGTGCTGCTCATGGATATAAGGGAACCCATGGTGGGCAGCCTAAACTATCCTGAGAGAGTCCACCAGTAAAAGCGGAAGCTACTAGTTCAGGTACTTGGCCATTTCCAAGGGTTAAATGTTTTAAATTTAACCAGTGGGGTCATGTATCATATAGATGTCCACAGAGGCAAGATGGGGAACAAAAAGTGCGGGAGCCAGCAAGTGGGAATAACAGTATGCCAGTGAGAAGTTTTCAGGAGCCAACAGGGGTACCAAACTATCACCAGAAGTTGTATCCTATCTTAGTGGATGGAAAACAGGCCACTGCTAAGAGAGACAGCCTCTGACATAACCATTGTGAAGCCTGCAGTGGTTAAAGAGGAGCACTACTTGCTTGGGTAGTCCACTACAGTCAGAGCATGAGGAGGGACCCCATTCTAAATGCCTTTGGCCAGGGTTCACCTTGAGTGGGAGGGTGGAAAAGGAAGCAAGCAATTAGGTGTGTTGAGGGTATCCCTGCAGATATCTTGATACAGAATGATTTTGATGTACCTTGTGTGCATGCAGTTACACACAGTCAGGCTTGAAGAAAAGCATGTGGGTCTGGTGGCCTGGGAGACCCAGACAGATGTCACACCTGAAGCCAGGGCTGGTGAGGTGGCTATTTTAGGAAGGAAGCTACCCTGTAGCAGTGAGCCTGAAGGTGAGCCAAAGCTGCTGGTAGGTACTGATGTTCCCTTGTACAGGGTGACTGTAAGGACAGGGGTGAGTGGTAGTACCCAGGCTGACAATGAGGCACCACTCTCAGAGGATACCAAATGTTCTGTGGAAGGGGGAGCTGGGAAGGGTTACAAAGACAGAGTTGAGACAGGCTCAGCTCTTGGACCCTACGCTGAGAGGCTTGAAGGAGGTAGCTAGGAAAGTGCCTGATTCTCAAGGAAAAGAAGAAACTGTATATTGCAACAGAGGGTTACTGTATAGAGAGTGGACCCCTGAGGGAGGGCTAGAGGGTGAGGTAATACAGCAGTTGGTAGTGCCTAGAACTTACTGTCTGACACTTCTATCCATAGCCCATGACATTTCCTTTGCAGGTCAAATGGGCACAAAGTGTACCAAGAGACATATTATGCAGAATTTTTACTGGCCTGGGATTGCAAAGGATGTAACAGGGTACTGCAGGACCTGTGAACAGTGCCAAAAAGTAGATAAGGCAGGAGACAGGATCAAGGCTCCTCTGTTGCCTTTACCTTTGATTGAAGAGCCTTTTCAGAGGGTAGCTATGGATATTGTGGGACCTCTGAACACCCCAAGTTCCACAGGGCAAATGTATATCCTGGTGGTAGTAGATTATGCTACTAGATACCCTGAGGAAGTGGCTCTGTCCTCCACCAAGGCAGAGAAGAGGTGACAAATGCTTTGTTAGAGATTTTCAGCAGGGTAGGTTTCCCGAGATAAATACTGACTGACAGAGGTGCCAATTTCACGTCAGACCTGCTGGTTTGTCTGTAGAAGCGCTGTGGGGTGAAGCACCTAAAGGCCACACCCTACCATCCCCAGATTAATGATCTTGTGGAGAGGTTAAATTCTACAGTAAACACCATGCTATGGGCATTTGCAGACCAGTTTAAGGGAGAGTGGGATAAATGTTTACCCCATCTGCTGTTTGCATATAGAGAGGTACCCCCAGAAATCCACAGGTTTTTCGCCCTTTGAATTGCTGTATGGACGTAGGGTGAGGGGCCTTTAGATTTGATTTGTGATGAGTGGGAGGGTAGGTGTGAATCCCACAAGGAGTCTATTGTGGCATGTGTCCTGTACCTCAGAATAAGGCTTAGGGAGCTCATGGGCTTGACCTAGGAGAACCTGGCAGGAGCCAAAAGCAGAAAATGGTCTGGTATGACAGGAATGCTCGAGCCAGAGAGTATGCTGTGGGACAGCAGGTTATATTTCTTATTCCTGTCAGACACAATAACCTACAAGCAGCTTGGGGTGGACCCTTAAAGTGTTAAGGAAGGTCATTGCTGTTACCTACATGGTAGAACTACTAGGCAGGAGGCAGGGGGCACAAATTCTACCATGTTAACACGATGAAGCCTTACCAAGATAGGGATGACCTTGTGCTGAGTATTTGCAGTGGATGGGAGGAGGAATCTGAGGGGGATCTGCTGACTGATCTCCTCAGTAAGGCTCGGACTGACACCTCAGTGGAAGGGGTAGCAATGTCCCAGTGGTTATCCCCTAAACAGGTTTGAGAAATCCAAGCATTGTTACAAGAGTTTGGGGGCATGTTCACTGGGAAACCTGATTGCACCCACCTGGTGTAACACCATGTGGATACAGGACCTCAAATTCCTATCAAGCAGGCCCCTTACAGGGTGCCTGACTGAGTTAGACAGATTCAGATAGAGGAGATACAGAAAATGTTGGAACTGGGGGTAATCCAGGAGTCCAGCAGTCCCTGAGCATCCACAGGGGTGCTGGTACCAAAGAACGATGGCAGCACCGGTTCTGTGTGGACTACAGAAAATTAAATAGCCACACAGAGTCAGATGCTTACCCCAGATGAAGCATTGGAGCAGCTGGGTGGAGCTAAGTATCTGACCACTATTGATTTGACCAAGGGCTACTGACAGGTGTCCTTGACTCCCACTGCTAGAGAGGGTCATCCTTTGTGACTCCTTTCAGATTATATAAGTTCACAAAGATGCCCTTTAGGATGAAAAATGCCACAGTGACCTCCCAGAGGCTGGTAGATCATATCCTAGCAGGAGATTATGCTCTTGTTTTCCTGGATGATATTGCCATCTACAGCCATTCCTGGCATGACCAACCTCAGCATGTCAGGGAGGTCCTGGGCAGACTGAAAAGGGCAGGGTTGACCATTAAGCCCAGTAAGTGTCAGGTGGATATGGCAGATGTCTTCTACCTGGGACATAGAGTGGGAGTGGTAAGATCAGGCCAGAACCTGCCAAACTGGAAGCCATTCAGGCATGCCCTGCCCCTGTTACCAAAAAGCAGTTGAGGATATTCTTGGGGACAGTGGGGTACTATAGAAAATTTCTTCCCAATTATAGTACAATAGCTGCTCCCCTCTCAGATCTAAAGAGAAAAAATAGGCCAGACAAGGTAGTGTGGACCATCGCCTGTGAGCAGTCATTCCAAAAGCTTAAAGGGGCTTTGTGAGGACCCCCTGTATTAGCCAGTCCAGATTACAACAAAGAATTTGTTGTGCAGGTGGATGCTTCTAACCATGGGGTGGGGGCTATACTCAGACAGGTTTCCTTAGAGAGTGAAGAGCACCTAGTGGTGTATTTCAGGCATAGGCTCCAACCAAGGGAGGAATGTTATGCAGCTGCGGAAAAAGAATGCTTAGCTGTAGTGTGGGCACTGCAGAAACTCCAACCCTATCTGTATGGAAGAAAATTCACTGTGGTTATAGACCACAATCTCTTAACATGGCTACATTGAGCCAGTCAGCAAAATGCCAAGTTATTAAGATGAAGCCTAGGGTTGCAGGTATATTATATGCAGGACTATAGTGAAGTTAGAAATGCCAGTGCAGATGGGCTCTCAAGACAGGGTATGGGTTAATGTGTTCCCAGACAGGCTCATTCCTCTCAAGCAAAGTTTCTCAAGGGTCACTTTAAAAACTAGCTTAAATCCTGAAAGGGGGAGAGGTGTGATGATGTGAGGTATTGCCAGCTATGCCAGGAGAAGTAGGGCAGTGGATATGTAATATATGCAAGCACAGCTAGCTGGAATTTTGTAAATAATTATGTAATTTGTATATCAAACTGATTTGTACAGATGCTTGTGTTGAAAATGTATTTGTAAAGCTGCTTGTGTTAAAAATTTATCAACAGTGTGCCCTGCTGGACAAAAAAGAAATACACATGTATATCACACTGACTGTATTGTAACTGATTAAATGTATATGTTTTAAAAGAGGATACTGGAACAGAAGAGGTTAATCACAGTGCAGCTAATTTTGAAAAATAGTAAGAAATTAAATTACTTATTTTAGGCAATAAATATTGTACCTTACAGTTCTGATTGCAGCCAGAGACAAAATGTCTGCAAAAACAAGTACTAGGAAGCCTTCTGTATTATCTGTGACAGGGAACTAATTGCTACTGTGGAAGAGTGGAAGTCTTTATGACTTCCAGAAGCTACAACAGATCTTAGCAAGCTCGATGTGTGTGTATTATTGACACATATGTGCTAAATTCTAGGAGCTTCTAGCCAAGGGGTAGCATGGGAACCAGAAGGCAGATGACCAGATGTATATGATGTCATTCTGTAATTCATCACTGAAATGATGTTTTCTAATACTAGATGAGACTGAAGTCTTAGAGCAGTCTGATTTCGGAACCTGACAGAGAAGGATCCCTCATCTGCTTCATCTTGCCGTGCTCTAGTAAGTGACCAGAGAATAGTAATTCTTTAGATCAGTTAGGAAAATATAGTGAGATTAGTTAAGTACTGTTTTTCTGTATCTGTGTGAATCTATTTGTCTGTGTTATTCTAATATTTTCTGTGTTTGAAACTATGGTATTTGTTCTAAATAAATATTTAGTATTTTTATTTTCATGTTCTTTTATTATTTATAATTAAATATATTTTAACTTTTCATTGTGGCTTGTCCATTAGAGAATATTTTAATCTCTGAGAGTACTTATATTGTATTTGGACATACATCTATATATATATATATATATATATATATATATATATATATATATATATATATATATATATATAGTTTACCATCAAAATGTCAAGTGCACATTGCTTAACACTGCAAATGTGAAAATCGACCTGCAACTGTTAAAAATGCTGAAATGCCGATGTTCCAAACCGCAAAATCTCACCCCATTTTTGACCTATGTTAGCACTTGTTTTTGCTGTAGAGCAGTTGGAAATGTCAACGTTCAGTGTTTTTGCGACATTTTGGAGAACTGGCATTATGGGTTTCACTCAATGGTGTCTAACATATGCAGTGTCGAGCAATGTGCGCTCGACATTTTCATGGTAAACCTATATATATATATATATATATATATATATATATATATATATATATATATATATATATATATATATGGGTCTACTTTAGAAGACTGACAAACCAAAAGACTGAATCCCAAAAGACTGAAAAATTCAAAATACTGAACACATTTTAATGCAGGAGGCAAGCCCCCCTACACCCCCTGCTAACTATATATACCATCTCCAAGATTGCACAACAGTGGAGAAAGGGAAAATTCCATCATTCAGTATTTTGAATTTTTAGTCTTTTGGGATTCTGTCTTTTGATTTTTCAGTCTTCTGAAGTAGACCCATACAACTCAGGCCTCTCCTGAAAGCCTTCCTGTTGGTCAAATTACCATTTGTATTAATATTAATTTCACTTAGTATAATTGGGTACTCTTGCAAGATACTTAGAGTATCTGGCTTTGGAGTTTCTGGTGGTGGTGCAACTACCTTATAGTCTGGGCAGAAGGAGGCATAGCAAGTAAATCTGTGCCAGCCTTTCTCAGGTGTGTGTGTGTGTGTGTGTGTGTGTGTGTGTGTGTGTGTGTGTGTGTGTGTGTGTGTGTGTGTGTGTGTGTGTGTGTGTGTGTGTGTGTGTGTGTGTGTGTGTGTGTGTGTGTGTGTGTGTGTGTGTGTGTGTGTGTGTGTGTGAAGCTTAGAGCAGGGACACAAAGCACTAGTTTCACAGAGTGAGTGGTGGAGAACTTGGCTTGGACACTAGGCTGAGGTCTCAACTCTGTAGCTGTACCAGTGGGAAGTCTTATTGGGAACCTGGAAGTAGACAGAGAGAGGAATCCAGATCCTAGACTGAGTGTGTTCCCTATGAGCTCTTAATGGAAATTGTGCTTGATGCAAAGAGCTGTATCTGGAAATACTGGGTGTATCTATTTTGTTCCAAGTAAACATTCCTCTCCAGTGCCAGCAGTGAGGATTCAGGCTCCTTGATTATTGGCCCAGAGTGGGAGCATCACACCAGTCACTGAGCATAATGCCCCCTTTGGCAACTATCTGTGCAGACATATGCAACCACTGGAATGCCCACAGAGATAACTTACTGAAAGGCTACAAGGCCTAAACAACATGTCCCACATGGGCTGACTCAAAGCCCTGTTACTATGCTTGGTATCCTAAAAACTGCTAAAAGGTGACCTGTGCCTGACATACAAGGCATGCCCTGACCCAATACTGATGGATTAACTACACAGCAATAAGTCAAATGGTATCAGAAATATTCAATCTAGGGATGTAAACCTCTTCTGCAAAATCAATAGAGCAGTTTGGAGGGGCAGGTATATCTCACAGAGGATACCACTGCTCTGGAACAGACTCCCCATCCACATAAAACAAAGTTTATCCAGTCCATATCAAAGCACAACTTGGGTATATAGATGGGTAAAAGAAAAGTTACCCCAGGACTGCCCCATGTACTACTAGTACAGCTCCTAAATGTTTTATCCCCTGCATGGGTCCTCTCAAATTACCTGTAGTATGATCCCTGTAATTTGCATAAGGGATAATGTGTAATTATCAACCATGGGATGGGTAAGGCCAATCTCTAATTTATTTATTTATTATTTTATTTTACATTTGTTGACCGGGCTAGTCTAACTGGATATATGTCCATTTTCAGTAGAGGCCTGGGGAGATAAGCTCCAAGGCAGAAACAAAAAAATAACAAATAACAAATAACAGCAACAGTCATAAATACAATGCATATTACAGGTTAACACATAATTTTCAGCGAGGGCAAAAATCATAACAGTGCAAAATGCAGGTACAATACATCATACAGGTACAGTACATAATAAAAAAAGGAAGGCAGGTTATTGTATAGTAATATTAATAAAGAGTTCCCTCAATAATAAGTATCCACAGAGGTTGGAAATAATGTAATTTAGAGAGAGATTAGATTCATAGTCAGTAACAGTTATTGAGAAGTATGGGGTAGGCAGAGCCAAGTTTGAAGAGATATATGATATAATGAAGAGATTATCAAATGGGATAGGTTCATTTGAGCATAAAAAGGGAAATTGTCTAGGCCTGGAATGGCCCACAAGACCAGCTAGCATAGTTCTTACTTATATAAATAAATAAACAACAACCTGATTTACCCTTCTTGAGAAGTGGGGTATAACATTAGGGTGGTGTTGGTGTTGGCAACATATATGCCTTGAAGTGCTAGGAACCTATGAATCCAAACATTGAGGTTCTCATTAGGTAGCAGGGAGTTTGCCTTCCTCTTTTATTACAAAGAAGTTTGGGGAATCTAAAATGAGTAACATACCTCAATACGTGTAATAATAATAATATGAATGGATCTGGGTGGTAAAAATATGCAGAAATGATCATAAGGAGGAGGAAGGACTGAGAACAAAAATGAAAAGAGACCTTGAGGAGGTTGTAGCTGGTGAGGAAGGTGGTAGGAAACAGCATGGGAAAAGGGAAGGAATGGCTGCAAGGATATAGGAAAAGAGAAGGAATGGCTGCAAGGATATAGGGAGATACGAGGTGTGATAAATCAGCAGAAAACTAGAAACAGCGTGGGAAAAGAGAAGGAATGGCTGCAAGGATATAGGGAGATACGAGGTGTGATAAATCAGCAGAAAACTAGAGATTTATCCACTTTCTGTATATTCACTAATAATAAACACTACAAGATGCTGTGGAACATCTATTTTGTTTTTCTTGTTTAACATTTCATTAAATGAATGAATGAGCCAACTGAAGGCAATAGCAAGCTAACCGTTCCATTTTAATCTGCATGGTAAAATGTCCATGCTGAATCGGTATGCATTTAACTTCTTTTTACTTCATAATATGCACCTTTTCTACTTGCATTAGCTTATTGTTGGCAAGTCCTTGTGTTGTCTCACATGTCACAAACGATGTGCACAAAACGTTATTTCTTATCAGCTTATTTATGGGTTTATTTATTTATTTTCCACCTGTTCACTAGTTAAATAACTGGTCAGAAGACCCTTTTCAGCCACAATAGCTTCTCATTATAGTATACGTTTAGCATCTTTAACTTACTTACTTTTCTGCAGTATATATCTGCTGCATCTGTTTATGTATGTGTACCGATACAGTTTCTCTATAATTAGGTTGGACCTGAGAAGTGTCCTTTGCTGTCCAGTTCAATACAGCCATGAAGAAGAACAGACACTGCAGCACTAAATGGGATCTTCAGCATTGCTTTGTTTTATTAGGCTTGTTTGTCTACTTTATTTTTAAAGTTATTTATTTATTTCAGTTTTATAACTGTGGACTGGTTAACAAATAATTTACAGCATGACCTAGCCTCTGTAGTGAAAACCACAAACAAATAATTATACACAGTCTAAAGAATACACAGAGTTGTACATAGTACAGTAAAACAGTAGAGACAATACATTTGCATGTCATTTACAGTTATAAATAAAGTTATATTATTATTATTTAAAGCATGTGCAGTAAAAGTAGCCATTCAAACAGGGGTCACTTTTTAAAAATATATCTCTACAAGAAAGATAAGACTACATTGTCTGGGCTTGTTAACTGGGAAACCATGACAGGCTATGACATTTTCAATGCATACCTGGGGGGAAAAATCCACAAAAATATACAAGGCAGTATTTTGCCAAACCATGAAAACCATGCACAATAAAATAAGTCTAAATAATTAGCTGGTATAAATTCAAAAATAATTACATAATTTTTATTAGTGGCTCATACTAGTGATCCTGAGATTCCTAATATAAAAAGGTTTCCAGATAACATTGGGGAAGTCATGTACACTTTTTGCCTAATTTTTACTTTATTTGATTAAGTTTAAAACATGTCAATATACTTTTATTTCGTTTTCAGTACCTTTTACTGTTACAGCTGAGGTGGCATTATTATTGATTGGGCATCTGCTATTTTTACAGTGATCTGTATTATCCATCCGCTGCTGACTGCTGTTAATATTTTGGGGTAATTCATAGCTAGTTACTAGCCTTGCAGTCCAGGGGACCTTTGAGAAGCTTAGTCCAGACTTCCAGTTGCTCCCAAACACTATTTGATTAAATGACTTGCTGAAGACTAAACAGTATGCAAATGAGGGGATCAAACCCTGTATCCAGGAATTACAACACATACCCTTAACTTGCTACAGCAGCTGCCAGACTATTATATATTTAGGCTAAATAAATAAATATAAACTGGACTGGTTGGGGGACAACATAGCCAGTTTCAGGCACCAGCAAAATTTGCAAATCATGGAAATTCTCCACTTAAGAGAACACCATTCAAGAGTAGTTGTCATATAAAGATATTTTATATCAAATTAAATTGTGCAGTGCATGGGCAAAAGACAATCACTTGAGATGGACAATAATCACTCAAAAAGTTCTCTCTGACATATACTGTCCAGCTGGTGTCCTGGGTTCAAGAGTCTGAGGACCGTGAAATGTTAAGGCGGCCTTCATGGGATAGCGAAAGGACTGCATAAATAGGAATTCCCCCCAACAGGCATCAGGGCTTAGATTGACTTCATTAACTCCTGAGGTCATGTTTATTATATTCTAAGATTGCAACGTTGGCAATCTGGTGTGGCGAGCGGACAGAGTGCACAAAGTGCTAGGCAAATATGGGGAGGCGGACTAGTGTGCCTGAAGACAGGATCTCCTTCCTAGCAAAAAAAGAAAATTGGGGGTATATGTGACAAAGGAAGATACTGACAGCACAGCCACCTGGAATTTTGTAAATAATTATATGTTAGTTGTTAATACCAACATGATTTATATAAGATGCTTGTGTTACAAATGTATTAGAACTGTATGTCATGTGCATATCAAACTGCTGGTACAGATGTGTGTGTTGAAAAGGTTTTCACAAAGTGCTTAAAATATATCCACAGTGTGCCCTACTGGAAGAGAACAGAAATGTACATGCACTATTGTAACTGTTTAAATTTATATATTTTAACAGTGGAAATTGGAACACAGGAGGTTAACTTCGGCCCATCAAAACTTCAGAAAAATATCTGAAATTAAATTGCTTTATAGGCTATACAATAAAAGATGATATCTTTCAGTTTTCAATGTATCTACTTATACAATGTCTGCACTAGGGAGCTTTCTGTATTGTATTTAGGGTGAAATCATTACTAGTTTTGAAATGTGGAGCAATGTAATTGTTTTATGACTTCCAGCATCTGCCAATCAGCTGAGGTCTATGTATTTTCACAGGTAGATGCTAAATACTGCAAGCTTCAAGCAGTTGGGTTTCACCTGTGATAGTCAGATGACAAGAAATTATGTCATTCTGCAAGCTATCCCAGCAGTAATATTTAAGATATTAATTTGAGAAGTCTCTTACAGAGACACAGCATTCTGTATTCTGTCTTGGACCTGACAACAAAGAAGCTCCATATACAACATCTGCTTTGCTCTAAATAAGTAAGTTAACTAGAGTATAGTAATTCTCTTAGATTCAGTCAGGAATACAGTGAAGCTTAGTTAAGCTATTTTTCTTTATTTATATGAGACTGCCCTGCAATGTTGTTTTAAACATTTCTTGTGATTTTTAACTCTGATGCCACTGTGAATATATATTTCGTATTGTCTTGTTCTTTTATTTATTATTAAATATATTTAAACATTTAATTGTTGCTGATTTGTGTAGAGATATTTACGTTTTGAGAGTACTTGCATATTTCTTTCGTGACACTGTGTGGGCCACTTCCAATAGCCTTGCTCTTGGTCAAAGTACCATCTGTGTTAATATTAATAGTACACAATAAGATTGGACACCCTTTGCTAAGGGCCTTAAATTTGCTGATAAGGAGTTGGCTGGTGGCAGTGATAACTACCTTACAGTCTGAGTAAAAGGGGGCATAGCTAGTAAATCTGTGCCAGCCTTTCCCAGGAATATATGTGTGTGTGTGTGTGTGTGTGTGTGTGTGTGTGTGTGTGTGTGTGTGTGTGTGTGTGTGTGTGTGTGTGTGTGTGTGTGTGTGTGTAAGTATGTAAAGCAAACCTCAATGAGTGTGTGTGTCAGCTACTTGGGCAAGGACATAAAGTACTGGTTGGACAGAGAGGGTGCTGGAGGTCCTAGTTTGGCCACTCAGCTGAGATCTCACCTCTGTATCTGTGCCATTGGGGAGCCTTACTGGGGATCTAGAGAAAGAGGGAGAAACTAGCCCCAGACTGACTGTGGTCTCTGTGTGCTCTTAAGGGAAATTGCACTTGATGCAGAGAGCTACATTTGGAGATACTGTCTATGTACTTGTTATCCTCTCAGTAAACATCCCTCACTGTTGCCAGTGGTGGGGATTCAGGCTCCTTGATTACCGGTCCAGTGGTGGGGCATCACAGTGTATAACAACAGGAACATTCACTGATAGAAGTCAGTGGTTAGTTGTAGGTACACAAAGTAGTTGGGTAATTGACATTTACACAAAAAAGTACACATGACTGATCACAAATGATCAGTCATGGCAAGATAAAAAAATGTTTTGGAGGGGACAAGCTTTCCTGAACCCCCCCCTTGCATTCCCCTGATATGTGTGTGTGTGTGTGTGTGTGTGTGTGTGTGTGTGTGTGTGTGTGTGTGCGTGTGTGTGTGTGTGTGTGTGTGTGTGTATATCTAGATATATACATATATATATATATATATATATATATATATATATATATATATATATATATATATATATATATATATATATATATATATATATATATGTGTGTGTGTTTGTGTGTGTATGGGTTACCTTTAGTTAATCAACCACCCACTCCATCGAAACCAACTTCACTGACACGGCAGAACATCGACAACGGGAGAGCCGACATTTCCCACACGGTAAGTAACCATTTGGCCATCCCGAATTTAACAACTACCAGTAAAACAAACCAGTCGATGTGGGTGGCTATGCCCCAACATCCCCCTTAATAAATATTCCAACTCTGAGAATGCACTGCCACAGGGGTAAGGGGCAAAGTTCAGGTTGATGGCTAAATGGTTACTTACCGTGTGGAAAATGTCGGTTCCCCCATTGTCGATGTTCTGCTGTGTCGGTGAAGTTGGTTTCAATGGAGTGGGCTGTCGATTAACTAAAGGTAACCCATACACACACACACACACACACACACACACACACACACACACACACACACACACACATATGCATGCTCACACACCCAAGATTGCACACACCTGAGATCACACAACAGTGAGGAAAGGGCAAATTTCCCAGTCCCGCTGTTCTGCGATCTCGCTAATTCAAAGGTAACAGTATAATCAGCCGAGGTTTGATCACTGGGACTACTTTTTTTCCTTGTTCAAAAAAATGCACTACATGACAAGTATGTAATGACTTACTCCACCCAAAAAAGAAGAAATTTCTTTTTTTTACCTTTTCAAATTTGCCATGATCGACCATTTGGGTTCAAACACATTTACTTTGACTTTATGAAATTTATTTATTTATTTATTTATTTATTTTACATTTGTTGACCGGGCTAGTCTAGCTGGATACATGTCCTTTTTCAGTAGAGGCCCGGGGAGAAAAGCTCCCATAATTAACATAAGTATAAGTTTACAAATATATACAAGAAATTACATTAAAAATATAATCAAACAGTAATAACATCTAAGTATACAAGCTGTTAGTCTGGTAAACATTTGTTGAGATGGCCAGATGACATAGACACCTGAGGAGATAGTAAGATGCTGGATAAAGAGTTGTGAGGTAGAAAGGAATAAGATACTAATGGTCCTGTGGGAATTAGTCAGGGTTGGAACATCCATTGAGACTTAAGAAATTCTCTGAGATTAGTTTTGAATAGATTGAGTGAGGTCATGAGCCTGAGGTTGTTAGGAAGGGAATTCCATTGCTTTCCTGTTATTTGATTTGATGGTTAATATCTGAATACTGTTTGAGGATAAGTTGGTGTATTTCTCTGGATGATTGATTATTTTGAATGCTTAGTTGGTTTAGTTTAAGCAGATTGGGCAGTTCAACCAGCCAAGTTTTGAGGTTGAGGCAGTGATTACAAATCTGGCAATATGATGGTAGGTGGTAGAGGTTATTAAGATCACGTTTGTTGAGGAAAGCTAGTATTGGTGAGGCATATAGTAGGGTGGAGATGAGATGCAATGGTTAATTTAGAAAGTTCTTGATTCTGTACATTGACCCAAGTTTCTTGTTAACTGTCTTAATAGTTTGGGCAATGTGCATGTCATGGTCAATAGTGACACCAAGTAGTTTGGTATGGGGGCGGGGTCAATGATGGTACCATTAGAGGATTCCACAAAAAGGTCGTTATCAGGTGGTAGTTCTTGGGGTAGGGAAAAAAATAGAAGTAGCTTGGTTTTAGTCGGGTTGAGTAAAAGAGAACCATTGTTCAACTTTGGCAAAACATTGCTGGGTAGCTGCTTGGAGATTTTGAAGAGAGATATATTAGGGTTGTGTCATCTGCATATTGAATACAGGTGGCTTTGACTGTGTGCAGATCATTTATGGGACCAAGTATGGAACACCATTATTGTTTGAGAGCAGATGAGATATATTATTTTGCCATTGGACTGCTTGTTGCCTACCAGCAAGGTAATCCTTAAACCAGTTTAGGGCCAAGTTGTCAAGATGAAGGGTTTGCAGGGTATATAGTAGTAGTTGGTGGTTAACCATATCGAGGATGTTAGGAGTCTACAAAGGAGAAGAGGGCAGTGGTAGTACTGTGGTGGGGCGGAAGCCATGCTGAGTTGTAGACAATAGATTATGGAGGGTAAGGTAGTGTAGGAGTTGTTTGTGAACACACCGTTCCATGATTTTAGCTAATGGAGACAATATTGCGATGGGTCTATAGTTAGCTGTTTCTGTGGAGGAGCCTCCCTTGTGAAGTGGAATGATGTATGAAATTTTCCAAATGGGGGGAACAGTGGCTTCAGTAATGGATCTATTAATCAGGATTGATACAGGATAGGCTTCATGCATTCTAGTAGTCACAACATACAAATGCATATGCAGTGTCTCTGTGAACAGTGCTGGCTTTGTATAGCTCCTGCGAACAGCAGTGAAGCACTATGCACAATGCATGCTGACTCTTCTGGAGCAAGGAGATTGTTAGGGATCACTAACAAATAACATCCCATTAATGACATTTGTACAGCTGATGGGTGTTTCCCTCATTACAATCCCAATAGATGAGTCATTGGAAAGGTGTGCCTGTCCTGGAAGGGAGGAGCTCCACAGGATGATGTACGGTGGGCAAATGTACAGAAAGAGGGAGAGGAGCAGGGGGGTCGCTAATGGCTGAGAAGCCTTGGCCCTGAGCAGAGTCAGGATAAAAAAAATCATGGACAAATCCGGTTCCAGAGATGGGTTGTGAAAACAAATCTCTGCTCTCCAACTGCACCTGTGACAAATTAATCAAATATTCATCTGTGGTGCAAGCCCCTAAGATATATGACTGCTTCCAAGAGCCAACTCCTTCTAAAACACATCTGTTGCAGTAATTGATATTTTAAACTATTTAAGCCCTCCTCCCTTTTTTCATGTCCTGTATCGAGATAGGGGAGAGGTTTGTAGTTCGGCAATAACAGTGAACACCTATCTCGACCCATGTTAAAACCATTCCTAGGTTGGCTTTTGGTGTTCGACATTACCGTTTTCGAATTTCTGTGTTCGACAAAAGTGCAGTCGACCGAGTTCTATTCGAACATATGATAGTAAGCCCCTGTATCACTAGATCTTCCACCACCACCTGTTGTTTTCTGTCTCTGTCATGAAGACCTCCATGTTTCAGTTTGTGTTTGTTTTGCTTGCTGTGTAAATTAAACTTACCTTTTATTTTTTGTAATAAATAATCTGCTTGTTGTAAGTTTACTTTCTGTTATCATCAATATTCCACGCATGATTAGCCTTTAGAAACAGCATTTTAGTGCAACAGTTAAACATTGGATATAAACATGGACGCTCAAACCTATTAATGAAGGCAGAATGTAGCCTTGAGAAAAATTATTTTAAGAAAGTACAGGTACTGTATTCATATTAAATATTCCAAAAGTGGAATGTAAGAAAATGAGGGTTAAAATTATAAAGTAAAAAGAAGAAGGTCTTGGAATTAAAAAAAAAAAAACAGGCAAAATATTGCTTGGAGAAGGAGAGAGATGTATTTATACATTTATTTATTCATTCATTCATTTCAGTTTTATTACATGACATTTCCTCTGCAGGCCCAACTGGTCTTTTACACTCAGATGCCCTAGCTGGATTCCCCCACAAATGTCGACCCCTAGGGTCCCTGTCACACTTTCTTTCCATTACTGTGATTCTGAGAGGCGGTTTAGGGAAGATTTATGTATTTGGTAAACAAACTGTTCCCAAGATGATGGACTAGTAGCCACCACCCAAGGCTGGCAGATGTACTATGTGGTGTATCTGCCCAACTACCCCTGTCATATACTTATAGAATGATGCAAGGCCTGGTTGGCAGCATCTGCACTGTTTTCTATAATCCCATCCATAAACAACTCCATTATCTTAGTTTTAAAGTGAAGTCATAACAGGAATATCTTTTTTTCATCACCAGGGGTAACAATGAAGCTTCTTAGGTTCTTATCTTCCCCCATGATGACAAAATCATCAGTCAGTCATTGCATCCCAAGCTGCATTCCTGCAGAAGTCCTGTGGCACCTGGACCACAAACTGATTACCAGTCACTGGCAGAACAGGAGAAAAACCCTGCATGAGGAGGCCTTCTTTGGGGCAGTACTAAATAGCGTTAGACAAGGGACGTAGGTACAAATCTCACACCAGACCTGAGATGTGTTCACAGCATGGGGCAGATTTAGTCCTGAGAACCTTGCAGTACTCTGGTAAGGCCATGTGTGAAGACATGAGATACTCGTTTATTTAGAGACCAGAATGCACACAAGAGAACATGCTATCAGTATATAAGATCGTGCCAAGATACTTTGAATGAATCAGTGCAATCAGAATGGACCAAAGGAGGAGGATAGGACAAAAATTACCAGATTTTTGTTCTGACTTTAAGATTTGTGAAAATAAGTGTTTCTTCACAGAAAGGGATGTTGACACACATAATGGTCTTCCTGCGAGGATGGTGGTAATGCAGTAATGGAGCTTTTCAGGAAAACCTGGGATATGTGACAAATAGGGAATGAGGAAAGGAAAATAATTTGATTGTTACATGTGTTTAATGTCAGTCTAGATACAGTGTCTCCTTCTGCTGACAAATAATTGAAATGATGAGCAAAACACGGGTTTTAGGTGGTACCAAGGAGGACCACTAAAGTGATATAGGAAACATGGTGTCTAGAGCATGACACTAGGTTATATGAATTAAACCGGTGGAAATTAATGTGAAATTCCCTTAAAGGACAGATCAAAGAGACGTATTGTCGCCTGCTGTTCAGGAATGCAATACGTAGTCTAGAAAGGAGTAAGGAAACACAAATAGGATACAGACTTACGAAGCCTTATCAGGAAATATTAGAGGAACGCTATTAAGGCAGAAGATCCATAAATGCATAAGAGACTGAGGAAGACACGATGAAGGCTGAGAAGACAGCACTTCATTAACAAACAGACAGATGTAAGACATATCTTTTACAATGAAGGGTCCTATGGTAATACTTCAAACAATGGTTTGAAACGGAGATGGGAAAAGCTCAGCTGAGGATGCTGGTGATACAGAATGGAGCAGGAATTGGAGTGAAAGTCTGCCAATATAGACAAGCTTATCTGATAGCTTTAGGCCTGTTTTTGTCATCATAATCTAATGTTTTCATGTTTGTATTCAACTATCTGAGTGATTCAGTCTAGAATTACTCATAGAAGTTATTTTGGGCCTATCAGAATAAACAGATCCTAATTAATAACAGTCTTTTTTTTCTTCCAACATACTGTTGCTGCTAGAGATACGTTATATAATCCTTGCAACATGACATCTTTAAAAATAGTCTGTGAGATGGGAGTCAGGTTGCATGATTTCTGATCCACTGTCATAATTATTTTGTACTGTGTGTTAAGACATGCAATTCAGATTTATTCTCAGAGAGTCTTCATTCTTCCCCACATTTATTATAGCAAATTATAAATGTGTCTGAGGAACAGGTTATATATTTTTCTAATTTAATAGCTATATAGTGAAAACAACAATAAAGAAAAATAAACCATCCCTAAGATATAATAATATCTGTATACTGATGGTCAAATTAACAGCAGTCTACTTTAAAAGCTTGAAATAGAATAACAGGAAATGATTTAAAAATGTTGTAATCACTGTATGATCATTGTACGTATGCAGTGGGAAAGAGTGTAGTAATATTACTTGAGGACTAATGGTGTGTGTTAGTCATAAAATGTTGAGAAATATGCCTAGATGCTTCCACGAAAGAAAGAAATTCAGATTCACAAGACTCTGACTACAGAGCATTTCAATTCTGGGGTGGGAAGGCCATATTTCAGGACTTTATTTATTGGTCCATGAGCTATCCTGTAGTAATAATATAAACATTAGCAGTACAAGAATGCACTGCTCCAGTCCCCAGATACAATTTGGTATGTCTTATCAAGCACGTACCTAATGATATCCACGCAGAACAAAGCATGTAATTGGGGAAACGAAAGAAGAAATTGTTCCAGAATTACAAAGAACATTTGACAGCAAACTTTCAGAATATTATTTGTTTCTGAATATTTTTGCAATTAATTAAAATTTGATAATGACAATAATACATGGGTTATTTATTTATTTATTTACAGTTTGTTAACCTGGTAGGCGGCTTGATCCAAAGATGCTTTTCAGTTATGACCCAAGACATTACATCAAGAAAAAAGTCAATGTTGCACTACCATTTGCTTAACTGTTAATGTAGCAGGAAAATTACAAACATTAACTTATAAAATTCTCGCAAAATTTTTCATCAAGAGAGTTTGAATAATCACAATAGGGATTGTACAACAATGAGAATATACTCCATCTACAGTCTGGATCCCAAACAAATTCTTGGAAATGAACTAGGATGTAAGATGTTTCCTAAAGTGGGGAAAACTGGTTGGTAAAGTAGTGTGGGCAACAAACTGTTACTAAAGAGGCAATGTTATGAATTACAGCAGGTTTAGGGTGGCACGTGTAGTTAAGTTACCCCTGCCAAACGTATACGGTGGCATGTATAGGGTGGCACATGTAGTTAACTTACCCCTTCCAAAAGTATACGATGGCATACATAATCAAGTTGACTCCCCTACACATACCCCCTACACATACCTGCAGATGGATTCTACAAGCTTCTTGTTAAGAGTGAAAGTTACAAATTATAGCAAGTAAATTATAACATGCATTTTTAAATAATGCCAGTTATGAAATGAAAAGCAAAGAACAGTTGCACAACGCATAGCACTGAATATGAAAGGGGCCTGTGCCATATTATATTAGCTTGCATCTCTGAAAAATTTGCATTTGTTCTGTTCCAGAAGATGGATTCTGAGGGTTTTTTTTTTTTTTAAATTATGGCAAATTTTTAACATTCCTAATGTTCTCAAGATATCATACCAATCAGCGGGTGCTGTTTCTGAGAATGCCCTTTCACAAGTGCCAAGTGTGAACATTGGCTTTGCAACAGAATAATATAATTATTTCTAAGAGTATAAGTCTGGCTTCTGAAATGAAGTTTGTGCAGGAGTGGGGCGGGGGCCAGTGTTTGTTATGTAAAATGTTAAAGGATAACGTGTTCAGGCACGGTGAAGCCTTTAATGTTACCTTTTCAGCGAAACACTAAAGGATAATGTGTTCAGGCATGGTGAAGCCCTTAATGTTACCTTTTCAGCGAAACACTAAAGGATAACGTGTTCAGGCACGGTGAAGCCCTTAATGTTACCTTTTCAGCGAAACACTAGAGTTTACGAAATAGAATAATAAAAACAACCCAATCAATTAGCAGTAGCAACAGATGGCAAACAATGGCTAAATATACCATGCAATGGCTAAATATACCACCAATAATAGACATGCATAGCACATGGTCACCAGGTAAGTAAACGATTATTGGGAAGCATGGTAGTACTATTCTCACAATGATAAAGTGGTATAAAACAAAATGGTGGACTTGTAGAAGAAAGCAAAGGGGACATGAAATGGAACTGCAAGGCGTTGTATGCCTGTATCTAGCTGGTGACCATATGTGGATAGTTGTTGAAGGCAAAGGTTATGAGAGGAGATCAGGGAGTGATGCCTTTAGTGGGGGTGAGGCAGTATCACAGGACAGGGAGTATAATATGGTATGATGTGGGGGAAGGGGTTGTCAGTGCAGGTAAAGGGGATAATTTGAGCATGGTAAGTGCTGAGTGCACAGAGTTATGGATGGAGCATAAGTACTTCAAAGCACCACAAACATATTTTCCAGTAGTAAATACATTGTGGTTATTAAGTGGGCAGTAAAGCTGGTCCAGGTTTTAATATGTATGTCAAAGATGTGTACTACTGACAATGAACAGATAGACAAGCAGACAAATAACATAAATAGATTTAAGGGGAATACCAAGGGTATACCGCTTGTGCTGAAAAGCAATCAGCAAACCAATGTTGCATTTCCATATTATCTGAATTTTACACAAGTTGTGTTGCCATTGTAGGCCACTGTTGTTATGAAAGCAGCAACTCTATACCTACAAAGTGTGACCATTATAATAAATAGCAGATTTATGTCTGCAGTTTGCACCTGACCAAAAGAAATACTATAAGTGGTCAGATTCTAATTCTGTAAAGGTAAAACATGTCAGTCTTCTGAACGTATTTGTTGTTTCATCTAACAAAAATACTTCCTGTCATTCTAAGAATACAAAGTGTAAGTTCAATGTCTGGATTCAAGAAGAAAAATAAAATGTATGTCTCGATGAAAGAGTGTTAATGTTGTCGGTTCCATTTTATGCCCATCTGATAAGATGATGCAATACTCATTAGTTTCCACCATATTTATTTAGTATAATAGGTTCATAGGTGATTACTAGGCTAATGGCACAAGAGCCTTTACAAGCATAGCCAATAATACCCAGGATATGACCATATTACATGTTAAATCCATGGTAGTATGGCAGTAGCATTGTTGCCTCACAGCAAGAGGTTCTCCCGTTCGATTCTCAGCTAGTGTGTGGGGAGTGCCTTCTGTGTGGAGTCTGCATGTCCTCCCTGCGGGTCTAGTGGTGTTCCGAAAGACATGCGTGAATGGGCGTGCCTTCATTGAAGGTTGGGCGTTGAGCTGGCAATTCAGCACCGTGAAAATCTACTGCCAATCATTAGCAGACCAGAGTTCCGCTGTGGCACCCCTAACCGGGAAAAGCCGAAAGACAACAACAATTCCCCAGACATGGGATGGAGTAGTATCAGGGTAGTGGGTCTTTGAGTGTTGGAGCCCTGACTCATATTACAGATTGTCTCTGTCTGTAAGGGATATGGGCAGAGTGAATTTACAGTTTCCCATCCATTTATCCAAATTCTTTTTGAAGAGAGTGACGGACAGACTTTGTTATATGAAGATGGGAAGTTTATTCCATTGACAAGGTAGCCTTTGGGATAAGAATGTGCCTCACTAGCAAGTTCTGTTAGAGTCACAAATAAGGTTCAGGTCCATGGAATACGTAACCCTTGTATAATTTTTCTTATGAATATGTAACACTTTCATCAGGGCTAGATGAGAAAATGCTTTGTAGGTCAGGCATAAGTCACCTCTCAATAAATGATATGAGACAGAGTAAAAGGATAGGGCCTTTAGTCGGGCTGCATAAGACGTGTCTTATGCTTTGTATTTTTTTAGTGAGAAACCTCAGGAGCCACTCCATTTGGTGTAAGCACCTAGTTGGATACATGCAGAAGGGAACATTGTACTTGATTATGGGCCTGATGAGGGATAACTAAAATGGCACTATGACTTCCTTTGACCTTGATGCCACGACTTTACTTATAAGTTGAGCAACACAGAAGGATTTCCTCACTATTGTAGATACCCGGTGGTCAAAGTTGAGGTTATTATCTATCTGTGCTCCTAGGTCCCTCAACAAAGGGGGTACTTTTAGGGATGTGCTATCAATAATATAATTTGCAGAGATATCTGATTTACCAAAGGATATGATTACACATTTTTTAGAATTTAGTCTCAGATCATGGTTTTGCCACCAGTCATTTGTCATTTTTGGGCCTGTTTGTAAGATGTCAGTGTCATTTGTGGAGTCAATGATTGCTCCCAGCTTACAGTCATTGGTGAACTTGGTGAGCCAGAGGCCGACAACCATACCTCTTACCCTCTTAATGCAAGAAATCTGGACAAAGCCTAAAATAATGGGGGGCAAAGGCCCAAAAATAGGGACAGATTTTAAATCTTGCTGTTATGAACATGAAAAGTTGCTAGAGTAACAGGATTTGTGTTAACATGTATTTTCTGGAAGATATGAAGTCTAAAACTCAAATGTATGTCATTATTTAGTGAGTTCAATCCTCAGTGATTTGCCAGAAAACTGCAAATTTTTTGAGGAACAGATCAAAAATATGAGGGAAAAATCTGGATATTCTTTTGAAATCTGGACATTTGAGAGGTATGCTCCCAACACTGCCCTTCACTTCACAGAAGTATATCCCAAAAAGGAGGAGTCCCAACACTGAGCCCTGTGGGAGACCACTAGTAACAAGTTTCTTATCGAAAGTGGATTCAGTTATTCAGACAAGTATCCTGTCAGTGAGCCAGTTTGCTATCCACCTGATGATTTAGGAGTGGATGCTTAATGCAGTAACTTTATTTATGATCCCCAAGTGGGGCATTGTGTCTAAAACTTTGGCCAACTCTAGATAAGTGGTGAGTACCATTTGTACCTCATCCATTACCCTGGTGACTTTGTCAAAGAAGTCCACCAGATTGAACAAGCAAGACCACCCTTTGACAAAGCCAAATTGGGTCTGTTCTAGCATTGGAGACTCCCTATGTTATTATTGATCAGGTCCATGAGATTGGCTCCATGGTCTTGCAAATAAGACTAACTTATAATACTAATGGAATCAATAAATATAATTATGAGATAACGGTAAACAAATATTTTTAATAATTAGCAGTGTTACTATTAACTGTTGATTTAAGCAATCTCCATTTCTTTTAGCTTTTTAGTAATATGGATACATATTTTTAAGAACATTGATCCACATTCAGAGGTGGTCAACTAACAGAACTTACTGTGTACTTCTGTTAAATCTGCGTCTGTTAGGAGCGAAAGAAGGAGCACAAGATTGAAGAACAGACCATTCTGCTCTCCTGTAGAATGTTAGGGCGTAGGGTGTTACTACCTGGTGCTCCTCCTTAGAGAGGGGAGGCACACCCGATCTGGGAACAAATCATTTTTTGATTTGTTTTTAATTTGTTTTGTTTTCCTCCTCAACCTAGTATTGAGGGGTGCAGATCAGGGTGCGGCACCAGGTGTCTGTTTTCTGTAGCTGCAACTCTAGGAATTATACCAGTGATTATTAGTGCAGTTTCCAGTCAACACACTAATTCTGTTATGATTTGTGTGTGGTTTTATATGTGCAAAGTAATACTAGATTTAAATACAGAAAACTAATTAAAACAAATTCTCAGATGCAAGATATGCAAGTTCTGTTAAATAAACAATCTAGCCTAAAATGTCAAATTCCAGTACTCAGGGAGTCCATACTCAAGAATTTTACAAAGTATTCTGGGAAAATACAAAACTAATAGTTCTAGGTAAAAATGTATAAAAACATTGCATTGATTAAATGGAGTTTCTCCAATGAATCACCAGCAGTTAAATGGATGTCGATACAATTAATTGGGTTAAACTGTTCAGGATTCAAGCTGCCCAATAAAATTAAAAGTAAATGTTTTTCAGGGTGGGTCAAGAACCCCATGAATCCCAATAAAGGAGCTTTGTCTTCCAAAGCCCTTGACCTCATGGTCACCAACTCCATGGTCACCCAAATGCAAAGAATACAGAAACATCATAAAGCAAAAGAAAGGAATAACTATCGACACACATACTTAGAAACAGCCTGTGATTTCCTATACATAACAAAGATCATTGGGTCCATCACTGGGAAGTCAAGCTTGATAAGTGGAGTCCTCTTTGTGTTGGGACTCAAGATAGTGTGGAAAAGCCCTGAATGGACATGGTCACTTAATCTTTAAGAAGTTGCCTTAGAGCCTTGCAGGATAACCTTTCCTTAAATTTAGTAAACTCATGGGACAAAAGGGCTGTGCAAGAACTGAAGTGTATGAAACCCCCAAATAACTACTGGATGAGAAGGAATGGACTTAACTCTGCAAAATAACCATTAAGCAAATTATATGTAATCCAAATTATTGTACTAAGCAATCTGTGAAGGGAAATAATGTTCTGTGACGTGTAGGTCACCAGGAATTGGGAGTGTGCAACAGCAATAACTAAACAAAGAAAATATTTTAATTACTTTTGTCAGATAAAAAAGTGGACAAGACAACTGTACAAGTGTCTGGGAGAGGGTGTGGAGTGTAGGAGCCATCATATAACCAGGTAGTTACTTTAAGACTACACGAACAATAGAAAATATTTAAAATTTAAACACTTTGCTATGTTTAAATGGGAAACCATTATGTGCTTGGGGCTTTTGTAAGGAATGAACGATAGATTCCAAATTGATGATACACTCTTGCTTAGAGGAAGGTGAAGCCCTGATTTGGCCCCCTGGAAGATGACCTCCAAGTAAATTATGTAAGTCAGGAAATCCTGTATGTCTGACATGCCTTCAATTATTCAAATCTTCACTGATGTTTTGTACAGGGAAGGTATGCAAAGAAAGATGCGCCTTTATTCTAGCAGCATGTTTTAGAGCGGTTTAGTTTATTACTGGAGGTATCAGAGTACTGTATTTCATCTATATACTTTTAACTACTTATTTTATTCATGTCTCAAATCATGCCTGACTTACAATAAAACCACTTCACTGGACAGATTATGGGGTTCATCATTGAAATGAACCAGCACAGACTTATAGTTAAGATGAAACCTGCAGGTATGCAGAGCAATCCCTGGGGGTTTGTATACCAGAATTCCAGAGCTGGCAACCTATAATAAAGCAATGCTACTGGATTAAATGATAGCCCTTTTGGTTCTAGCTTATAAGGAAATGAAGACAAAGAGACTCCTTGAATTTCCAAGGAATCATCCTTTTCTCTTTGATCACAAAAGCATGGGTGTGGAGGAGACACTGGACAGATTTGTCACTGAGGATGTGCTGTTCAGCCACCAGTGACAGAAGTAGTGTAAACATTTTTGAAAACTGAGTATCATGTTTGGCTACTCTGAGGTTATCCAAGCACTATACTTAATTCTGACAGCAACCTCTTATTATAAAAATCAGTATATACTTGCTTTGTAGATGACAGCCTTATTTCTTGACTGTAATCATGGTTCTATACACCATTAAGCAGCTTTGCACTCATTTGATACATATTGCCCTACTGTTTCCTTTGCCCCCATACAGGACTCTGGTTGGTTACATAAAGTTATCTTGCACTCAGAATGCCTCTGAAACTGTCTTACAGTGCTGTCTAACTGCCTGAACACTTTCTCCTCAGATACCGTATCTGAAATCATAATCCATTCTACCATGGCCAAGCTTCAACCATGCTCTTCCCTAAATAACTTTAAGCATTATCTTCACAATTCCTTAACTCAAGCAGTTCTACAAGTGCTTCACTATACCACTCTAACCTGTTTTAATTTTGACAGCTGATACTGTTCTATGTTTTACCTGTATGCAGAGCTGCCTAGGGCCCAGTGCTGGCTGGGGGCCTGGCCTGGCTTAAAAAATAACAGTATGGTACCTGCCTGAAAATGCACATGCAGGAAGTTTGATGCACAGAAGAAACACACACACACACACACACACACACACACACACACACACACACACACAGGAGATTTGTTCCTGTTCCCCTTCAGCAGCATTAGCTACTGCACAGGAGATTTGTTTTGAGCACAGGAGGAGATTAGACAGGAATTGGTTGGAATGTGGACACCGGACAACTTTGTGTTTTTGTATCAGGATTCATGTGAGAGTGTAAATGGCAGATTTGTGAATGGCCAGGAAACGACAGGCCTGTTTTAGTGCATGGGGGGGGGGGGGATTTTTGAAGAACTCATTTGTGTTTTTTTTTTCATGTGGAATCATTTTTTTGTCGATAGGAGAACTGAGTTTTACAGAGAAGAATGTTTTGAATGGTGTGTGTGTGTGTGTGTGTGTGTGTGTGTGTGTGTGTGTGTGTGTGTGTGTGTGTGTGTGTGTGTGCAATCCTGCATTCACTGCATATGGATTACAGAAAACTGGATAATGGGAATGATTTGCAGTCACAGAAAATTCAGCTAAGGCAGATCACTGGGAGTACTTTTAATCAGTAATATTAGTAAATACTGTATCATAGTTATTCACTGAGAAAATGCATATGGTTTATACACTCTCTGGTTAACTGACTTGCTCAAAGTCACACAGTCAGAAAATGGTACAAGAAAGGCTCAAGTTCTATACCCATGACTACAGGAAGCAGGGCATTAACATCTTCATTTTCTGATAGATCGAGAATGACAGTTGGTCAGCAGTGCTAATCATTAGAGTTTCACAGCTGTTCAGAAAATGCATTTCAGGTTAATTAGAATTGTCTAACTGTTCAGGCTCTGAGGTATTAACAAACTGCTTCTTGTAGTCAAAAGTACAGGGCTTGTTTCCATCCACCTCCACTTACCTCCTGTGTGCCTTTCAGCAAGTCACTCTGAAAAGGGACACTGTGTAAAGTGAGTTTACCTGGTTAGCAAACAGATAAAATAAAATGGTATTTAAAATTTGGCTTTGCCCAGAATTCTTGAGCTAAGAAGTTAATATGTATTTTTGTCCATCCCTTATATAAATGTGTGGTTTTCTGATAAATTGTTGTGGATTGCAGTCATTAAATAATGGTAGGCATCAGTTTCAGATTTTGCATCCTACAGAAAATGATTGTTAATGTAAAGCCTTTTATTCTAGCAACTTTCTAATTGTTGGGGCTTTGTCTCTATTTTGAGCTAAGATGTTAAGAAGGCATAGGGGGCTGCAAATGGTTCTGCTGTATGGTTTTAACAGCAGCAAGCTCATATACATTTCTGGCCCATTATTTATAAAAATATTCATTCAGTTGTTCTCAAGCAGATATCTGGGGTGTACAGCCATGCAAATTACTGTAACCAATGGTTGTGTTTAGGTATAAATATATGGTAACTGCAAATCACAAAAGTAATTGTGTAAAGGAAAGAAATGATTGTAGCAAAAAGGAACATCATCACATGAACCATGTGCTTTGGGTGCATCCTTGAGTTCCTTCATTTGTTGACTGTTGACAGTGTGATTAATATTTGGCTGTGAATAAATTGACAGCATGAAATTTTGTTGAATGTGTTAGTCAAATTTCAAGTTATTATCAGTAGTGACACCTAGCAGTTTAGTGTTGGAGACTACATCAATTACTGAATTGCTAGAGAAAGTGATTTTGAAGTTTGTTTTGCAATCTGTATTGGATTTAGGGATGAAAAGGAGTAGATACATCTTCTTGGATTCAAGATGAGGTCAATTTCAATGGAGTGAAGGAGTCCTGAGTTAGTTGTTGAAGTTGTGATGGATTCTGGGTGACCATAGAGGAGTAAAATTATCAGCATATTAGATTAGGGTGGCAAATGTAACAGCAGTGTGTAGATTGTTAATAAATATGTTGAACAAGAGGAACCCAAGCATTTATTTTTGGGGTACACCGACAGATGGTGGTAGGAAGGGGGAGTAGCTTGATTACCATTTAACACCTTGTGATCTGTCTGACAAGTAGCTTTGGAACTTGAAGAGGGTAGGATGAGTTAGATCTAAGGATGCTAACTGAAGAAGTAGCTTGATAAGTTTAAGAATTGTGTGGTTACAATGTTGCTTATGTTGTAATTTTGGTGTTTTTGAAGTTGAGTACTGCAGAGCTAATCCTGTGTTTTGGTCTGAAACTATGATGAATAGGAGAGAATAGATTTTTGTTAAGGATATGTTTAAGTGGTTGAATGTGGATGCATTTTTCCAGAGTTTTAGACATAGGGGGTATGGCTATGGACCTATAATGGGATAGTTCAGTGTCATCTCCTTTGTCAAGACACAAGATATAAGATTTATTCCAGAGAGATGGGATGTATAAGATTCTTAGATAGCTCTGCTTATGAGAATGGACAGAGTATAGACTATGGCTTCAGCAGCAATTTTAATATGGTTACCTGGTAAGTTATCAATAGCTAAGGTGGTCAGTTTATTTATTTATTTATTTTATTTCATTTTTTTTTTTACATTTGTTAACCAGGTTAGTCTGCCTGGTTCTTAGAAGGCCTTTTTCAGCAGAGACCCGAGGAGAAAAGCTCCCAAAAAAATAAGTTTAAGTAAACAAATAGTAAAAACAAAGATAAACACAGATCACATTTTAAGTATACATACTTCTGAAGTTATTACATAACATGCAATAAAGGAATATATAAAATGGATAGAAATACAATACAATACATATATGGAAATTTTCACTTAGTATGGTAAGAAACTAAGCAGAAATATAGTAAGACTAAGGTCAGTACATTGCTGAACCAAGGTACTAGACATGAAGTAAGTAAATATACAGATAAAGTTGTGCGAACTTTAGAAGTTAATAAATAAATTAAAAAACAGTAATGAGGGATTATGGGAACTGAGTGTAACATGAGCTACCTAGTATGGAATATGACGGAAAAAATGTGTAGGTAGTAGTAAGAGAGAGAGCTAGAGGTGATACAGTTAAGGTAGGTTATCCCTGAATGTTTCTTGGGTATTGGTTTAGAGCATGAACATATCCAGTTTGACAGGAAAAAAAGATTTAAGCTGTTTCTTGAAGGCATTTTTGTCTTTAAGTAGTCTAAGGGCTAAAGGGAATGTGTTCCAATTTTTTGCAACTGAGTGACAATAGAGTATTTTCCCAAAGGTTTTGTTTGGCTTATGAACTTCAAGAAAGTATTGATTAGTACTTCTTTGTGGGTGTTGAGGAGTATAAAGTGTCAGAGAATTTGCAAGGGAGGGGCAGGATTTAGGATTGTTTAGTATATTGTGGGCTACAAGGAGTTGGGATTGAGGCAGTAAGTTGGAATATTCAGGCCAGTGTAAAGCCTTTAATGAGAGACAGTGATGGGATTTGTAAGGCTGATTTGCAGCAAATGTGGCTACTTTGTTATATGTGGTTTCTAGTTTGGATATTAGGTTACTCTGTAGATGGGTAAGAATAGGTGAAGCATAGGTAGGGATGGTAGAAGCAAGGATTGGGCAAGGGATGGCCTGGATGTACAGGGAAGAAAGTTTTTGTGACGGTAAAGCAGGCCTAGTTTTTGGTGTTTTTTTATTGAGCTATGAATGTGATGGTTGAATTTAAGTTCATCATCAATTATTGCTCCAAGGAGTTTTGTTTGGGTGTCAACAGAAATTTTAGTTCCATTAAGGGATGTTACGGAAAAGTTCTGTTTCAGGAGGTACCTCTTCATGGTACTGGTAGGGATAGAGCTGAAGAAGAAGAAGGCATTAGAATTGTTAATGAATTTAAAAGTATTTTGTGGATTATTGATGTTATTTTTATTGAGCAATTAATTTATGGAGTTTATAAAGTGGAAGTTGAATAGAGTGGCAGCATGCTTGGATGCATATCAAGGGATGGGTTAATAGGTTGGGATGTTGATATCTACCACAGGTTAAACGTTTTTGATGCAGCCTGAGAACTCTATGGAGGGTTTTTTTTGTGAGTCAAAATAGTAATGGATTTTATTTATTCTGATTTTTTTGTTAGACTGAGCTGGTATCTAAAGTTTTGATGGTTATGTGGAGTTGAATTTTTGTTGTCAAATTTGTTATCCCTTTTATGCATGAGTATTTTGGTGTCAGGGTGCAGCCAGAGGACTGTGTTATGCTTGACTCTCTTTCTCCTAATTGCATCCTGATTATTTAGTGCATTAAGGAATGTAAGGGTATCACCTTATAATGATTGTCTGCTACAAATGAATGATCCCATTTTTTAATCAGATTACCTTAGCAAATGATGTAACCAGTGATTAGTGTCTCTTCGAAGCTTTCCCCATTCATTTGGAGTTTAATGGCTTGTAAACACTGTTGTGGTGAACATCCATTCGATTAACTGTACTTGATGGTTCAGGTAACACTGACAAGCAATTCAAAATCATGAACTACATCCATCATGGGCACAGTGTGGTCACGCATCAGAGTATCCTGAAATATGGAGGAAGGAAGGAGTGTACACATTGTAACAGCACAGCAGATGATTCTATGAATAATGGCAAAAGAGTGCCAGAAAGCAAGAACAAAAAAGGGGAGAAAAGAGGAATAATAAAAATGTTTATGGAGTAGTGTTACTTTAAGGTTCTGCTACACTGCTTAGAGAAGAAAAGCCACTCACACCCCATGAACATGAGTACAATGCCCCCTTTTTGGTATGTACTGAACCAGGCACATACAATAACTGGAACCACCACAGAGGTTCCTCACTAAAAGAATACAGGCTGTAAGTAACATGTCCTGTGTAGTCTACTCATGGCCCTATCCCTGTATTCTGTCTCCTACATGATATTGATGGGAGATCTATGCCTGGCATAAAAGGCATTGCCAGACCCCACCCTGATGGACCTTCTGCATATGTGCAATATTAACAGCACCAGAACTAGCCATTCTAAAGACTTAAACCTTTTCTGTGATATAAATAGACCCTGCCAAAGAGACAGGAATGTATCCCAAAAGACTACCTCTTCTCTAAAACAGGCTCGCCATCCATGTAAAACAGAGTTCCTTCCTAACCCACTTCAAGAGTAACTATTGGATGGGAAGAGGTTTGCCACCTATGTCTCTAATGGACACAGGCAGCCACTAAATGGCTCATCTCCCAGGCCCCTGCTTACACTTATCAAGGGTACCAGAACTTGTTAGAGATTTGGGATGTATGGTTAGGCTTAAAAAAGCCCTTGTGGTCATTAGCCAAGTACACATCTATGAACCTATCAAGTACTTGTAGCTGCCTCGGGGAAGCTGGAATAAGTTGGACGGGGACCACAGATAAAGACTAGTGAGCCAGGATTGGCTAATCATAATGAGAGCTCAGATCTATAGCTCTGCACTGACATCCAGAAGTCTACAGTACTTAATGCTGCATCCCAAATGGAATACACTGGCATGTTATCTAAACACCTAGATGTCCTTATGCTTATGGCATTTTTGTTACTTCCAACATTAATACTGAAATTCATATACCAAAACAACCATCTGTGGGGGTGCTTTTATCTGCCAGGTGCCAGGAGTAAGGAATCCACAACCCATTGAACAAGCTGTGCTAGTATAAAACTTTCCATTTCAATAGCACTCCTGAAAATGAAGCACCTTATTCTCTGCTTCTGATGATTTTGTGTATTAATCAGTTCTTCATACACAAGTTAACATGATGCTTTGAAGTGAGTTATGAGCTTGGACTTAAATGCCAGCCACCTGTTCACTAGGGTGAGTGTAAAGAATAAGTGTGTACACACCTGTACATTCTGTACTATACATTCTGAACTTCTAAGCACAGACACACACTCAAACAAACATACACACACACACACACACACACACACACACACACACACACACACACACACACACACACACACACACACACACACATGCATGCACATGCAAGCACACAAACACATTCACAGATGCACGCACGCACACACATGCACGCACATGCACAAACACAAACACATTCACACACGCACGCATGCGCGTGCACACTCACACACATACGTGCATGCACACACACACACACACACACACACACACACACACACACACACACACACACACACACACACACACACAGTTGCTATTTAAACATCACTCTTGGTCTTCAGTCCCATTTTTCTTCTCCAGTTGCTATGTTCTAAATTCTGTTGCAGCCTATTACACTCAGTAGATGTTCATGGGATGCCTCGCTATTTATTTATGTTTTCTTATGTTAGCCTGGCAAGTTAGCAGAGCCTAATAAACCACCTCATACATGTAGAGTCAACCAGACTTAGATTATACAGCTGTAGTACAACACATATACATGTAGGGTGAATCATGCACTGGTCATACATATGTAGTAGAGAGCACATACATGTACTGTAAGCAATACAGGTCACACAAATGTACTACAATGCTTATGTATGTAGTGTATATAGTCCTTGGGTCTCCATTGAAAATGGGCTTCTAGCTCAGTTGGACCAACCCAGTTAAAAAATGTCAAATAAATAAAAATAAATAAATAAATACCCCTCACCTCACCTCACACGGGTCATACAGATGTCATACAATGTTTATATATGTTGTGTATTCATTTATTTATTTATTTAATGACATTTGATTACTGGGAACGTCCATCTAGGTAGCAGCCCATTTTTAGCAGAGGCCCATGGAGAAAATATCCAAAGTATTACAAAACATTTTAAAAACAATAATGTTACAGTCTTTAAAAATAATACAAAAAAACACAGCACTTTAAATAATTATAACAAATTAGACATAATATGAAAACATTTATTAAGAAGATGTATACAAGTTATATGACAATGATTTAATAGTTAGAGAAATTTAAGTCAGTTTATAAACAAATTAAAGGTATGTTAGTATAATACAAACAGGAACTGCGATACAAACTGAGAAAAAAAGCAGGCTTATGGTATTCTTAGAGAGTATGTATGCAATGTGAACCACACGTAGGCCAAACAGACGCAGTGCAACACTTATACATGTAGTATAAACCATGCAGTGGTCATGGATATGTAGTACAATGCTCATGCATGTATTGTGAACAAAACAGGTCTCCAAGATGTAAAATATCCAGATCTAGTACAATGCTTACATATGTAGTGTATGTAGTGTGAACCACACACACAGGTCTTACAAATTTAGTACAATACATAGTGTGAACCACACACAGGTCATACAGATAGAGTGCAATGCTTACATAAGTACTGCATGCAATGTGAACCACACACAGGCCATACAGATGAAGTACAGCAGTGATACATGTAGTGTGATCCACGCACTGGTCATACATAGATATATAGTACAATATTCAACATAGGGTGTGAACAACACAGATCACAGAGATGTAAAATATTCAGATATCGTAAAATGCTTACATATGTTTTGTGTATACTGTCAGCCATACACAGGTCATACAGATGCAGTACAAAGCTTATACATGTAACATATGTAGTGTTAACTGCACACACAGTCCATACAAATGTAGTACAACGCTTATATATGTAATGTCTGTAATATGGTCTACACAGAGGTCATACAGATGTAGTACAATACTTATATATGTAATGTATGTACTGTGAACCCCACACACAGGCCATACAGATATAGTACAATGCTTACATATGTAGTGTATATATAGTGAAAATCACAAACATGTCAGAGTGATGTAGTACAATGATTACATATATAACAACATACAGGCAATAAAGACATAGTACAATGCTTATATATATAGTGTATGTAATGTGAACTCCAGACAGGCTATACAGATGTAGTACAATGCTTACATATGTAGTAATTGTAGTGTGAACTACACATACAGACCATACAGAAGTAGTACAATGCTTATATATGTAATGTATGTAATGTGGACTACACAAAAGTCATACAGATGTAGTACAAAACTTACATATGTCACATCTGTAGTGTACGTAATGTGAACCACACACATGGTTGTACAGATTTAGTACAATGCTTACATATGTAGGGTATAATGTGAACCACATGTTGTCCAAACAGATGCAGTACAACACTCATATGTGTAGTATAAACCATGCACACTTCATACATATGTAGTACAATGCTTTTGCATGTATTGTGAACAAAATAGGACACGCATATGTAAAACATCTATCTCTAGTACAATGCTTACATTTGTAGTGCATATACTGTCAACCACATGTGATTCATACAGATGTAGTACAATGCTTGCATATATAATGCATGTATTGTGAGCTGCACATACAGACCATACAGATGTAACGCAATGCTTATACATATGACATACATAACGTGGACTACACAAAGGTCATATAAATGTAGTACAATGATTACATATATAGTGTATGTAATCTGAACCACACACAGGTAGTACAGATGCAGTACACTGCTTACACATGTAGTGTATGTAATGTGAACCACACAAGAAGGTCATACAGATATAGTACAATGTTTATATATGTTGTGTACTTTGTGTAAACTGCACATGGATCATGCAGATGAAGTGCAACAGTCATACATGTAGTGTGAGCCATGCAGAGGTCATTCATATGTAGTACAATGCTCATCATGTAGTGTGAACAACACAGGTCACACACATATAAAACATCCAGATGAAGTACAATACTTACCTATGTAGTGTATATTGTGTCAACCATATGCAGGTCATACAGATGTAATATAATGCTCACATATGCAATGTATTTAGTGTGAACCATAGACAGAGGCAATACACATGTGGTACAATGCCTACCTACCATACACAGTTCATACAGGTGTAATACAATGCTTACATATGTAATATATGTAATGTGAACCACACACATACAGGCCATACAGCTGTAGTGCAATATTTCCATATGTAGTGTATGCAATGTGAACCACACACACACAGGCCATGCAGATGCAGTACAATGGTTACATATGTAGTGTATATAATGTGAACCACACAGGTCACACAAATGTAGTGCAATACTTATATATGCAATGCAAAAAACTTATGTTATAATAAACAGGAAATTTCTACAAATAGTGAAGAACTTTATCACTACAGTGGTGCTGGAGTCACTCCGTTGGTCAGTGCTGGGGACTTCACTACAAGTGATACAGATGTAGTGCAATTTTTTCATATGCCGTATGTATAAAATGTGAACTACATACAAAGTCATATAGATGTAGTACAATGTTTATATATAAGTGTATGTAATGTGAACTACACACAAGTCATACATTTGGAGTACAATGTTTACACATGTAATGCATGTCATAAAACTGGAGTACAATTCTTACATATGTAGTGTATGCAATATAAACCACATACAGGTCATACCAACGTAGTACAATGCTTACTTATGAAGATTATGCAATGTGAACCACATACACAGGCCATAAAGGTATAGTACTGTTCTTTCATATGCAGTGTGTATATATAATGTGAATGACACACAAAGTCATATTGATCTAGTACAATGCTTATGTATGTAGTGTATGTAATGTGAACCACACACAGGTCATACAGATGTAGTACAATGCTTATATATGTAGAGTATGCAATGTGAACCACACACACAGGCCATACAAGTGTAGTACAATTCTTTCATATGTAGCGTATATAATGTGAACAACACACAAAGTCAAACAGATGTAGTACAAAGCTTATGTATGTAATGTATGTAATGTGAACCACACACAAGTCATACAAATTTAGTACAATTCTTATAAATTTAATGTATGCAATGTGAACTAAACACAGCTTATATAGATGCAGTACACTGCTTATATATATGTAATGTATATAATGTGAACCACACACAGGTCATACAAATGTAGTACAATTCTTATTAATGTAATGTATGTAATGTGAACTACATATAGGTCATACAGATGTAGTACAATAATTTGATATGTAGCACATGTAGTGTGAACCACACATGTAGTGCAATACTTATATGTAGTGCATGTAATGTGAACTATATGCATGTATATATAAGCATTATGCTACATGTGTATGGTACAGGTCATACAGATGGAGTACAATGATTACATATGTAATGCATGTAATGTGAACCACACACAGGTCATACAGATATAGTACAAAGCTGACATATGTAATGTATGCAGTGTGAAATACACACTGGTCGTACAGATGTAGTACAATGCTTATATATGTAGTGTATGTCATGTAAGCTACACACATGTCATATAGATATAGTACAATGCATATGTTTGTATGCATAAGTATGTAGAGTATGCAATGTGAACCACAGGCATAAGTGATACAGGTGTAGTGCAATTTTTTCATATGCCATATGTATAAAATGTGAACTACATACAAAGTCATATAGATGTAGTACAATGTTTATATATAAGTGTATGTAATGTGAACTACACACAAGTCATACATTTGGAGTACAATGTTTACACACGTAATGCATGTAATATGAATCACATACAGACAGGTCATACAGATGTAGTGTAATCCTTATATATGTAATGTATGCAATGTGAATCATACACAGGTCATTCCAATGTAGTACAATGCTTACTTATGAAGATTATACAATGTGAACCACATGCACAGGCCATACAGGTGTAGTACAATTCTTTTATATGCAATGTGTATATAATGTAAACTACACACCAAGTCATACTGATGTAGTACAATGCTTATGTATGCAGTGTATGTAATGTGAACCACACACAGGTCATACAGATGTAGTGCAATGCTTACATATGTAATGTATGTAATGTGAAATACACACTGGTCATACAGATGTAGTACAATGCTTATATATGTAGTGTATGCCATGTAAGCTACACACGTCATACAGATATAGTACAATGGATATGTATGTAGAGTATGCAATGTGAACCACATGCATAGGACATTCAGGTGTAGTACAATTTTTTCATATGCCATATGTATAAAATGTGGACTACATACAAAGTCATATAGTTATAGTACAATGTTTATATATTAGTGTAGGTGATGTGAACCACACACAAGTCATACATTTGTAGTACAATGTTTACATATGTAATGTATGTAATATGAACCACACACAGGTCAAACCGATGTAGTACAATGCTTATTTATGAAGATTTTGCAATGTGAACCACATGCACAGGCTATACAGGTGTAGTACAAGTCTTTCATATGCAGTGTGTATATAATGTGAACTACACACAAAGTCATACTGATTAAGTACAATGCTTATGTATGTAGTGTATGTAATGTGAACCACACACAGATCATACAGATGTAGAACAATGCTTACATATGCAATGTGAAATACAAACAGGTCATACAGATGTATTACAATGCTTATGTATATAATGCATGTAATGTGAAATACACACAGGTTATACAGATGTAGTTCAATGCTTACATATGTAATGCATGTAATGTAAACTGCACACAGGTCATACTGATGTAGAACAATGCTTATGTATGTAGTGTATGTATTGTGAACCACAAACAGGCCATACTGATGTAGTACAATGCTTATGTATGTAGTGTATGTATTGTGAGCCACACACAGGTCATACTGATGTAGTACAATGCTTATGTATGTAGTGTATGTATTGTGAACCACACACAGGCCATAATGATGTAGTACAATGCCTATATTTGTAGAGACCAAGGTAGTTCTTTGAATGAGATGTCTACTTAAATAACAGATCAGTTGCTCTGAAGAGATATCAATAGATATGAAAATGAACCCAGAATATTCCCTGGATAAGCACATCCTCACAGCAAAGGTCTCCTCAATGTCCACCAAATTCTTGCTGGCTGCTAGAGAGCACAATTGAAATGACAGAATTCATTGTGGATTCTGGGACTGAAGTCCCCAGCACTGACCAACGGAGTGACTCCGGCACCACTGTAGTGATAAAGTTCTTCACTATTTGTAGAAATTTCCTGTTTATTACAAACAACCCCTTGGCTAAGAATTATTCAGTCCTTCTGTGGCACAGGTAAGCAAGATTCAAGCGTGACATGAGGAAGCTAATGGGGGGGCTGCTTTTTGAAGGAAATGATGATGATGTCCCAAAGGACAGCTGTCCTTACTCACCAGAGGGAACAGGTACAGAAGTATCACACCTGGTCCCTATCAGGTTTGTGACACAATAGAAGTCTGTGGATAGATGAGCTAGCTTTAATCCAGCAGTGGTACACAGAAATCTAAATGCCGCATTCTCTACTTCTAAATGCTGCACCCCTGTGCGGAGGGTGGCACATAAAACCTCATGCTGTAGTTGCACTGCAATGCCTAACAACTTTATCTGAGGGGTGAAAAGCCAAGCAGGATGGTGTTGGGAAGAAATAGCTTTATACAAGATATTTATTTATTTATTTATTTATATTTGTTGACCGGGAGTGTCCGACTGGACGTAGGTCCATTTTCAGCGGAGGCCCAGGGAGAAAAGCTCCACAGTTAAAATAAACAGACAGTAGTTACATTGGATTACATAGCGATTATTAATTTACATCGCAATTACTTACAACATATTTACAGATGAAGAACATAGTACATCAGCAGACAACTAGAATCTTTATCTGTGAAGTACATAACCGACATTAACAAATGTTACAATAAGAAGTTCCTGCTGTATAATAAGTACTATGCTTATGAGCATCTGAACTTGCTATAATCAAGGTAGTTAGTGGAGTGGAAAGAAAGGTAGTGGTTGGATGGGGAGGGTGATATTAGAGTGGGAGCTGCAAGGGCATAGCCAGCATGTTTTTAGGTGTGCTTTTAGTAAAGTTTTGAAGTGGGTGCATGATGGTATGGAGGTAATTGTGGGTGGGAGGGAGTTCCATAATTTGACTATGGTGCAAGAGAATAGTGCTTCACCAGCAGAGTTATTGGCTTTAGTGATCGGCAAGTGATTTTTGTTGCTGGATCTTAGTGGTCTGGTGGTGCGATAGGGTTGGAGTAGATTCTGGAGGGATGGGACATTTAGTGGATGATTTACTAGTTTGTGGGCGAGTGAGAGTTGATACCATTGAAGGAGGTGAGGGAGTTCGAGCCAGCCCAGTTCAGCAAGTGAGAGACAGTGGTGACTAAGGTAGGATGCCCCTGTGGCGAATTTTGCAATTTTGTTGCAGCAGGTCTCTAGCTTGTTTAGATTGCATTGCCTTAGGTTGGTATACATTGGACAAGCATAAAGTAGGGTGGAGATAAGGTGGGAATTTGCTATTGAAATCTTTGCTGCTTTGGTGAGAAGTTGCTTATTTCTGTATAGTGCTCCTAGTTTTTTTTGGACTTTTTTTATGGTCAAGGATATGTGAATGTCAAATTTTAGTTTATTGTCTATTTCCAGTCCTAGCAATTTGGTGTGTTCAGTTGGGTATGTAGTGGTGTTGTCTTTTGCTGTGATGTTAAAGTGAGAGTTGTTTTGAGTATGTTTGGTGGGTTGGAAGATGAGTAGTTTAGTTTTGTTTGGGTTGAGTATTAATTGGGCATCGGATAACCAAGTTTCAACAGAGGAAAAGGCTTCCTGTGTGACTTTTTGCAGTTTGGGTAGGGACTGGGCTGAGCAGATGATGGTTGAGTCATCTGCGTATTGTATAAGTGTGCCATGTTTGATGGCAGAGGCTAGATTATTGGTGAAAACAGAGAAGAGTAGGGGTCCAAGGATGGATCCTTGGGGAACCCCTAGGGAGACAGATAGTTGGGGAGATATGTCATTCTGCCATACAACAGATTGTTGGCAGTCAGACAGGTAACTCTGAAACTAGTTGGTGACTGATTGTGAGAAAGATAGGTTATTGAGGACAGAGATAAGTTGTTTGTGTGGGACCATGTCAAATGCTTTAGATAGGTCTAGGAAAGTTGCAGAGGAGCAGTGCTTTCCAGGATCGTTGGTCTTATTCTAATAGGAAGCACCCTCATTCTTCAAGAATACTAGTTGGCATAACTGACTCCTGCTTGGGTGCAATCTGTAGCCAGCACTGGAGGTCATTTAACTGCTAACATTTGTCTGGTTCGACTTGACATTTTTCCAGCTTAAAAATAATTTTCAACATTGTTGATCAGCTGTACTAGCCTGATTCTTGCATGGTGTCACACATGGCCATAACTTGCTCTAAAATTCCCTGTCATTCACATATAAACTGTTGGAAATTTGTGCTTGCTGTCACCAGTGAAGGCAGCCCAATATCAGATTACTTCTCTGCTCCCTGCTTAATCATGCCCCCTACCCCATTTATAGACAGTATCAGTTAAGGAATGCATTGCCCTTGTCTGACCACTCCTGTACTATCATATGAAGATTGCTGTTACTCAGCATATAGGTTCATAGGTTCATAGATTAGTACTAGGCTAACTGCCCTTGCAAGCCATTTTAAGCCTAGCCAATTATCCCTTGTGAGACTCCAACCCTGCACCTTGTGTTTGTAAGGCAAACACCTTAACCATAAGGCCACCCTCCCAACCCATAAGCAAATTCAGTCCTAGGTCTCTTAGAGGGGGAAGGTTGGCTTCCCCTGATTAAAGTAATAAGGTCTTCAGCCATTCATATTTATTTTTTAGGCAGAGAGTCCTGACCATGCAGTCTGGGCATCTTTTTTTAGGCATGGTTCGAGTTTTAGACCTTGAAGAAGAAGGCGTCAATTTAATATGCAAGTCAGTAGGCCTGAATACACCCTCAGAAACCAGTGCTTGCACAGTGGCTCTGGACCCATCCAAGGTAGAGACATCCGCAGGTTCCACAGCTGAAGCATCTCGTGGCATACCGGACTCTGAATGGGTCTCAGTAGAGGCCTGTGAATCTGAAGTAGTGGGTATCAGGGGCTGAGAAAGCACCTCACTGAGTACCGGCGAATTGGCAACTGGCTTAGGAGAAGCATCGTCGGCAGCTTTGGATCTAGGCGGCCTGTCTCTGTCTTATCTTTGCATTTTTTCAGAATGTCGGTGGTCGGATGGGCTTACAGATAACATATCTGGATAGTTGAACCGAGTACCAAAATATTTAGAAACTTAAATATACCAACGACAAATAGTTTGCTGCTTACATAAGGCACAAAACCGACAGCGAGGTATGTCGTGGTCAAGGCCTAGGCAAGGAATACAGTCCGAATGAAAATCTTTATGAGGTATTTTTTTTCCATAAGAAATACAATTATTGGACTTTTACTGACATCGGTTTAGAGAAACAAAAAGTTTCCCCAGCGGGGCACTTTTTGAAGACTTTGGTTCTGAAACTCTAAAACGAAAATTTCAGGAGTCGGCCGACCAGTACTTGCGAACTGCTTCTGCTTTGGGCACCACACAGCAAGAAAGACTGATGTAACGGCATCGGCTGCATGCTTTATACCCCTGACTACCCGACGTCACGGAAGATGAGACAGCAACCGACACAGGACCAGAGACTTCATCAATCAGGCCGACTGAGGGCTACTGAAAGCAGATAACCCAAATGTGATGACTGCAACAGTGAAACACGAAGAACATCAGCGTAAAGACCGGACCTCAAACTTGTTATTGTGCGGGGCTGTGCCCCCCCCCACTAAATATATATATACCAACTCCAAGATCACACTACAGTGAGCAAAGGGCAAATATTCCAATCAACTACCCCACCATTAACTGGGAAAACTACTCATGTACCAACTCTTTTGCTCAACGTTTTCTAGAATTCATAAATTCCAATGCCTTGGAGCAACTTATTCACATCCCCACCAGGGGCAGCAATATCCTAGACCTGGTCATTACCAACATAGGAAACAAGAAGTTATGTACTCACCATAACGTTCAATGTATGTAGTCCATCTCGCCTCACATTCTTACCTGTGGTTCGGAGCCAAACAACGGCTCCGACCCGGCTGACCCTCCCACAGCTCGAAGTCCCCCACTGGCCGGGCCAAGCAGGCACCCCACGGTGCACCGCTCCACATCCCCAGACCCAGCCAGCTGTAAAACTCATTTGTACCCCATGCACACATCACATCCAGGTAAAGAATAAGCCAAGCAAGGGAACTATGCAGGTAAACAACCTAACCTCCAAATCCTCCAGGAAGGGGGAAGGTGGGAGGGTAAGTAAGAATGTGAGGTGAGATGGACTACATACATCGAACGTTATGGTGAGTACATAACTTTTTGATGTTATGTAGTCCTATCTCGCCTACATTCTCACCCGTGGGGCAGCGTCCCTAGCACCTACATCCTGGGTGGCTCATAGGAAAATACTCCTGAGAACTGTGGAGCCAAAGGAAGACCTGCCCCTGGAAACCACGTCCAATTTGTAATGAGAAACAAATGTGTGAGAAGCCCAAGTAGCTGCATCACGTCAGTCACCCTGCTAGACAGGGGTCCAGGGAAGTAAACAGTGTGGGAAGAAATAACCAGGGAATTGTTATGGCTATGCTTGTATAGGCCCTAGGGCTGATAGCTTAGTACCAACCTATGAATCTATGAACATATATCATCCATTGACAATCTGGCTTAATAGGCTGTAGATGTGGAAACAGCTGGAGTAGAGTGAGCCTTGACCGGAAATGGCAGATTTTTACCTCCTGCTTGGTAGACGAAAGAGATACAACTAGATATCCATCTAGATAGAGTGACCTTGGAGACCGGGGACCCCATTCGGTTTTCTGAAAAGGAAACAAAAAGTTGGTCAGACTCCCAGATATCTTTTGTCTGGTGCAAACAGAAGCGTAATTGTCATATTTTAGTTCCTTCTCATTTTGGCCAGTAGTAATAAGGTAAAATTAATTAAATTTACTCAACTTTACTAACGCTATCCTTCAGCATAAAACCAACGATCCTGGAAGGCACTGCCTGGAAGTCTCCAACAATGGTGTGAGGGAGCAGTGCTACACCAAGAGGAAGGCACAACCAGTCACAGAGGAGTGGTGAAGTAAAGAATAATTAATACTATAGCTCATCCATTATCAGCATTGAGAGACAGTCGACACTAAAATTAACTATATTATAAAGAACAGTTGTAAACGCTTCCTTTGTCCAAGGATTATAGATGGCAGAGAGTACAGGAGACTGATAACCTAAGCACAGATGGGTTAAATGCAAATAACAATTTGATTTTCAGTGTACTTTGTGGATCTACAACTGTTGGTTTG